>NC_138746.1:25177768-25307768 GCF_965113295.1 Leuciscus leuciscus
AATTATGAAGAATTAGCAAAAGGTTTGCTTTAGGTATAGAAGTTTAGTATAATCACAGGACATGCTAAAACATACACATACATATATACATATATACACACACACACACACACACACACACACATATACATACTGTATATATATAATATATCAGGATTCTTTAACTAAATTAAAGTTCAAAGAACACCATTTATTTAGATTTTTGTATGTGTCCTTGCTGAATAAAATACCAATTTATTTGAATAAAAAACAATAACTTTTGAACTAAAATGTATACCTTAAATAGACAGACAGACAGACAGACAGACAGACAGACAGACAGACAGACAGACAGACAGACAGACAGACAGACAGACAGATAGATAGATAGATAGATAGATAGATAGATAAGCCCCTTTCACACAGAGACTCGGAAAATACACGGATAAGTGACCCGGGATTTGACCCGGGTTCGTTTGATTTTGGTCATTCACACTGCCAGTGATTTTCCGGAATCAGAGAGTGCGTTCACACACAACCCGTAAAAATGCCGTAAAGACACGTGACATCGATGTGACTTGTAATCTCAGCAGAGTCTAAGTTTGCTTATGAGCTGCGATCTCTCTCTCGAGAAACCACGCCTGTGCATTTGTTTCTCTGATTCGATCATAAACTTGCGCATTACGTACCGTTTCACAGCTGGAGAAACGAGCCCGGCTTCAGCGTCATCACTACGACACGGCATTGTTACGGCTTTTGTTCACACAGCGCGCGTTCCGGGACTGAACACGGCAATGTTACTAGGTCCCGACCCGGCATCGATCCCGGCTTAAATCCCGGGTCGAGTTTGCGTTCACACAGAAGGCGCTCTGGCAATTTGCCGGCAATTTGCCGGGTTCAAAGCGCTGTGTGAAAGGGGCTATAGATAGATAGATAGATAGATAGATAGATAGATATCCCTAAGGTGAATAAGTCCATCAGAATTGGTTGTTTTGTTTTGTTAAAGCCTTTTTTGAAGCTCTCAGTGTGAATAAAAATGTTAAAGCCTTTGGACATATTAGCCTTTGGCAAACAACACGGCTGTAGTGTAGTGTGTTTGAAGTGCGGGAACACACTGACGTGCGTTTCCGATGTGTGAAGTAAGTGTCCGTATGTGTATGCCTGTTTGTTGTCACAGCACAATAAGGATCCAGGTGGTTTAGATCTCCACGGGGATCTGTGTGTGAATCTGAGAGTGATGCCTCAAAGTTTGGTGAGCACCTGCGTGTTTTGAACATAGCAGACTACACAGAACATGTCTCGACGATGAGAGGATGATGAAATGAAAAGAAAGCTGGATGGAAAGAGAGAGAACAGCTCATTGGCAGGCTGAGCAACAGCATCCATAACACTCTATTTTAGATAGTAGTTAGCTTATTAAAAAAAAAATATATATATTATAAGCTAACTACTATCTGCTATAACTACTATACTGTATATCACACCACATGAGCTCAACACACACTAAATGATCTCAATAGCAGTTTTATTCATGCACGAAGGAAACGTTGGCGTCATCTCAATCCTGGCAATCACATCGACGCCGAACTTAGTGATCAAGACATCACAAGCAACAAAAGAGCGGTAAAGAGAAGCATGATGACAACACGGCATTGTGAATGAAAGCCTCACGCATCTTCCATTGATTATCTTTCTAACCAACCAAAGCATGATTAATCAAACATGCTAATTAAACATTCAACCGATTGGCAGGGTGGAACAGAAGCAGTCATCAGCGACAGACTGTAAGGTGACTAATGACTCTAATTTACCACGACTTAATTGGGGAACAATAGAAAGTGCTGTTGAAGATCTATGCGGCATGAAGAGGTGACAGGTGTGAATCTCACAGGACCCTTAGAAAGGTAGAAATGTTGTGGAAAAAGACCCGGAGTAAAGGTACTTTATTTCTTTTGTCATGGTACTTACCCTGACTTGACCCACGAACACATTGGCCTCTTCCTCCTTCACTGTCAGGTTTGTGGGTAAAGTGAGGTCAAAGGTGGGGGTCGTTGTCATTGACATCTGTGACGACAATGCTGACGGTGGCAGTGGAAGTCTACAAATAAAGACATATTCATTAGATATCAGCAGGAATAAATTAAATATACATGAGGACAAGTTACAGGATCAGCATCGATGTTGGTCCTGGAACAAAAGTGGTATCAATCTGTAATTATTTGATTTTTAGAGGTCAGTAAGGGTTATAAATCTTTTATAAGAATTGACCATTTTAACATCCCCGGGGTTCTCAGATGCAGAAGTCGTTATAGTGAGGTAGACTTCTATAGCGCTGAATGGGAGGCGACAGGAAATATATATTTTTAAATTTTCATTATAGAGTTTCCACGACTTTTCAAAAAAGGGGGAAAAGAAAATATAGAGAAATTGATTACGTTGGTCAGAAGAGGAAAAATATGTCAAATTCCTCATCACTCTCTCAGGCCATTGTATAAGAAACTATGGAAGCTTGTTTCCGCCACGGAATAAAACCATTTAAAAATAATAGCAACTTTTTTTCTCAGAATTGTGAGTTTATATCACGCAATTGTGACTTTATAACATGCAATTGCAAGCTTATATAACGCAATTCTGAGAAAAAAAGTCCAATTTGCATGTTTATATCTCGCAATTCGGACTTTTTAACATGCAATTTTGACTTTACATCAGACAATTCTGACTTTATATCACGCAATTCTGACTTTATATCAGACAATTTTGACTTTATATCATGTAATTATGACTTTATAACTCGTAATTAATTGCGAGTTTATATCACGCAATTCTAACTTTAAATCTAACTCACAATTGCGAGTTTATATCTGAAATATATTATATTTTATATTTTTTATATCTTTAAAAAAAAAACTGAATTGTGAGATAAAAAGTCGCAATTATCTTTTTTTTTATTATTCTGTTGTGGAAACAAGCTTCCATAAGAAACACCCTCGCAGGAGCGTTATAAATGTGTATTCATTTTTAAAAAATAATTATTTATAACTTCACTAGATTTGCAGTGTTCTTAACTGTGGAAACGCATCATTGTGGTTTGTGAAAAGGGTCAATATGGTTGAATGGCAACAAAGAATGTTGATCCATGATTATGGCAGTTTTAACAAAAATTAAATGAAACAAGAATTTTGTTAAATAAAATCCAAATAAAAAACTAACTTGGAAAAAAAAGAAAGAAAGAAAGAAAGAAAGAAAGAAAGAAAGAAAGAAAGAAAGAAAGAAAGAAAGAAAGAAAGAAAGAAAAGAAAGAAAGAAAGAAAGAAAGAAAGAAAGAAAGAAAGAAAGAAAGAAAGAAAGAAAGAAAGAAAGAAAGAAAGAAAGAAAGAAAGAAAGAAAGAAAGAAAGAAAGAAAGAAAGAAAGAAATCTGAACAATATTGGAAGGAGCTATTGACAATAAAATATAAATAAAAACTAAATTAGAAAAATGAAAAAGCATTTATGCAATTATTAATTATGTTGCGATAAGTGTCTTTGCACAACATTCAGAGTGAGCTTGTTGTCAGAGCCTGAACCTTTCACCGAGTTCACAGACATTCATCCTTCTGCTGGCTGTCTGTTTAAATATTGAAAATGTCTTCCCTAAAAAAATAAAATAAAAAAACACATTTAGTTTCTGACTCTATTCTAGAAACACATTTGTAGATATGTAATCAAATCATAAGCAATTGAGTTCCTGGGGCTTAAAAGTTTAATAGCACACGGTGAGGAATATAAATTCAACCGATCAGTCAAGATCAGCATGTAGAGTTTAAATCCCAGTGGGATGTACATGAAAAATTAATTCACAAAAGAAAAAGGGGGGGATTATGTATTGAAAGATGAAGTTTGTTATTTAGCAAAAAACATGTTGAGGTGCACTATAAAAGTGTGCTTTTTTGTGCTTAAATAAGATCACATGCAAAGAGAGTCCTTACATTTCTGTCAAGAGGCTTCATCACCATCAAACACACACACACACACACACACACACACACACACACACACACACACCGCCTGGAAGACTAGTGCAAAATGAATCTGCTGAACCCAACTGAAGACTGTTTGATCTCAAGAATGTGAGCTGCACTGAATATTTCATTCGATATCATTATCACGTTTTAAGAGGTGGAGGTCAGGTAAATTGCATTGATTAATAAGCAGCATGGCACTTTCCATGACCATGATCTGAAATGTAAATGATTTAATGGACTTGTTTGACCAGATGAAAGTCAGTTTTGTTGCACAGGGAGAGATTAAGGCACATCCTTCTGTCTGGAAATGCTTTTAACATCACTTCCTCACTTCAAAAGTCCCTCTTCATCAGCTCTGCAGACATCAGCCTGTGCTTGAGAAATGAGCTTCATGCAGTCATTTAGCACACCAGCGTTTCCGTTCGCTTTAGTTCGCTCATTAGAGAAGCTAAGCTGATAATGCCCAAGTAAATGCTCTTTTAAAAAGGTGAATGTGTAAACAGAATGTGAACTGAGTCTAATTACAGAACATCTTTAAGGAGTTTTTTTAACAGTAATGACTGTGCAAAAGGAATAAAATAATGAATACAAAAAAAGTTTTTTTCCAGCTTTGTTTGTGGTTGTGCTGAAAGACCACAATAGTGGCACTTTAAAGCAAAAGGAACATTCATCAGGAAATATATGATACCAGAGATATAAAGAGAAGATGTGAAGTGGTGTAGTGCTGATATTGTGGGATGGATGGAGTCTCACCCCTCCTGGCTGGCCGTCAGAAGCAGTGACGATCAGCCGATACTGGTCAATGGTCTCTCTGTCCAGAGGTTTGGCCAGCAGCAGAAGACCTATACTGAACAGACACAAAACACTCTTGTTAAAACTTTCTATTCAATTGATTGCCACACTTCAAAATCCAAACATGTTTTATTTTTTTATTTTTAGCTTTATTTTCTGTCATAAAAAAGTACAAAAAGACAAACAGTTCGGTAGAGGCATATAAAAATAAATTGAGAGAGAGAGAAAACAACAAATTACGCAACATTTCTCATGGGAACGCAAAACAAGCGAACGGAAAGGCATTGGAATCCATTTTTTTTTCAGCATCATGTCCCTTTGGGGCTCCGTAGGATGGTGACCGGAGACCATTAAGAAACATAATACTGTACATATATTCAGATTAGATGTGTCAAATCAGTGACGTCAAACGTAATTGATTCTCATAACCAATCATGATGCACTAAATTTGAATATGATTATATTTAAATAGCAGCACAAATTAGATCTGAGAGCTATGATTTTCAGTGCACAGCATATGTTCTGCATGCAAAACTACTGCATGGATTCAGAAGAGCTCTGACTCTTATGGACTATTCTTATGATACTTTTAAGGTCCCTTTTGTCATTTTTGGAGTTTTACAGCTCTTACACTTTCATTATGTAGAAAAAAAAAAATCAGTATGAACAAAGGAAGTAAACACATATAGGCTAGGAACGACATGATGGTGAGTAAATGATGACAGAATATAAAATTTTGGGTAAACGATCCCTTTAATGGCGTAAATCTTTTCATAATTATGATTAGGTAGGAACGCCAACTCAGAACTGAAAGATCAGAAACTGAGCCATGGAAATTGTATTCAGGATAAAATATTTGGGTGTGTTTGTGTCGTGACCTGATTTGCATAATTCCTTAAGTGAATCGGGTGCTAAAACAATGCAGACAGTAAATAATCATTGGTATCAACGGGTGCAATTCAGCACTGTATCTGTGATCATCCATGCAGAGCCACAGCCACAGGGACGCCATTATCATCCAGAGACCAATAGGATTTCTGCAAATCACCGGCTTCATCCAACAGTGCGCTCACATCTGTGTGTGTATGTGTGTGTGTGGGTTGCTCGACGAGGATGGACAGATAGGTTCCTGTTAACATTGCAGTCACACACAGCAGAAGAAGCAGGCTGCTGTGCTGCTTGCCCGAGTGTGTGTGTGTGTGTGTGTGTGTGTGTGTGTGTGTGTTTGTGTGTGTGTGTGTGTGTGTGTGTAGAATTATATTCCTCCTCAGTTGACCCCTACAAAAGCGATATTGAACGTGTCCTCTGAAGCCTGTGAAACAGGCGTATAAAACACTTCAGTGACCGGGATTCTCTTTTCTTTCGGCATCACAAACCTTCTGCCGAGCACATAGCATTCACGGCAAAGTCTTTAAATTTTAACATCCTTTTTTAATGACTCTTCAACTGTCTTTGCTGTTTCTTCAACAGGCAAAATCCTTTGTAAGACAAATCAATGAAGGAAGGTTTAATTTAAGCAGTCACCCCAGAAAACCTCTCTGCAGCTATTTTTTATCAATGAGATGAGATGAGATGAGATGAGACTAGATGAGAAAGACGAGGTGTGGCAAAAAAACAAGATAAGAGAAGATAAAATAAGAAGAGAAGAGAAGAGAAGAGAAGAGAAGAGAAGAGAAGAGAAGAGAAGAGAAGAGAAGAGAAGAGAAGAGAAGAGAAGAGAAGAGAAGAGAAGAGAAGAGAAGAGATGTTGAGAAGTGATGAGAAGAGACAATTAGAAGAGATAACCAGATTCGATGGAATCAGATAAGGCGAGGCAAAGCAAAGCAAAAATGAATGAAGGAAGAAAGAAAGAACAAAAGATGAGGAGAACAGACAAAAGCAGAAAATACAAGAACAGCTGAGTTGAAACAAGAAAGACGAGGCAAGTTATATAGCTCTAGAACTGCTCTTCTGCTCTCTGGATTCTAATGACTCTCTCCTGTTACTGCTAATGACAGTATTAAGTGTTTTAATTAAGGGTCATTAAGGGACCGACTGCATGTTGTTATTTAAAAAAAACATTTTCATTACTCACACGTTCTCACTCTAAGAAAACATTCACACTGTAACCCTGTTTGCGTCTGTCTTGTCTTCATGCCTTCAGTAAGGGTTCTCATCCAGAGAGAGGTACAGATGTAAAGTCAATGTGCCATCAATGAACCAAACAGTCCCGCCCCTAAAATCACACCATTGGTTGAGCCAGTTTTCCTGTGTTGGGCTAGTCAGTAGGGCAGTATGTCAGTAGGTGCGCTCACGCCATGTCATAATGACAGTAATTACGAGATTTTTTTTATATAGTGGGTTATATTTTAAGTGGGAATACATTTTTAAAGGTGATACTAATGTGTACGTTCATATTGAAACACTTAATGAGTTTTATTTAACTTATAAGTTTTGAAAACTTACGTTCGTGAAAGGTTGAAGACCTGCTGCGGATCACCGCTATCTATCTTGTAGGTGATCGGATCCAGCTCACGGTCTGTAGCCTGTGGAAATACAAGTTCAAGTTCAAGTTCAAGTTGAGCTTTATTGTCATTCCGCTACATGTGGGGACATACAGTGGAACGAAATGTCGTGCCTCGCAGGACCATAGTGCTACATAAATACAGACATACAACAATGAAGTAAAAAAACACTATAAACCTATACACAACTAACCTACTGACAGATTTAACTATAAGTATACTATATATAAGTATTTACCCTATACAACTAAAAGAATAAAGGATAAAAAATAAAATAAAAAATACAAACTATATACTTCACAAAAATATTTACGCTATACAAATAAAAATAGAAGATACTGTAATATGTGCAAAGAGAGACATTTGAGTCAGCAGCTGGTTGGGGAACAGTGCAGGATGATATGTAGTGCATGAGCATGTAAACATATATTGCAGAGTCTTTTGTGGGATTGTGTACACGCAGCAGTGTGTGTAAAGTGTCCATAGTGCAGATAGTGTAAAGTGTCATACAGTTTTTTCTTTGGTGTGGTAAGGTTGGGTTGGGTTGGGTTGGGTTGGGTTTGGGGGGGGGTCCATGTTTCAGGAGGTAGGGGTTTGCGTGGGGTTTCAGAGGGGGGCGGGGTGATTTGAGTTCAGGGCTCTCACAGCCTGGGGGAAAAAGCTGTTGAGCAGTCTGGCGGAGCGGGCTCTGATGCTCCGGTACCGTCTTCCTGATGGTAGGAGCTGAAAGAGACTGTGGGAGGGATGGGTGGAGTCCTTCACGATGCTGCTGGTTTTGCTGAAGCATCGTGTAATGAAAATGTCCAGAATGGAGGGGAGAGGGGCACCGATGATCTTAGCAGCTGTGTTCACTGTCCGCTGGAGGGTCTTGCGGTCAGCAGCACTGCAGTTCCCGTACCAGACAGTGATGCAGCTGGTCAGCACACTCTCAATAGTGCCTCTGTAAAATGTGGTGAGGATGGGTGGAGGGAGACTTACTCTTTTCAGCCGGCGGAGAAAGTATAGGCGCTGTTGTGCCTTTTTGAAGAGTGACATGGTGTTGGTGGTCCAGGTGAGATCCTCTGTGATGTGCACCCCCAGGAATTTAGTGCTGCTGACTCTCTCCACAGTCGAGCTGTCGATGGTCAGTGGGGGGTGGTCAGCGGAGTTTCTTCTGAAGTCCATCACAACCTCCTTTGTCTTCTCCACATTGAGGGACAGATTGTTTGTGCCACACCATTCAGCCAGCTGTGCCACTTCCTCTCTGTAGTGCGTTTCATCGTTGTTGCTGATGAGACCTACCACTGTTGTGTCATCAGCAAACTTGATGATGTGGTTAGACCTGAACTTGGCAGTGCAGTCATGGGTCAGCAGTGTGAAGAGCAGCGGGCTGAGCACACAGCCTTGTGGGGCGCCTGTGTTCAGTGTGGTAGTGCTCGAGGTGTTGTGGCCGACACGGACTGACTGAGGTCTTCCAGTTAGAAAGTCCAGGATCCAGTTACATAGGGAATTGTTAAGGCCCAGCAGGTTTAGTTTATTTATGAGCTGTTGTGGGATTATTGTGTTGAATGCCGAGCTGAAGTCAATGAACAGCATTCTAACATAGGAGTCTTTATTTTCTAGGTGGGTAAGAGCCAGGTGGAGGGTGGAGGAAATTGCATCGTCCGTAGAGCGGTTTGGACGGTATGCAAACTGAAGCGGGTCGAGTGTGTTGGGGAGGCTGGTTTTGATGTTATGCATGATTAGCCTCTCAAAGCACTTCGTCATGATTGGAGTCAGTGCTATGGGACGGTAGTCATTGAGACAGGACACCGGTGATTTCTTTGGTACCGGTATGATGGTTGTGGATTTGAGACATGTGGGGACGACTGCCTGGCTCAGCGAGATGTTGAAGATATCTGTTAGGACATCTGTCAGCTGTACAGCACAGTCTCTCAGAACACGGCCAGGTATGTTGTCAGGACCCGCAGCCTTGCGTGGGTTAATCCTAGATAGGGTCTTCCTTACGTCGGCTGGAGACAGACAGAGCGCCCGGTCGTTGGGAGGTGTGGGCAGTTTTTGTGCAGGTGTGTCATTCTGCATTTCAAACCGTGAATAGAAGTGGTTGAGTGCATCGGGGAGGGATGTGTCCTCATCACAGGCCTGTGGCGGGGGCTTGTAGTCAGTGATGGTCTGAATGGCTTTCCACAGGTTCCGTGTGTCTCTGCTGTCTGTGAAGTGGTTGTTGATTTTTTGGGCATATGACGGTTTTGCATTTTTTATGCCACAGGTCAGACTGGCTCTTGCTGTTTTGAGGGCTGCTTTATCTCCTGATCTGAATGCTTCATCTCTGGTCTTTAGCAGCCCACGAACCTCTGCTGTCATCCATGGCTTCTGGTTGGCACGTGTGGTGATGGTCTTGGTGACTGTCACATCATCAGTGCACTTTTTGATGTAAGCAGTCACAGTTTCAGTGTACTCATTCAGGTCTGTGTGGTTGTTGTACGTGGCTGCCTCTTTAAACATGTTCCAGTCTGTGTCCTGGAAGCAGTCCTGCAGTGCTGAGGTGGCATTGTCTGGCCATACTGTGATCTGCTTTTGAACCGGTTTGGTGAGTTTGAGAAGTGGTCTATATGCTGGGATTAGCATAACAGAGATGTGGTCTGAGTACCCGAGGTGGGGGCGGGGTTCAGCCTTGTAGGAGTTCTTTATGGTTGTGTAAACAAAGTCCAGTGTGTTGTTTCCCCTTGTTGCAAAGTTCACATGTTGGTAGAACTTTGGCAAAACTGACTTTAAGTTTGCGTGGTTGAAGTCACCGGCTATGATGAAAAAGTCGTCAGGGTTTTTTGTTTGTTGTTCGCTGATGGCGCTGTACAGTTCACGAAGAGCGTCTTTAGCGTTTGCACACGGGGGGATGTAAACCGCGACAATAACAATGGCCGTAAACTCCCGCGGCAGATAGAACGGTCGGCACTTCACAACCATAAACTCAACCAGCGATGAACAGTGTTTTGATAATACCGCAGCATTGCTACACCAGTCTATGTTGATATATACACACAAGCCACCTCCGCGGGTCTTACCGGACAGTGATGAGTCTCTGTCCGCTCGGAAGTTGGTTAGCCCGTGCAATTGAATGGCGGAGTCCGGGATGTTGTCCTTCAGCCATGTTTCGGTGAAAACAAACACACAACAGTCCCTTGCCTCATGCTGTGTAGACCGACTGAGTTGAATTAAGTCCAGTTTGCTTTCCAGAGAGCGAACATTTGAGAGCATGAGTGTTGGAAGAGCCGGTCTTGTGGGGTTAGCTCTCAGCCTAGCTCGTATACCTCCGCGCTTTCCGCGCTTCCGTCCTCTCTCACACCGCTTGCGACGCTGCCTTGTGCGGGTAGCATCAGTAGGCGAGGCCGCGGTCTCGAGGTCTGGCTCCAGCAGTAAACAAAGGCCTCGTAGCTTCTCAGTAGCCGCCGGCGAGATTTGATATTCGTATGCGTTGCTGATATCCAAAAGACTTTGGCGATCATAGATGAATTCTGGGGTTATTTCCTTAAGAGTTAGCGGTAAACTGACGCTATTTGGAGACGAATAGACGACATTAAACGACATAAAAGCACCGTCTTTGGGACCCGGAGCAGCCGCTGCAGCCCGGACCCGGAGCAGCCGCTGCGTTCAAACGCGCCGCCATTTTCCAATTCACCACCAATTCACCAATTCACACTCAATTTACACTGATCGTTCAGATAAGTGCTGGTAGGTGAATCATACAATCAATGAAACATAGAATCAATTGCAATACACTTATACACAATACACTTAAATGTGAAGGCCAAGTCTGTTTGAAGGGCATAATGAACAAGTCGAATCGGTGACATTTTACAACACGTATAAACGTATAACCTTAGACCTTTGCTAGACTTTCCAGGATATCTGTTTTGCTGTTTTCTAAGTGTGACAGCTTCATCTGTCAGTGCACTTGACATGCCAAAAAACATAAAATAATGTAATTATAAATCAATTATCTTAAAGTGCCACTATTATGCTTTTTCAAATATTCCCTTTCATGCAGTGTGTAATACAGCTGTCTATGAATGTAAACGGTCTGCAAAGTTGTAAAGTTGAAAGTGTACGATAAATAAAGTTATTGTCTCCCAAAAGAAATAATCGACTCTGAACCGCCCAAACGAGTTGCCAGGAATTGAAGTCTCACTTCCGTGACCTGCATACCTAAAGCGGTAACACAATTTACGTTTGTGCTTGGCTAATGTTTGTACGCGGTAGATCAATCACAACAGACTGGGCCATCTGACCAATCAGAGCACAGTAGGCTCACGGAAAGGAGGAGTTTAGAGAGACTGAATCCTCAAACAAATCTTTTTTATTTTTTTTTACCTTGGATGCATATTAACCTGTTTTATGAGACCTCCTAAACCAAACTAGGAACCTCTAAAATAGCATAATCGGGGCACTTTAATATCTTAATTATCTTACATAAAATGTAATTATCTTAATTTAAAACCAAAGAAGATTATGGTATTGATATATGAAAAAAGTGTGACCATGTTCAGAATGGCTTACTACAGTCTTAGTATGCTAATTTTCTGCATGCACAGAATACCCAGAAGACTTACTACATTTATCAAAATGTGCAGTATACAAAAGGGCATACTGCGTGGGATTATGCATCCCACAATGCAGTGTGCTCAACTTGACCTTCCATTTCCAGCATATCTGCAAACATCTTTTTTGGGGGCTCATAATTTGATCAGACTTAAAAACGTAAGACCATGGGCTTCCACCATCTATAAACCCATACATTATCCTTTGTGAATACTGGTTAACGATTTTTGTAAATCTTTTATTGAAAATGTGAACACAAAAATATTTTAAAATTGTATAATATATATATATATATATATATATATATATATATATATATATATATATATATATATATATATATATATATAAATTAAGTTATCAATATTATAAATAAATATAAATAGAATTGTATTCATATAGAATTTTATTTGATTAAAACCAAGGTTTTTTTTATGATGTGTTTTGCTTTTATACAGACCTGCTGATTTGTTGTAATCTGTACAGTATCTGACGTATGCCACAGCACGTGAGGATAAAGATAAATATATTTATATATATATATATATATATATATATATATATATATATATATATATATATATATATATATTTGCCATGTTTTGCTTTTATATGGACCTGCTGATTTGATTTAATCTGTATCTGGTGTATGTATGGCACAGCATGTGAACACTTCATACAACAAATTCTCAGTATTATGGGACAGCTTACAAATGTTATCGGCTAAAACTGCCACAGCAAACATTTGTCCAGAGTCTCCCACTGCGCTCCTTTCAAAGGCACTCAAAGTGCTTTGAATAAAACAAGAGATTTAAACTATAAGACTAACCATGTTGAGCTATATAACAGTGATTATTTTTCTGTCAATAAACTTATCCAAACAGTTTCTCACTTGTCTAAAATCACATAATATATTAAAGCGTTTTTTTTGTGTTGCCATGGTTTCTATAGAAGTAAAAATCAAGGGTATGGCGGATATGACGTCATTGACATTTTGCACGACATGTTTAAAAAATAGGCAGTTTTTAGTGGATAGGCTACTGTGCAGTGTGCAGTAAACAGTATAGGCAATTTTTCATTCCAAGTAAAGTCTATGCGTGTACCTGTAGGTTTACCAGTATGGCTCCTATTCTCATGGCCTCACTGATCTCCAGGTTGTAGGTCTGTAGGGGAAATCGTGGGGGACTCTGATTGTTGGGTGGAAGAACCTCTATGTAGACTGTAGTTATGGAGCTCCTACATGCACATAAAGGAAGAGTAACAAAGAAAATGAAAGACCAAAGACACAAGCAAACAGTGAGAGATCAAATGGATGCAATGAAGTCATATCTGACCTCCTCTCTGAGTCCGGAGCGTTGTCTGACGCTCTAACGGTCAGTGCGTAGGAACGGCCGACGGTCAGAGTGACCCCTGGTGCTAACGTGATCCGTCCAGTGCGGTTGCTGATGATGAAATGGCCCTGATCTCCAGCCAGGATGGCATATGTGATGAGACCGTTTAAACCAGCGTCAGCATCCTGAGCCGTCGGCTGACAGAACACAGACATCAGAATTTTAAGCCACGTTATTTTATTTTCCACTGTTCTTCATTGTTTGTGTGTCGCACACAGTAAGGTATTATTATTTCTAACATGCTAAAGTACTCAGATTTTAATATTTTTGAGGGGTTTAATACTTTTGCGTCAATTCTGTGTGTTTGACCATTAAATTAAAAATATAGTATATAGAGCTTGTACTAGTTTGTATGGAAGTTTGTTTCCGCCACTAAATAAAAAAGGTAATTGTGACTTTTTTCCTCGCAATTTTTTCTGACACAATTGCGAGTTTGAGGCAGAATTGTGAGATATAAACTCACAATTCTGAGACAAAAAGCCAAAATTGTAAGATAAAAAAAAATTTGCAATTACCTTTTTAATCTTTTTTATTTATTTTATTCAGTGGCAGAAACAAGTTTCCATAAGTTTGTACTAGTAAATTGCAAAAAAAATTATAAAAAATAAAAAATAATAATTTAATTAAATTAAGAAATATTAAAACATATTACCATATACATTTCCATGGCATTCCCATTCCACACACACACACACACGTTTTTTTCTTAATATCAATGTATCAATGTTTGGAAATTCCTGTCCATTTATTCATTTATTTATTTGAAACAATATGCATTTAATTTTTTCAGATCATGAATTGTGTCTGAATGTACTTTATTGAATCCCATGGTATTCCCAAGGTGTAAGGTTAAAAAGCCATGGTAGTACAACAGTACAAGGCCAAAAGCCTGGTACTTTTTTCTTGGTTGATACCATGGCGTATTCTCATAATATTTACGGATGAGGTGTTAGTTCTACTTGCTGATCTTTTTCCTTCTTAGTTCTACTTGCTGATCTTTTTCTTTCTTTAAACTCTACACTCATTACTTCAAATCAACCATAACAGAAAATCCATCCATCCATCCTTATTAAAATGCTGATTAGACTCTCTGTATTAATACGATTTAAAAGCAGCATAATATGATTATTCAGGATAAATTCTCAAACACAAAGGTCAAGATCAAAGACTAAACACGTATGATTAGTTTCAAAGACATGCATTTACATGTAAACACTTAATTCTGAACGTTATCATCTTTAAAAGCACCGGGGCAATAAATACACCCTAAGGGTAATTAATTCAAAGTCCTGCTAATAAGAAAGCGCCACCTCCATTCACGGCTCTCATTATTGAGAAAACTCTCCAGAAGCACTGATCCGTACCGGCGTGCCTTTAGCTGCTTGGAGTGCTGAGGTAAGGAAAAAATTAACGCACACACACACACACACACAATCCAGGGCAGCAAATATGGCTTATAAAACACATCCAAGTGGCCCGGGTGACCTAGCTGTGACCTGTGACCTCATTTCAGGAGTATCCGGGCAGCTTGTTATTTAAAGAGAAACTACAAGCCTTTATGTGTCTGATTTCCCTTTGAATTGTGACCCAGTCGTGACGGAATGAGACAAACACAGGCGGAGCAGAACATGAGCAGAGTGCAAAAATAAAGCAGAGAGAATCGTTACTGAGAGAGAGAGAGAGTGAATATGTCGTAGCCTGAGGGACAGAGAGGCACACATTATGTTCACTTTATATCATTTTGTCCCATTTTTTGTCAGCCCACCATGTCTACACAAGCCACTTTCACAATGCTGATGAATGCAGTTGTCATTTGTCTTTTGAGAGTTTAATCCTGATCTATACACACAGAGTTTGATTATTTACTGAAGTGTCAACTGTGTTTTATAACCAAATACACAACCTAAAAAGTGTAGTAGTGACAACAGGATTAATCAGCATAGCATAGTGTGGATAGATCATACTAAACAAGTAGTTGAACTGAACTTCAATGCACGATGTACTGATGCATTCGTCACTCACTAACTGTGGCAAGAGAAAGAGACAGAATGAGAGAGACAGATGGACAGGTCATCAGAACAAATCAATGCTTGAAAAATTTAAATGAATTTAATTATAGAAAAGCTACTTTAAAAAAGCTTGGCTGAAGCTAAAAAAAATATTTATCTACAGAACAAGTACTAAGAAAAAGCTAGATACAATAAAGAGGGGTTTTGGCATCAAAAAGGCTTTGTTTCCAGGCGGACCGTTAACCCTTAAACACATACTCCGGGTCTTTCACTCGGTACATCATTCTCTACCCTCCTCCTCATTCATTCTTTGTTTTCCTCAATCAATTCATTATAAACAATATAACGTAATAAAATATATAAATTATAAATTATATAATTATAAATGATAGAAGATAAATTATAAAAGAATGTCTGTTTTTGTAAAAATTGTATAGTGTCGCTAACAACATGAGGTGTGTAACAGTACGAGTATATTTTTTTCTGCACAACAATAACTCAATATTTGATGACTGAATAATTCCATTTATTCCACAAGGTGTCGATGTCTGATACACAATGATGAAGTGGCGTTTCACCCATAGTTACCGCAGGCAGAAAACAAAAGAATAGGAAGTATCATCAGCAAATTCGAAATGGCAGTGATTAACTGCAGAGCAAGTACCGAACGCAATCAAATATTAGTGTCACCGTCACTTGATGGTGGATCTGGTGAAGAAGCTGTCAGCGATCAAAATATTGATTTTGAAGAATATGTTTGAGATTGTGAATATGAGCCAGATGCTGAATGTACTGGGAAACGAGCTCTAACAATGACAGAGATGATGGTATAAAACTTCTGTTCAAACTGAACCCTTCCGAGCTCAAAAAGATAACAAAATATGCTTTATTTTATTATTCTGTAATTGTTACTCTAATATCTGGAGAGTTTTATATTATCGCGACAGGTAAAATCCATCAGTGTTAGATATAGATCTGGGTCGCTAAAGACCCGAATATGTAATAATGATTGGCAAAACATTAATGCATTTAAGGGTTAAAGAACGCAACACACAAGTCTCCCGGAAATCCTGGAGAATTCTACCAATTAGAAGACAAAACTCCTGAAGTTTCCTATTTTGTGCACCTTATGCATCAGGCATTCAGCCAATGGTCCGTGCGCGTGAAGTCTGAGGCTGAGACTACTGGAAAGGCTACACTGTTGAAAGCACTGTCACATAACTAAAACATGCGGTTAAGTTAGTAGGGTAACAATCCACAAGAGACCTCAGGGGAAAATTTTTATTTTTGCATTTGAATGGGCTTTCGTAAGGTTAAACATGTGAACAGATCACAGTATGACTCACTGCAATTTGTCACTCCAGTTCTTTAGCTGCAGTTCATATAATCCGGTTCCTCTTTAAAAGATTGCTTTATTGCCTCCTCTCCTTCATGTTCATTTAGCTGAACGACTGTTTGCGCTTCATTTTTCAATGTATTTTGTACTTATTTTATCGGGGAAAAAAGACGTTGACTTTCCAGGCTGTTGAATCACATTCAGTAATTTGACCAGAATCCTAAGTTATTAATGAAACAAACATTGTGCCGAGTTCATTTCACACTCCTAATCACATTACGAGTTCTCAACAAACACCCCGCTATGAATAAGTGATTCATAAATGGGTGAAGTGAAGGTTTCTCAGTTTTACTGATGTCCTGTGTCCTCACCTGCAGGACGGTCTCTCCAGGTAGCATATTAGTGAAGATCTCCACACTGTAGGACACCTGACTGAAGGTGGGTGTGTTGTCATTCGCATCGATGACCAGGATGTCCACCGTCACGGGTCTGCTCTGTTGAACACCATCAGATGCCACGAGCTAAAAAAAAAATATGGTAACACTTTAGTTTAGAGTCCAATTCTCACTATTAAGTAGTTGATTATTAGCATGCATTACTAGGATATTGGCTATTTATTAGTAATTTTAGAGCACATATTAATGCCTTATTCTCTATGACCATATTTATCCCTAATCCTACCCAATACCGAAATGTAACTACCTTAAACCTTACTAATTATTAATAAGCAGTAATTAGGAGATTATTGAGGTAAAGTTTGTAGTTAATAGTAAGTTAATAGTGAGATTTGGACTCTAATCTAAAGTGTGACCACATATACTGTATATATATATATTGACACAACTTATAATAAATAATAAATATATAACAATTCATGATATATTATGTATCTTTTGCAATTTTATTAAAAGCAAGAAAAAGTTGTTGTTGTTGTTTTGCTGTGTGTTGCTTTTATACAGACCTGCTCTGTATCTGACATATAGAACAGCATGTGAGCACTTCATACAACAAATTATCTTTTGTAATTTTCTGGAAACCAAGAAAATGATTTATGTATTTTTTATTTTTGTGCTGTGTTTTGCTTTTATATGGACCTGCTGATTTGGTTTAATCTGTATCTGGCGTATGGCACAGCATGTGAGCACTTCATACAACAAATTCTCAGTATTATGGGACAGCTTACAAATGTTATTATCGGCTAAAACTGCCACAGAAAACATTTGTCCAGAGTCTCCCACTGCGCTCCTTTCAAAGGCACTCAAAGTGCTGAGCTAGCAGCCGTAGGTTACTCCGTTGTTCCTCGGCTTGCATTTCCATGAGCTTTTCCCCCAGAGATTCGTGGCAGTAAATGTGGATCAAAGCCCAGTGGTTCCTCAGTTTGAGCAAGAGAGCTTTGCATGCGTAAACACTGTGTTGGAGAACAGCTCCAGGTCAGCAAGATCTCCAGAGCAGTTTGGCCTGTATACAGGTGGACTTGCAATAACCCTAGGCAGGTTGACCACTCAAGTGTGATGTTATTAGACACTCTCTGTTATTGACCACTGGCTGGATTTAACCTTAAAGGGGTCCTATTATGCCCTTTTACAAAGTCTTGATTTTGGGGTGTACTAGAATATGTTTTCATGCTTGATTGTTCAAAAATAATTATTTTTCACATATTTTACATATTACAGCTCCTCTCTCCGCAGTCTGGTCTGAACGCTGCATTTATTTCCTGTTTTGATGAAATCCCTCCTTCCACAATACGAAATGTGCTGTGATTGGTGAACTGGCCCAGTGTGTTGTGATTGGCAGCGCTTAGCTCGTGTTCTGGAAATGTTACGCTACTTCATATAGCGAGTTCTGCTCTGGTGTAAATAATTAAAGATGGAGTCAATTTCAAACCAATTCAAGCCCGAATTAGACCCCAACAATTTGAACAAACAAGAGAATCGTGCAGAACGGATTTCAAGCATGGACTTTGCAAGCACGGATTTCACATGACATTTCAGAGAGGTATGTTTTTTGGTAATTTTCTTATAGATAATGGGCCCTATTTTAACGATCTGAAAACGCAAGTATCAAGCGCGAAACGCAAGTAACTTTGTGGGCGGATCTCGGGCGCTGTTGCTATTATACTGGCGGAATAAATGACTCTTGCGCACGACGCAAATCTAAAATGGGTTGGTCTGAAGTAGCTTTATTATTCATAGGTGTGGTTTGGGCGTAACGTGAAATGAACCAATCAGAGCGATATCTCACATTCCCTTTAAGAGCAGGCACGCTTGTTCCATGGCGGATTTGTCAGGCGCGCGCCAGGAGCGGTTAACAGCCGAGGAGACCGACGTTCTCGTCAGGGCCGTAAAACACAGAGAAGTGACATTGGGGATGGGAGAAACCCACCCAAATTAACTTCGGTTAAACAGGCGTATAATAATTTGGGTAAATGTGTAAGCTAGATTTATGCTTTTATAATTATCTATCTATCTATCTATCTATCTATCTATCTATCTATCTATCTATCTATCTATCTATCTATCTATCTATCTGTCTGTCTATCTATCGTAATAATGTATGATTTGCAAAAATGAAAACTGCTGCTTCTGTGTAGATGAGATAAGCAAAGTGACTTTAGACCAGGTTTTTCCTGGTCAGTGGCGGATTGTTTTCTAAACCTGCAAAATAGCATCAGGGAATGTTTGCGCCAGAACACGCCTCCTCTTTGCACTGAACCGCCCCGGGGAGCGCAAGTGTATTTCCTAGTTTACCGACGTGCGTCTGTGGAGGGAAAAGGCCGCTGTGCGCGGGTGCAAAATAGGAATGATTCATGCGTCGGTGTACAAAGTCAATTGCGCTGGGTGCAAGATAGGGCCCTATAGATACGATGTTATCTACCATTTAATCATATTTGTCGGAAAACTATGGTAATACAAACAGTAATCGATCACAAAATCATGGATAATTTTCCTAAGAGGGGGTGAATGCTTACAAAAGCAAGAGCTTTCAAAAGCTACAGTAAACACTACATGAATACTGTAATGTTAGTTAGCAGGCTAGCGGAGGCAAAGCTTTGCCCTTCGTTTACATAATAGCTACTACATAAAACATATAATTGGAACTTTTAATAGAAAACACAACTACACAACACAATAATAAGACATACATACAAGTTGTGATCCGTAAACAACAGATTGTCCCGACAAAATGGGAATGCTATGTCTTTCAGGAGAAGCTATTGTGCGTATAGCCTGCATTGTACTTTCTTAGGTTCTGGAAGCTGTTCTCCGTAAAATGTGCAACACACAGACAAACGTTGGGGTTATGATGTTCAGGAACAGTGTTTAAAATGAATTTTTCACGCTGTGAATGAGCGTGGAATCATGGGAGTTGTCGTTTTCACCTCCACAGCCGATGGAAAGAAATCAGATGGAACTCAGGCAGAAATCATGTTCATGGATGAGAGAATGTATATTGAAGTTTTACTTACATTACTGTGGTATGAAGCAGGGCAGGGCCGAAAGCCTGGGACATTTTACATTGCTGTTTTCATGACGGATATGACATCATTGACCGGCGAAGCAATTACACTGCCCGTTACACTAGGTAAAATAGCTGATTTCTTTGGATTTAAACACTATTCGAAATATTTGGGATAATGTAAGTACGCAAGTCCACAAAATATTTAACATAGTTCAAGTGATTTTAGATATTTCAATCCAAAAATCTTGCATATTGTGCCTTTTTTTTCAACGTTTTTATTTCAAAGTAACTTTTTTATGGTTTTAGTTTTAGTTAACTATAATAACCCTGGTAAGTTCAGCTCTACAACAAGCTCTTCAGCTGTCCATTTGTTCCAGAATCCCTTTGAAAATGATGTGAGAGTACTTCAGATTAGTGCTCTATCTCAGCACTGCCACATATTCAATCAAGCACAATCAAAAGGGATATTATTGTACAAGAATAAAGAGAAATCGAAGAGACGGAATAAAGTTAAAGTGTATGACAGCATGAAAGACAGTGTCATCTGATCTCACAGTGATCAAAAACTTCACATTTCCCTTGCAATAACTTAATAAACTCTGGATAGTGAGAAACACTTCAGCGTTTGCCTCATAAAATTGCAGCCCTCTTTCTGTCTTTTAGAGAGCATTTTTAACCAGATCCCCCTTTGTGTGCATGTCCTAATTGATTTTAAATAGACATGAAAGGTTAAAAACATGCACAAAAAAAAAAAAAAAAAAACACATGTATTAGAATTCCCCAGAGGAAAACTCTTCCTCAAAAGTTGCTCTTTCTTAGCTCAGGTGACTAAAAGGATGTCTCACTTGTATTTCACTTCTCTGAATCAGTGTCCATTTGCTCTCCATTTAATGTCTTTGCTCTTGAGATGTGATAACTGAGACATTAAAGATATTTAAGATCCTATTTTTCTGTCCAGCCAGTTGTGCTGAATGAGAGAGGGAGGATCAGAGGAGGAGGGGAAGGGGAAAAGGTGTTTGTCAGTAAAAGGGAGGCAGGAGAGTCGTGATGGGAATTCAAACTTTGACCTGTCAGAGGATCAACTGTCCAGCCGAACCCCTGAGACAGGTTGTGTGTGAATGATGTGACCACTCAAAGCCAAAAAGAACATACTGCATGAACAATTCACCCGCACTCCAAAAAACAGACCTTTAAAAGGAATAGTTCACTCAGAAAGACAAGTCTGTCACCGTTTACTTTACTTTTTGGAGCTTGACAGCTCCTGGTCGCCATTCACTTTCAGAATGAAAGCAGCTCAAACATTCCATGGAAGTCAGTCATACAGTTTTTTTTTTTTTTTTTGTTTTTTTTTTTTTTTTTTAATGACAGTGAGTAAATAATGGCAGAAGTTCATTTTTGGATGAACTTTACCTTTAAAATCACACTGCAGTAGATTTTGATTATGTCGGTCTCTCTGCAGGACTATATACTGTAGGCTAGCTAATTTTCTTTAATGTGCTTGTTTCAGCCTGTTTGATCTTTATTTAACGATTTAACTATTAAATGTGATTGGGTCTCTGTTTTGTGCTGATAAGCATACTTTTGTTAAGCCTTTCAACTGGATTAATGCTGATTATTAGGATCTAAATCATCAAGATCTCGCAGTGTCCAGACGAGTTAAATCTGATTAAATTAAATCTGAAATTCTAAATTATGATTGGCCAAAGCCAGTGGCCTATTTAGCCAGTTTCAGTGGCTACCTAGGTAAGTTTGAGTTTAGATTTACATGAATTATATTTTATATATATATTCTTAATTCATTACACATAATTATATTTTGACAATTAATATTTAACTTTTATTTAAAATCATATACACTAAATTGACAAAAGTATTGGCTATCAGCAGAGCATTGGCGACTTTTATGCGCTGTGCGCCTCAGCATTCGGTGACCCCGCTCTGTGACTTTACATAGTCTTCTGCTTCAAGGCCAAGTTGCTACTGTTCCTGAATGCTTAAACTTTCCAAAAACACCACTTACAGTTGACCGTGAAATATCTATCAGTGATGATTATATTACCTTTGGCAATGACTGAAATTCTGACTGACTGAGATATATATACTGTATATATATGAAGACTTCAGATGCAAAAGCCTCTAAGTGCCATCTGAAATTTTCTTCTAAAATGAGCATTTTTATCAAAATCTTATATATTTAAGTTCAATAATTTCACTTTAATGACAATAATAGGTCATTTTCATTGCCATTAAAGTGAAAAATGTGAACATAAACATACAAGCTTGATAAAAATGATCATCCTAGAAGGAAATTTCAGATGGATTATATAATCCATCTGAAATTTCCTTCTAGGATGATAATTTTTCAGTATATATATATATATATATATATATATATATATATATATATATATATATATATATAAAATTATGTTAACAATGTTAAACATGATATTTTTGAGTAGTTTTTAAGGCTTTATTTCTTTGATGGAATCTACCTGAATTAATAATGTCAAATCTCCTACATTATTTAGTCTATGACACAGTGAATTTAATATTTAGTGAAATGTGCTTTTTTTATTTTAAGCTGACTCTCAAAAGCGAAATTTTGAAATGACCTATTTGACTTTGAGTTATACTGTACAATTAAAAGACTGCATGTTGCCAGCACAGTACAGGTAGGAACATACTTGTTACTACACTGGCATTAGCAGAGCTATTGCTCAATGAACAAAGCCACATGCTTTATTGTATTTGTATATGCAGCTATCCACAAGATAACAATAAGCTCAATTCTTCTGCACAATGGTAACAATCAAAACTTCAAAATAACATAAACTCTTTCAAATGTCAAACATAACTGAACATTAAACATTAACAGATGTTTTCCTCCCCTTAAAAACACATACAATAACACCTAATTTCAATATTTACTCTCCTTTTCAAGCCATGCAAAGCATGCTGGGAACTAATAATCACGCCAATTGGTGTCTCTAAATAAAATCGCATGATTGAACCAATTCTCTTAAAATAAATAGGTAGCCTTCTTTCCTTAATTTTTGGTTCCTCAATTCAAGTCTCAAAACTGCTCAAGTTTTTATAGTTTTTTTTTTAAGCTTAATAGAATATACACACTATTTTTAATTATACAGTTTATATATTTAAATTAATTATCATAAAGAGAATTTGAAAATTTAATTTACATGATAAGTTTTACATACACAACACTGTTAATCTAATGGTGATTTTACAGAGGGGATATTTTTGTCATTTTTTTCAACAAGGGGGATGTCATCCCCCCTCAAATTTCTATGCTTACATGAATATAAATTATTAATTAAATAAATAAATTGTATTTACTTGCATTAATAGTCAGATATTTTATGTCAGCTGCCTTTTACAATATTCCTGTTGTTTCTTGTCTTGTAAATGCATTAAATTCATGATTTATTTTCATAACAATCTCTTACGCCCTATTCACCATGGCGGGTTCGCTATTTACATGGCGGAATTTGCAAGTGGAAAGACTGAACTGGACTGGAGTCTCCAGAGAGGAAACATATCTGCTCGTACGCGAGGTTAAAGCGCAAGCAGACCATCTACAGGACAAGTCGGATTTCACCATATCTTTATGTACACAATGATAATCTTTTACATTGTAATCCTTTTATTTTGAATATTTGGCTAGTTTGTGTGCTAGCCAAATAAAACCGCGTCTCTGTAGGCAGCCTAGGCTCTCAGATCTGCACACAAAAACAATTGGTTTCACCAACCACTCAAAACCAAAATAAATAGTGTTCCAACCAATCACCGACAGGGGTGGGTGTTGTGAGGTTTTCGCGTGCAGCCGTCATAGGCAGCCGTGCACGAGCGCAAAACCTCACAACACCCACCCTGCTTATGGGGCGGGCAGCTAGCGGATCGTTAGGAAAGATTAGATGAATGTGATAATTTATGTTTGGGCCTGAAATCACTGATACAACCGTTAAATAAAAAAATTAATAAAAAACTGCACCATTGACTTTAGACCAGGTGTTTTGTTGGTCAATGGCGCAGTCTATTTCAGTTGCCTCAAAATAGCTACGTGCCAACAATGCGCCTGAACACACCTCCTTTTCAGGCCAGCCCACAAATGGTTTTCCCATTGGCAGTTCTCTGCAGAAGACAATCTTTCAGGCGCAACCACTCTAGAGTTAATCATAAACTCTGGATCAAAGCCTGTGTTGAAGAAGAACATTTGAGCGCTGTGAACCTGCTGAATCTGATCAAAACCAGGTTCGATTTGTTTGGTTTTGTCGACTGTAAACCAACTCTGAATCTGTTTAGTTATATTCATGTAACAGGTCGGATGGATGGATGGATGGATGGATGGATGGATGGATGGATGGATGGATGGGTGGATGGATGGATGGGTGGGTGGATGGATGGGTGGGTGGGTGGATGGATGGGTGGGTGGGTGGGTGGATGGATGGGTGGGTGGGTGGGTGGGTGGGTGGATGGATGGATGGATGGATGGGTGGATGGGTGGGTGGGTGGATGGATGGATGGATGGATGGATGGATGGATGGATGGATGGATGGATGGATGGATGGATGGATGGATGGATGGATGGATGGATGGATGGATGGGTGGGTGGATGGATGGATGGGTGGATGGGTGGATGGGTGGATGGATGGATGGATGGATGGATGGATGGATGGATGGATGGATGGATGGATGGATGGATGGGTGGGTGGATGGATGGGTGGGTGGATGGATGGCCTGATATAAAATTATTACAAAATTACAGACTTAGAAATTGAGACTACAAAATTGAGACTTTAGTCATCTTGCCTACTCCTAATGTCATCCTTTTATGAGCCCCAAATGGGACACCCCCAAATCAAAGCTGTCCATGAAACAAACCCCACCTCCCAGATTAGACAATGATCAAAACACTGCGCACAAATTGTCCTTGTGTGATCCAGCTGTCTTTGAACTGCTTCTTCGAGATCAGGGATTCGAGAAAGATCAAAGACACTTGAGCCCAAATCTCAGATCAATAGATTTGATCGATGGACAGAGTCCTGAAGAGACACTTCACATGAACAAACAGCATCGTTTCAATCGGCTTGTTTTGTTCATCACAGCGAAGAGATGTCAAGCTGAGACTTGATGTTCAAGACATAAATATTAATCTTAAAGTAAGAACATTCCCTGTCGTTACTAAATTAGATGCTCCTCATGCCGGAGAAGTACCACAGGGAAGATTGTAACGCACACTATGTCTTAGAAGAGCAGTAAATAATCTCAAGAGGACACTGAAGAGACAGAACTAAAGTGACCAGTCATTCATTTTCAATGAGAAAAGAAACAGGAGTGACAGGGACTCATGAAGCCAATTTTAGGACCACTATGATTTGTTCCATTGCACCAAGATTTTCGTGATAATAAAGTAAATTTGACCCAAAATTCTAATCCCCCCCCCCCCCCCCCCCCCCCCCCCAAAAAAAATACAATTTATAAATATATTATCATTAATTTATTTTTATGTTGATTTAAATAAGAAATACATAAAAATGTATAATTAAACAATAATAAAAATGTATGTACTCTAATATAGATATACAGAAGTGAGAATCACTGCTGAGAACAATTTGAATTGATGAGAATTCAAGAGAGAAAATGTCCTTAATTGTAAGAAAAATAATTGAATGGGCTTTATTTTCTTTATACAATAATTCAGTGTTTCTTTTTTCCTTTAGATTTTGGGATGAAATGCAGTATGTTTGAGCGATTCACTGGTTCGGGTTAGTCTAGTAGGAATTATAATCAGTCGAATATAAAATAAACAGAAGCCAATGGGAGGTTTTCATTTAGACTGGTAAATGTGTGTACAGTATCTTACCGTTAAAGTGTAATTCGTCTGTATCTCTCGGTCCACTGGTTTCAACAGGGTGAGGTAACGTGTGATCCCAGTGGGCGAGATGGTGAAGATGGAGGTGTAGCCATTCAGGGTGATCTTCAACTGAGGATCTTTTGTCTTCGCAAAACAAAGATGAGAGGTGATTCAGCATTACTACATATTAACATGAGCATGACAAACAAGCCTCATGCAGTCACGCAATCCTCATATTGCATAAACAAGCCAAATAACCCTATATATATATATATATATATATATATATATATATATATATATATATATATATATATATATATATGTATGACTCATCTTGCATGCAAACTTTGTGGAAATACTGTCTAGGAATGAGGTCATCTGTCCTATTACCACCTATTTTGACTAGCAATAGAGTGTAGTAAATAATGGCTCTAAAGCTGTGACATAAATGAAAGCATATTGGCTAAAAAAAGAAACAAACTATTCAATATATAATGTCCCAACTTCCTTTATTAATAGGAAACACAGCAACAAAGAAAAAAAAAAAAAAACATTGCATTTCTCAAGCCATTATAAATATAATTAATATATAATATATTAGGGCTGTCGATTTAATGAATTAATTTAATTCATTAGTAATGGGAAAAAAATAATGTGTTAAAATATAATTAAACGCATTTTACGCACCCACCCTGCCCTAGACCTACAGACAAGGACCATTCAAATTGAGACAGCCATCGATAGAGCTTTATGACATGGAGGCCGACATGTGCAGCCTTACTAGGATGCAGCCTTCCGATTTAGGTCCATATTAATAAAAACAACATTAAGAGGATAGTTCACCAACATTTTTAACTCTATCATCATTTACTCACCCTTTCAAACCTGTTTGGCTTTCTTTCTTTTGTGGAATATAAAATAAGAATGTTGGAACCAAACTGTTTTGGTTACCATTGATTTCCATCAAAAAAAAAACAAAAAAACGTGGCACCATTTCTCAAACCATCTACAGGTGAAACACAAAAAATTTGAATATCGTGCAAAAGTTATAATTTTAATGATTATGGCTTACAGCTTATGAAAACCCCAAATTCAAAATCTCAGAAAATTAGAAGATTACCTGAAATAAAAAATAAATAAAAAAAGGATTTTAAATACAGAAATGTCGGCCCTCTGAAAAGTATAATCATGCATATGTATACTAATTATATTAGTTTCACCTTTTAATTTGAATTACTGAAATACACTAACTTTTGCACGATATTCAAATTTTTCGAGTTTCACCTGTACTTTAATGTTCCACAGAAGAAAGAATGTCATACAGGGTTGAGGGTGAGTAAATGATGACATAATAAATGTTTTGGGGTCTTAATACCTATTTAAAACCCATTAATCTCATGACATTATATATCCAAGCATTCATGCAACCTCTGAGCTGCAGTAAATGGTCTGTAAATATATCTCAATGCAGCTTCTGAAAAAAATTAATAAAAAATGTCTGTTTCTGTGTAAAAGTTTCTGTGTAATAAATTATTTGTTTATTATATACTACTATTAGTATACATACTATTTTTATATACATACTATTATTATACTACTTTTTGGAATATCTATTTGATACTTTTCTCATTTAACACAATCATTATTTGAAATGATTCGGGGTGTTATGGGGGTTATTTCTCAGCCAAATTTGATTAATTTGTGATTAATTAGATTAGAATTAATCACCAAACCATGTAATTAATTAGATAAAAAAAAATTTACTCGCTTGACAGCCCTAAAAATATATAGAAATCTTTATATAGAAATATTCCACACATCTAAAAAGAAAAAAAGAAAGAAAAAAGAGAATGAAAGAAAAGAAAAGAAAAGGAAAAAGGGAACACATCACATCACTCTGGTACCTACTGGTGTGGCTCCTGACAGAAGCTACAATATAAAACATATGGAGAGACTGAAACCATCTGTGATTTTATGTATCTGTGCATTCCCAAGACACTGAAGCAGCATTCATTATGAAACTGCCCTGGCTCTTTTCATTAGAACATCTTACCTCTTCAATGTCATTGTCCAGTGCTATGATGCCCAGCGGAGCCGTGAGGTTGGAACTCCCTGAGATGGTGGTGCCAACCGAGGCTGACTCACTGATGAAGCCCTGGTACGAGGGCTGCTGAAAATATGGAGCCTGGTTGTTCTCGTCCAGAATTTCAATCAGCAGTTCAGCATAGGCAGGAAGAGGGTGACCGTTATCCTGCTCGGCCTGTTCACAATCAAGCAAACTAAACTGTCATGCTGAAATTATTTTAAAAGAAAAGCTTAAGGTTGTTATCTGCTTATCCGTATAAACATTAAGGTGCAATGATGACGGCTATACTTTAAAGAATACCATGGTATACACATACCATGGTCAAATAAACCGACATTACCAAGCTAAAAAAAAAAAAAAAAAATGGTATAAAGGGAAAAAGAAACATTATTACAATGTCCAAGAAAAAAAAAAAATCATGGTAAATGTAAATAGATGTACATAAAATATATATTTGCAATATAAAAAAATGCTTTTTATATTTCATAAAGATTTTTTCAGTATGGCTACTGTTGTTAAACTAGAGACATGGTTGTAAAGTGTGCAGCCTACCAAAAAAAAAAAAAAAAAAAAAAATCGAATTCATCAAAGGCATTTAATTCATCTTCACTCATTTCTAATTGAAGTCCAACAGTTAAAATATGGTCCAAAATTCATGGACCCAAAAAGGCTCAAAATTGGTCTTTGTTTATTGAAGAGTGGATACAGCTCCCGGAATATTTTCATTTCAGTTATGAGCCCCATCCATTACTGCTTTCATTAAGAAGCCATGAAAGACTGCAGTTCTGTAACTCAATAGACACTTCACACACTTAAAATACACACACATACACACATCTGACAATGTTGACAGCGGCAATGTTTTGTTTGTTATTTGGTCTCGAATTTCAGTAAGCTTGAAGCGAACTGAGAATAGCATATCGTTCTTTGTTATTATGAAACGAAGAAATCATAACAGCAAACACAGTCATGCATCGTTTCACAGAGGAAACATTTAAATTACCCCTGCTGTTACACTGTTGTTCCACCCAAATCTATGACAGAGCAGAATAATTTCACACTAGCATTTGCTTCCTCATTTCAATTTCTCTCTCTCTCTCTCTCTCTCTCTCTCTCTCTCTCAGCTCAATTCAATTAGAAGATACAGCATGTTTAATGTAATTAAATATACAAAGCTCTATTCCAAAAGCAAGAGAGCTTCCTCGCTGTCTACCACCTACAAAGGCAGCATCCAAACTGAAATGGAATCTAAAGTAAATGATTTGGAACGCTCTATAGGCAGAAACTCTGTGGCATTCAAATAGTGTTCATCGCAGACCCGACAGATTGATTGATAACAAAAGTGCTAAGCTAATGATGTGATACTCTAAGAAGCATAAAAAATATATAAAAATTGCACTTTTTTATTAGATGGAACTACACTACAATACAAATGTTTGGGGTTGGTAAGAAGTCTCTTATGCTCACTAAGGCTAACTTTATTTGATAAAAAAAATAAATAAAAAAAACTATAAACTATATATTACTATATAATGAAATTGCATTCGTTAGTGTGCAGAAATCGAGTTGACAATAATGAGATCGCTGCATACATGTCTATGATCGGCCATGCTCATCACTGCAACCTTTCATGCCACGATCTTAATATAATGCCATAGATCTAATTGCATTGCTATAATTATAACTTTTCACGAGTGATTAACATTGAGAGCGGTAATAGTAATAACGTGCTAAAAGATTTCGAGAGAATTCCACTTGATGTACTTATTTCATATGCAAAGATGTTAGCCAATCACAGCAGTGGGCGTTTACACTGAAGTAACAAAAGACACGCCCCTTCAAACAGAGCGTTCAAATCAGGCAAAAATCAGGCAAAATCAAACATTTTTGAAGTAAAAATCATACTAACATTATGAGTGCACCCCAGGAAACATTATGAAACAATAAAACAATGCAGTACATGACCATTTTAAAGCGTGCAGAATTCTACAGTAGATCTAACACACCTTAACTGACAAAAATAACCGTAATTTTTACACTTCTAGTCAAATATTGTGCTGCAAACATCAGTAAGAGCTTTAACTTGTCAATGTTGGAAAATGATCACGGTATAAGCGGGATAATCAACGGCTAGCTGTACATTAAGCGATTTGAATGCTCGGGTGTTTCTTGGCCTCCATGTTATGCATTAAAATGATTTAATGCGCAGCTAGCCATGGATTATCCTTTACTTATCATCAATCCTTTGATGAATAGAAAGTTTAACAGAAAGAACAGCATTAATTCGAAATATACAGTAAATCCTTTGTAACATTATAAATGTCACTTTTAATCAGTTTAGTGCATCCTTGCTGAATAAAATAACATTTATTTTCCTTCAAATAATTGTTTTGAGAGGTAAACTAACTTTTAAATATAGTTTTTCACTTGGGACTGCAATCTCCATTAAACGTATATATATGATGCTACTTTATCTAGTGATAATCTTAAAATAATGATGCTGCGTACCTTTTTATAACTATATAGTCTATTATGCTGCTGCCTACATACTGTAGGTTTTTGAAGAGAACAATAGTGATACTGTGTACATATAGAAAGTGTGTTCAATTGATGATATTGCTGTAATTTAAAGATATTTCCAGAAATATACTGCAGTTAATACCTGGTGTTATTCTGGTTGTAAAATATACAGCCAATAATATTGTAAAAATGATGACACTCTTACTGGTGCTCAAATATAAGAGCCTCTGGAAACAGTGAGCGTTCAATGAACCCCTCTTATCCTCACAGTCATCTAGAGCCGATAACCTGATGATATAATGACCTTAATGACGAGAGAGAAGCGCTGGTAAAGCTCTCTGTCCACAGGCTTCAGCAGACGCAGCTCAGCTGTGCTCCTGTTGAGGGAGAAGAATTCTGTGTATGCAGAAGGTTGACCTGAAACGCAGTACAGAGAGACACAAAACTTGTGTTATTATCTGATTCATGCTATTATTCAGGGGGGTTATCTACTACTAAGCCATTGAATACATAATAAAAGAGAATTGTATGTCCCATCCCAATTTCTTTATAAATACAGCAACAACAGCAAATGTATTAAATGACATAGTTTCTATTTCAAAATGCATGAATTATATTTCAAATATATGGAAACATAAGTTAGAGTGCAGTTGTGTATATATGTCATTCTAATTAGAGTACATTTCACATCAGCGAAAAAGTGTAAAAACATTATGCTTTCTCAATAACACAACAATTGGTTTCAGTTGATATATTCTATCAGTACAACTTATCTGCTAGTTGCCAAGCTTAATCTCTGAACACCATTTTTGATATTACAAATAAAAAAGGTGTTTTCTCCGGTGAGTTTGTCAACTATGTTACAGACAAACTGCATGCCACTACATAAACTGATTAAGGTCTACATTTTAAGTGACTCAAATATTCAGTGTTTGGTATCTATTCTGCCATTTGTACAGAGATTATTTTAAAAGACTTCTGAGAATTGTTTTTTTTTTGCAGATATCTGTGTAAAATTCTCAGCATGGTCACTAAGGACAAGACTTATTCTATTTTTTTTAAATCAGATATCTACCTTAAAGATCATTGTAATAGTTTTAAGAGATGTAAAACTCCATTCTGTAAACTATACCCTGAAAGAATATCGGAAGCAGCAATATAGATATTTAAAATGTAAAATATAGCTGATGCAAGTAACAGTTGACTGGGCACACTGTGACAATGCCACCCAAGTGATTTAAAGGTAAAAATATATCATATGTTTAAAATAGCAAATAAACAATAAATAGTTAATTCAGTAAAATTAGTGAAACATTCCTCATCCTTCCTCATCTTGATTACCCCTTACACATGCTCATGTTCACACATACCATCTGTAACACGGTTACCATGATCTACACTTTAGAATTAATTATGAATTATTAACATTAATTTTGAACCTGTAATAGTAGTTCTTACTGATTCTTTGCGAGGTATGAGAAAAATAGTAGTTACTGATTAGCTAATAGTAAAGCGAAGTAAAGTTTTTTGTTAGTTAATAGCAGTTACTAGAATGTTAATATATTTCGTCACTCATTTGTTCCTGTTATTCATTAAAGATGGAACAGTATTTTAAAGAGTTAAAACTCATGTTAAATTATGATAAAAAACTAGTCTATGGCAAATAATTAATTCTCATCAATGGAAATGAAATGTAATCTAAATTATAGAATTACTTGTGTGTCTATTTTTCAACACTTGCAAAATTCATCTGCATTGAAATACCTACCAACCAGTATGAAGTACAGGATTCCGGGTCTGTCCGAGGGCGGCTGGATGTTTCTGTCCTGGTCTATGGCTCGAATGGGAGGAGTCACATTCAGAGGGTTCACTTTACTCTAGAAAAAACAGAGACAGAAATAGTTGACTATGAAATCAAAGTTGGCTAAATAAGTTCAATATGTAATGTCAATACATTTTTTATTTCGATTTTTTCAGCCTCGACTGAATGCAAAAGTTGCAAATTCACCAAAAACCAAACGATCTGAACTATGCTATCCATATTGCTTTTATATCCCGGTAATACTTTACCATAAGGTCCCATTAGCTAATGTTAGTTAATGCATGATCTAACATTAAGTAACAATGAGAATACATTTGTTGCAGTATTTATACAGTACATAAACATGAGTTAATAAAAATACAACGGTTCATTGTCAGTTTAATAATGTATTAGTACATTTTTAAATTAACATTATCTAAGATTAATAAATTCGATTTCACACTTTAGATTAGGGTCCAATATTCACTATTAACGATGACTTTTGCCTCAATAAACTCCTAATTAAAAAACAAAAAAAAGTTAAGTTTAGGTATTGGGCAGGATTAATTGATGTAGAATATGATCATGCAGAATAAGGCATAAACAGCCAATATCCTAATTATGTGAATGCTAATAAGTAACTAGTTCATAGTGAGAATTTGATCCTAAATTAAAGTGTTACCATACATTCTTAAGAAGATGTTTTAGTTAACTGATGTTAAATTTAACCTTATTGTAAAGTGTTACTGTACCTGTATCTCTTTTTTTGTGTATGTCAACAAATGATCTCATCTGTATACTTTTATTTCTCAAAAAAAAATATCCAAACAAAGCTGATGCATAAATAAAACATTTTGAGATCTCCATTAAGTTTTGAGCTTTCAAAGAGCATCCACTGAGGAGAGTTTTCCTCTGGGCTAAAAGCAAAACTCTTGGGACACTTGACTGTACTAATCTGTGAGTGTGCATTTCATGCAGACAAATATGGCCTCTAGCAGATATGATAATAAGAAGCATCTCCTTTGGGATGGGTGCTTCATTAAAATGGCAGTCTAAATACAAGCACACAATGTTAAATATGTGAGCGCTGTAAATCAGAATTCTTGTCCACCTGAGACATTTAAAACTACCCATAATCCCCCCTCCAGCAGGCATTAGGCCGATTAATCTGTGCCTGGAGACAGGAAAAAGACTTTCGAACCATATCCCAGCTCTAATTGTGAAATATGTGACCCCATTAATTACCACTATTCCTGCCAAAGGAAATGAGAAAGAAACTGTTCGGAATGGAACACTAGCAGAATGCTTACTGCATACTGCACATTACACACTGACTTCTGATTTAATTATTTAAAAACAGTATCTGGAACAGAACGCATTATGTATTGATACAGAATATGTTCGCAATAACTTATTACAATACTACTCTTACAATTCCTGCAGTATAAAGTATACTGTGTGTAGCATGTGCATTTTCAGTATGTATGAGAAGATAACAAGCCAGTTGCAAACATGCAAGGTAATGAGTTTGTGTGAATACAATGTAGCATATTACCTTTTAAAACCGTTGCACAATGCATCCATTCAGAACATAGTAATTTCAAATCATAGTATTCTGCATTGCTGTCACATCACCCCATTATGCATGTTTAATTTAGTGAGTGAAATAAATTATTGCAAATAAATAAATAAATACTACCATCAGTTTTTTTAATTAAGCAAGAATATCTTAAATTTACCAAAAATTATTTTAATATTTATAATGTTGCACAATATTTATATTTTAAATGCATGCTGCATGACTTTCTAATCAGAATCCTGACAATTAAAAAAAGTTTCACGATTGCCACAAAATATTAAGCAGCACAACTGTTTTCAACATTGACTATAATACGAAATGTTTCTTGAGCACCAAATCATCATATTAGAATGATTTCTGAAGGATCATGTGTCACTGAAGACTGGATGCTGAAAATTCACAGGAATAAATTACATTTTCAAATATATTCAAATAGAAGTTATTTTCTATAAAAAAAAAAATATAATCACAATACTAATGTTTTTACTGTGTTTTTTATTGATTTTTTAATTTTATTTTATCAAATAATGCAGCATTGGTGAACAAAAGATACATTTTTACTGACCCCAAACTTTTATACTGTAGTTTGAATTTTAAACCATGCTTTATTTTAATATTCATTATCTTAACTTTTGACAGATTAAATAAAGACTTATATCATAGTATTTTTGCACAGAAAATGTACATATTCAGTATTCATACAGGCCTACTTCAGAAAGGGTAGGAGTGTTGTGCTAATATCCTTCGCCAAACAAACAGTAACGGCAGATCAACAGAATGAATAGAAGATGCACTAAAATCCAACAAAAATGATCTAAACAAAATGGATTCCCTCACACACTAATCCTTCATAATTTCTGAGATAATCATAGAACAGCAAGAAAAACGAAGAAACAAAAGAGATTGTCTCTGTAAAAATGCAATAACTGCAGTAAGCAGAATGCAAAAAGAGAAAGTTAAACTGCTGGAAATGAAGCAAATCTGCAGCACATTTATTCAGTGCAGAAACTGGCAGCCGTTGGGAACGCAGCTTCTGCAGTGGAAAACATTTTTAGCATAAATTACAGAAGTCCCCCTTAGCAAAGATCAGCCTTGGCCGTATTTTTTCTCCATGTGGTTTGGTTCCAGAACGACCCATCTCCACAGAGGTCTGCCCACCCTATCTCACCTCAACTGAGTTCTGATTTCATCAAACCTTCACGTCTTGGCTTTGATGAGTGATGAACCCTGTGGTTTTACTGAGGGCCTCATCCTGCTTTTTCTCTACTCCCTGTCCCTGATCTCATTCAATCTGTACCAGCTAACTTTCATCATCTTATCTCATCTAAATCCCTCGTTTCTCACCCTTCCTGTCCCTGCTGTATGAGTCTCATCTTTAGCCAAGCACAGGTCAGTAGAGCAACGTATGATGGGAAATATGAAAGGACTGACATTTAACTGGTAAAGGGTCAAGAAAACATCAACAACACTATGACACAAATACTGAGCAGGTCCATACAATGTCCAGTGAAGACTTCAAAATGTCCTGCAAGAGTCCATGAACAAGATGTGATTATTACAAGAAGATAACCAAATGTTCATGATTGGAGTGTTGACCCCTCAAAATACACTGTCAATTGCTGCATTCTACAGTCAAACATGCTTATATAACAACTGCTGATTTTTTATTCCATTTCAGTGTGCAATATACATATTGAGGTCAGCAATGATGACATTAATACTTTTATACTTTTATTTGTAAATGTATCAAGGTTTCCACAAAAATATTAGACAGCACAACTGCTTTCAACATTGATAATAATAAGAATTGTTCCCTTTCAAGGGAACTCGAGCTGCGTCGAAAACGCTGTGGGAACACCTCTGCGTGATTGCGTCATGAAGCACATATGAAACTAGTCCAATGGCGTGACAGAACGTCTTCGACCAAGAGACTATAAAGCACAGCTGAACCAAACAGCGTCAGCTTCTGTGTCTTCAGCAAGCGCTCTGTGTGAATCTATGTCCCTGGTGTTTTGTGTCTGTCTTAGAATTTGCTAGGCAGGAGTTTTCAGATAGATAGATAGATAGATAAACAGACAGATAGATAGATATTATATATTATATATATAAAACTTTATAATGGCGAGCGAACAACATTTCAATAGTGCGTTATCCCTACCCAATCTACATCACGGGTGGGGATACCCATGTATTGTGTCTTGTTCGTTTGGGAGCACAGCACGCTCAGTATGAGCATTGTTGTGAGACAGTTGAGAACGCTGTAGAAAAACACACACACACTATCTGAAGTTTTAGCTCCGCCCCTGTTGAGTCTTAACCAGCTCGGATCTCACGCTTGCTGAGGCAGCACGTAGATTATGGGTCAACATAAAGAATCTACGGCTCGGATCTCGCGTTGCCTCGGTCCGCAATATATTTATAATGCGGAGGAAACTGAGCTCAAGGAGTTCCCCTTTCTCTCTTTTTCCTATTATCACAACTGAAATGTGTGTTTGCAAGCTATGATTCTTTTTCTATTCAAATATGACTATTCAGCCTGTAATTCAGACTATGAAATACTTGTCTGATTGTTATTGGCTGCATTTAAATTTGAGAAATTAAATTAAATATCTTTCTGGCTTTTTAGCTGCATAAAATAATACGCACTTTCTAAATCCATGTTTATGGTAAGGGCACACACTGAATGCTTCGTGCCCTTTCTAAAATCCATGCTTATGGTAAGGGCACGTGCCGAGTGCTTTGTGCCCTTTCTAAAATCCGTACTTATGGTAAAACGGTTCTGAGGACCAAGAAGTAGGCCAAGAAGCCCTGACGCCAGTGGTGTCGGGATTCTGAGGGTACATCCCTCCATTGGGAAGACGGTTTGCCTGCTCCACCTCATTATACCTCATTATACGGTTCCTGTCTCCCCTCTGTGCCCTCATGGGGCCGGTCTGCCACCCCGCCTTCATGCCGGGGCGCAGAGGGTCCCAGCGAGTTTTTACCCGAGGGTTGCTCACTCCCTCCGAGAAGGGCACTAGAGCGGTCAGGCCAGTTGTTCCCTGCCAGTGCGCCGCTTCAGGGCACTGTGCCTGCTGTTCGAAATTTAACAGAGGCCAGTCTCAGGAGACTGGTATCTTTAGTAGATCTTCTGGCAGATTGGAAATGTCTACCAAATATATCTCGCTGGGTCCTGCAGGCAGGAGAACTTCGGTTGAGCCGAGGCTGACCTGTTCGAATCCCAAGAGACCACACATTGTCCACTGTTGGTTGCGGACCTAGTGTCTCTAATCGACGGCTATCCTCTGGAGATCAGGAGGGACCTACTCTTTCAGGCGAGAGGGTCGATCCTTCACCCCCGCCCAGAACTGTGGAAACTGTGGGCTTGGCTTCTGAGGGGACCCAGCTCATAAGTTCTGGTCTCTCAACTGAGGTTGTGGAGACCATTCTCCACTCCAGAGCTCCATCCACAAGAAAACTGTATGCCTTGATGTGGAGACTTCTCACTTCCTGGTGTGGAGAGCACCAGCTGGACCCGGTTAACTGCCCAGTGGGTGCAGTGCTGGAGTTCCTGGAGGAGCGCTTCTCCGCAGGGTTATCCCCCTATACACTGAAAGGTGTATGTGGCGGCACTAGCTGCTTACCACGTCCCTTTGAGGCTGAGGCCAGCAGTCCACAAGAGGGTGCCGACATGGGACTTGGCTGTTGTACTAGAAGGCCTCTCCCTAGCTCTATTTGAGCCCACTGAGGAAGTTTCTGAGAATATCTCTTTAAAAACTGTCTTTCTCCTCGCTATTTCATCTCTCAAGAGAATTGGAGACATTCAAGCATTTTCGGTATCTCCCTCGTACATGGAATTTGCTCCTGGTATGGTAAAGGGTTTTCTTCACCCTTAGACCAGGTTACGTTCCTAAGGTTCCTACTAATACTGTAAGACCTAGAGTACGGGCCTGTACTAGGAGTATGGATGCTTCCAAAGCATTACTGTCAGAAGTTTCCCCCAAGATGTTTGTGATGTGGCAGGCTCATCCTCACGGCATACATTCATGAGGCTTTACTACCTGGACCTCGGCTCCAATCCAGGGGCGCAGGTGCTTTCGCCTAGATGTGCGCATTGATTTCACACAGACGGACACTTGCTCTTATGGCGGCGTGGGTATTAGCGTTCCCACAGCGTTTCTACCCAGCTCGAGTTCACTTGAAAAGGAACGTCTCGGTTACGTATGTAACCCTAGTTCCCTGAAGAGGGAACGAGATGCTGCGTCACCCTGCCATACTCCCGGCATGCCTGTGATCGACTTGCTTCAGCCTATCAGAAGCTGACGCTGTTTGGTTCAGGTGTGCTTTATAGTTTCCTGGTTGATGACGTCACATGACATTCTGTCACGCCATTAGACTGGTTTCATACGTGCTTCATGACGCAATCACGTAGATGCGTTCCCACAGCGTTTCGACGCAGCGTCTCGTTCCCTCTCCAGGGAACTAGGATTACATACGTAACCGAGACGTTTCTTAAAGGGATACTTCAGGATTTAGCATTAAGCTTTGTATTAGTAGAAAACCTGTAGTATTTTCGAATTACCGTGCTTTCCTCCCTCATATACCCCTGCGACGAGAGATTTATGTATTTTTTGTCTGGAAAAAATCCTCCGATGACGCAAAAATCGCAATTTTGCATCATCTGAGGATTTTTTGGCCAGAGGCTAGAGACTACAGCCAGTAGGAGGGGCTGTCCCGCATGTGTTCAACCCGCCCATAGGAGGTGGGATCTCACTCACAGAATGTACACAGTATCAGCCTTCTTTCTTTGGAAGCTAAGCTAACAGGCTCTTGTTCTGTGGAGAAAGCTGAGTAGTAGGGGTTACCATCCTCTTATTCCCGGACATGTCCGGCCGTCAAGATCGTCCAAAATGTCTGGGATTCGGCTTTTGCTTTCTGCAGTCGCCATTCATTGTTTACATGCACACCTTCGTTTCAATCTAGCTGAATTCATTCCGATTGGTGAATCTGAATGTAGTGTTTACATGAACGCTAAACAAGTGATCGGTTGATGTGCGTTTTAACATTGCTAAGAAAATTCCCGCTCCTCTGTGAGAGATACGAGACCTGTGCGTCTTTGACTGCAGCGCGTCCTGCTCATCGGTAATCACGCCACCGGCCTCGCGCCGTTCTCCCGCGGCCCTCAGCCTTGTCCTGCTCTCCACAGTAAACATAATGAATGGCGACTGTCGAACGCAAAAGCCGAATCCCGGACATTTTGGGCGATCTCGAAATCCCGGGGAGACTCACTAGTAGCTAATCCTTGTTGTTTAACTGCTGAGCTCTCTTACCGGGAGGCGTGGCTTGGGAGTGGTCTCCTAGGGCAGCGAAGCAAGTGCATTCTGGGAGTTGTTGTCTTTCATCCACATAAGCCAAAAATACATTTTCTGGCTTTTCTCAGTCTAGAAAGCTCCAAATTCAAAAATAATTTCACATTTCTTCTACATAAATGACCCATTTTAAATACACATTCATCTTTCCAGAGGTGAAGTATCCCTTTAAGCATCAAATCAGCATATAAGAATGTTTTCTGATGGATCATGTGACACTAAAGAATGTCAGTTATTCAGCTTTGCCATACATAAATTACATTTTAAAATATATGTAAATACATATGTAAGTATAAGAAAACTTGTTTTAGGCTACGTTTACATGACAATGATGCACTAAAAATTTTTTTCCTTTGCTTTTAAAACGAGCTCTGTTCAGACGGATCCGCGAAAAAGATAAAACTTAGGCGCCTATAGACTGAACACGTAATATGACGTCACCGTTTTCACAAATCCACATTTTTGTAGTTTACACAGAGGCGATTTGAAAAACTCAGTTGAAACGGTTTTTAACCCCTTAAATTGTAATAATATTTCACAGTATTACTTTTTCTGTATATTTAATCAAACAAGCATAAGATAAATCTTTCAAAAACATAAAAAATTGCCCCAAACTCTTGAATGGTATTGTACATCAAACAGTCAGTGAGTGGTGCATAGGCTTGCTGTGTGAGGCTGAATTATTAATACGCATACAGTGCATAGTTTATTTCTTTCTTTATAGTTCAAGGCACAATCTCATGCACATACCCTGCTCTCAAGCACTCAGAAAGCCTTTCTCTTAGAGAGCATAGAATCTATCCAGGGCTGCCAACTGTATAGCCTCAGGTCACCCTGTCCTGCTCAATGGGTCATAGATGAAGTGTTTCAGTCAAGTTAAGATATCTTCCCCGTTTTATATCTTGCTATGCCAGCTGTTGCATACAGCATCATAGTCATAGCCCGTGACTGAAAGCAGGATCTGACAACATCCTTGCTGGAAAATCCAGGTAAAACTATCTTAAGGCGGTCATTGATTTTACGTTGCTTTAAAATAACCATTTGGGACCAGCAAGAAACCATGGTCATTAGATGGCCTAGGATGGCCTAGATCAGTGTTTCCCAACGTTTTTTCAGCCACGAAACCCTTTAAAAAAATTCAAAAATACCCTACACTAGTGTCGTTGTGACAATAGCAGCTTTATGTGTAGGCACTGGGAATGAAGCACAGGAATGAAATTATGCGCAACCTAAAAACTAAACGATTTGCATTTTTATTATAAATTTGTGTGCGTTATTTGTTGTTATTAGAGAAATCCGAGATTGATGGTACATAATATATATATTTTTTAATTTTTTTTACACATTTACCAATTTTAAAATGTTGGATGGAGTTTTTACACGACACCCCTGCTCTCGCCAGACGGCACCCCGGTTTGGAAACACTGGCCTAGATCAAGTTGAAGACCATCTTGGTCAAGTTGTTAAGATCTGGTAATTCAGGCCTTAACCCCCACCCCTCCTTAAGTTATGGAGGGAATGTTCAACATTTGAAGACCTCTGAGGTTTTCTGTGAGTTCTTACCAGGTCAGTGAGCTCAGGAATAGCCACACGGTATGTGATGGGGTTACAGTCCTGTGTGTTGTTGACCAGAACACACGGGAGGAACATGGGACCTAGATCATCTCCATCCGAAACATCCAGAGTTAGAGTAGTGGTTGCTGTGCGACGACTTCCTGGAAACGGAGCCCGGTCCTAGAAAGAAAAAAGCTGGCATGTTACCATAGATACCTAGACCTTCAGATACAACGTTCACAGATCTGTATACAGAGAGACAACGAAAAGGATAATGAGAGCATAGAAATAGGTGAAAGGACAATAAATTCCCCCAAAAAACATATATATAAATTCTTAAACGATCTACTCTATTTTCTTATTTAAATATTCCTACAAGCATTTTTTTTTTTTTTTTACTTAAAGCTTAATTAATGAACATATATAATTTGTATATCAACAATTGTATCACTTTGAACCTCCAACCTTTTATAAACTATAAACTTTATAGACCAACAAATTAATAAATAAAATATTTGTTGTTGTATTTGTTGTATTTGTTCTATTTGATCCCTTTGGGAAAGATCATACAAAGGTTCAGTGATGTTTCTTTTCACCTATTTGCTGATGATATCCAACTTTACTGCTGCTTTAAGCCATCAGAGATCTGTAAGTTAAACTCCTTGCTCCTTTGTCTTGTGGAAATAAAAAAATGGCTAAGTGATAACTCTCTGCAGCTAAATGCAGACAAAACAGAAACACTGGTTATTGCCCCTGAGGATGCAATCCCTGGGATTAAACAATACTTGGGTGATTTAGGCCAGTCTGCTAAGTCAAGTCTTAGAAATTTGGGAGTTATCCTGGACAAAGACATGTCATTAGTGCAGCACTGCAAGCAGCTGACGAGAAACTGCTTCTTTCAATTAAGGAAAATCTCAAAACTTAGAAATATGGTTTCACGAAATGATTTGGAGCTTATCATTCATGCCTTTGTGTCTTCGCGTTTAGACTATTGTAATAGTTTATTTTCATGCCTAAACCAGAAGGAGCTCTCTCGACTGCAATTAGTACAAAACTCTGCAGCTAGAATTCTGACACGTACTAATAGGAGGTCTCATATATCCTCTATCCTAAAAGAACTTCATTGGCTACCAGTGTCTTATAGGATAAATTTTAAAATTTTGGTTTTAGTTTTCAGAGCTTTGCATGGTCAGGCACCCTCTTATATTAGTGACTTGATTCAGCGCTATACCCCTGTGCGTGCTCTGAGGTCTGTGGATCAGAATCTGCTGACGGTTCCGCGCACTCGCTATCGTACAAGAGGTGACCGATCTTTTCAGGCTGTTGCTTCTAGGTTGTGGAATGACCTCCCACCATCTATGCGCTCTATTGAATCTGTTGATGCCTTCAAATGCAGACTAAAGACTCATCTATTTGTTCAGGATTTTAATTAGCTGCTTGTGGGTTGATATGATCATGTTCTGTCTATGCTTTTATTGTGTGTATTTTATGATATAAATGTTTTGTTGTGAAGCACTTTGTGGCCTTATACCTGTGAAAGGTGCTATATAAATAAAACTAACTTACTTACTTACTTACTTACTATATATAGGTAAATTAATCACAAAATATAAATGTAGTAAAATCTAATTCACCAAGCTGTATTAGGGTCTAAATAAATATTTAGAATCAAAGTTAATTCTTTCCTCCAATAAGATTTCAGTGTTTGAGAGAGAACTCAGTAACAAACCCAACCCCTCATCTTTCACATCCAGAAATGATTCGATTTTCTTCAAGGAGAGCTGTTGCAGCCCTGATGTAAGGCATTTATTTGAGCCATTTGGCTCTATGAAAACATGCTTATGGCCTCTGGGGTCTGGACACCTCACAGAGATGCTGTTCTAGATGGGTTTAAAGCTAGTTGTGTATGCAGCTCATGTGACGGTGAAGGGATGCATTTGGAAGTGAATCAGGATGCCGGTTATTCAGTGACAGCTATACGAAGGTGCCTGGAATTTTAAAAAAGTGCATTGTGCAAACTGGCAACCTAACAGGCCAGACACCGGTTGACCAAAAAGTCAAGGTTATTTTTTTTATCTACAGGAAATGTTACGGAGTAAGTACTCATTTAGCAGACATCTTTATCCAAAGTAACTTACAGCTCATCGCTCACTCCTTACAGGGATCGAATCAGTAACCTTTTGATTACTAGCATGAGTTTATACCCATTGGTTCGATTTTAAAGCAATATTGTGGGTTACAACAAATTGAGCTATACAACATACAAAACTGTGTTTATAGTAACACAGTGGAAGTCAACTGGGCAAGGTATTGGTTAAAAGCAGAAATGTTAATCTCATATTTTTGTTAAAGCACTTATATATTACTTGTGTTTGAAAATGTGTGTTATTGAGCTTTAAGTTGTACTATTGGCAGTGTAGCTCTAAGCAGGCGAACTTATGCATAATACTCATAACCACAAACCCTCAAAAATAAACTCAAAAACTCTCAAAACTCCACTGTAAACTTGCAAGTGCTATTTCCTCTAAACTCTCAAACTCCCAAACACAAAACTCTCGAACATAAAATCGAAAGTACAAATTCAAAAGTATAACCTCACCAACACAAATTGAAAAACTCTCAAATGCAATGTCAAACACTCTCAAATGCAAACTGAAACTTTAAACACAAACTCTCAAACAACTATACTAAAGCCAAAGTAACCAATAAAAAATAAATAAATAAAATACACAATTTCCAACAGCATTCACCTGTATACCTTCAGTTACATATTACATATTGTCAATATTGGACGAATTTTCTTTTACTCATAAATCATTACTATCGGTCACCCTTTACGTCTGTCGGTGGGTTTTGCAAATGTTTAACCTATGAAAAGATTTAAAAAGAGCATGTGACTATAACTTGTAACTCCATTGGCTCCTCAAACTGTCAGAAAAACCTCACAACTTCGCCACCGCCTCTATTGTGTTTAATCCATTTCCCGAAAAGTAGCATTTTTGGGGATACAAGGTTTCTGTCTGACAGTGGCAATATATTACTGTCACAGTCACGTTCAGTTTGTTTTGTTTTGATTCAGTCACATGAGTTTCCTTTGTCCAGTTTCCCGCCGCTTATGAGTTGTCATGGTTACTAATATGATTAGTCCTCTAAGTTCATCTGGGTCTCCTTATTAACCTTGTTTGTACCACTATTTAAGTTCCTTTGGTCCCTCAGTTTGTTGTCAGTTGCTGTCTGTGCACTAGCACACTGTTTCGGTTGTTGGCTTGTTATTCTGAGTTCATAATAAATCTTATGTTCTTTTATAATCATCTTTGTCTTCTGTGGATCTCGTTACGATTACATATAAGCTACGGTTATTAAGGTATTTTATCATGCTATTCTCATGATAACGTGAAGTGTTTAAGCTTTTGGGCTGCCTTGCCCTAAAGACTTCAACAGTCTTTGTAAGTGCATTATTGTAAACACAATTTTAAAATGTATTATCTCTGATAATTAACAGCATGTCAATATAGCTTAAGTTGTATTTGCCCTGAAACAATCCTCTTACATGCATTAAGAGTACAAGATCGCTGTGAAATCATTGTATTACAGTGAAGGATGTTTTATGTGTTAATAATCTTACATTGGCCTGGACTATAATTAGATAGCGAGTTCTCTCCTCATAGTTCAGCCGCTCTGCCAAAACAATGTTACCAGACAGAGTCCCAGCAACCTGCACGGTCCTGTTTGACATCTGAAGCGGAGAGATAAAAAGAGAGATTGCAGTATTTTAAATAAAACATGACAGTTTGAAAGTTCAATATTCATGCATAATGTCACTAAATTAATCATTAATTACAATGAAGAACTTGAGTGTAACTGCAGAAGGTCTGTTTGATCTGAGGAAATACCGGGTCATTTGGGTTGTACTGAATGGCGTATTCAATCTGTCCGTTTGGTCCGTCATCAATATCCGTGGCTCCATTGTTTCCTGAGAAGCCGGTAAAGATGGTGGTACCGACAGGAGTGAGCTAGAGAGATATCATTAAAAAACACAAGAAACAAACATCAGACACTGGCTATATGCTTGTGTAACAACACAGCAACTATGCTTGTGTAACCAAACAGCAACTCGTATAGGGCTCAGATGTGACCCATGTGACCCATATAGTGTGTGTGTGTGTGTGTGTGTGCGCGTGTGTGTGTGTGTGTGTGTGTGTGTGTGTGTGTGTGTGTGTGTGTGTGTGTGTGTGTGTGTGTGTGTGTTCCTTTTTGATCCCCTTAGAAGACAGACTAGACGAGAACATGAGAGGAAGAAAAAAATACAAAGAAAACGACACCAAGAAAAAAACAAAAAAAACAAGGAGAAAACAACAGACAGCAAAAGTCAAAATGGAAAGAGCACAACCTGCACACACATACACACACTACTGAAATTAAAATAACAGGTTAGGGTCATTGTACAGCTATGGTAACATTTCCATCTGGAATTTTTCCTGATTTAACATATCAATAATACATTTAACCTATACTGTGCTATATTAAATAATTTCCCTTCTTTCTTATTATATATAAAGTCTCATTAAAACATTTCTGATTTTTAAAACATATATTAATGATTTACCCATAGCTGGCATACTCATCTGTCTGTGGTGTTACACATAATTGAAAGGTAATAGGAACCAATTACAGCAGTGACAGTACATTCCTAAATAAATTGATTGTCAATATGATGGAATATATTACAAAAAGACAAATGCTAGCATTAATCTTCAAATCACTTATGATATTTTCATACAAATTCAAAAACATTTTACAAATGAGTAATTCTTGCATTATCTTTTGATAAAAAATGCTGGATTGATCACTTCTGCTTGTATTATAACTATTTGCTAATTTCTTTGGACAAGATTGTCGGCCAAACAAATAAATGCAAATAAGATAACAGCCGAAAAAATAAAAATAAAAATAAAAAATAGAGGAAAACACAAAACTGTATTACAAAGTAGAGTTTTTCAAAATGATAACTGAAAATATTTTTTAAGCCGTATACATGTTTTTATTCTGCCATTTGAATGTCTTTCTGCTGTGACCACAATGTGCAATGTCCCATGTAATTGCATGTTACATTGCATAATTGAAGAGATGGAAGGGATGAAGCCAAAACAATTTTTGGAAAACAACCTGACAATCTGCAGCTAATCTCATCTTGATTGGAATTCTGAGGTCAATGTCAGCCTCTCTGAGGACCCACATACAGTATCAGTCTACATTGTACTGCCTCTGGGGCTCCAAATCACCCAGAAAACCCATAAACCAAGGCACGGCCAAAAGCAACTCACATGATCACATCTGCTACCACTACCTGATACTTTCCCCTCTTACTTCATCACTTCACTGTATTTATCCTCCCTCTCTTTCTCATTTCACATGTAAAGGAGGAGAGAGGCAGAAAGAAAAGAATGACAGCATATTCGACTTCAAGGTGAGTAGAAAGATTGACAAGCATAAAGAAGCCAAGCTTTTACACACCCCCAACACGTACACGCTCACGGAAGTTATTCAAACGTATTCCAAATAAATGAAAGCCATTACATTTAAAAATAGTCCTGATATCTGAACTTGTGGAGAGGAGGGTCAGGCGTGTGTGCGCGTGCATAATTTAAAGTATAATTTTGAGCCAATGCCAAAAGGGGGATGGTTTTAGATCTGAATAACTGATGGAGTACGCCAACAGACTACACAATGACTGTATATCTTTATATGTTTCAGCTTAACTCTCTCTCTATATACTGTGTGTGTGTGTGTGTGTGTGTGTGTGTGTGTGTGTGTGTGTGTGTGTGTGTGTGTGTGTGTGTGTGTGTGTGTGTGTGTGTGTGTGTGTGTGTGTGTGTGTGTGTGTCAAAATCGGCTAAGGGGTAATTAAATGTAACAAATCATTTAAAAATCTGACCATCTTTTATTGGAAAATTAAACAACATTTTATTTGACTTTGATCATTGCCTTTTAAAAAACTGAGAAGATAGTGATCAAACTACATTTTATAAAAAAATCACCTGTCAAGTTTATATATTGTATCAGCATATGAGAGGCGAATTGGGCGACTACAGGGACTCATCATTAATCATTAACAAGATCAATAATTTATCTATTGCCAAAATGATGAAACAATTCTTAATGAGTTCTTGATGTTCTGTTCTTGATCAGTCCCGAATAGAAAGTCAGAATTAAAATGCGAAGTTTGTGCATAAAAATGTCATTCAAAACAACACGTTGAACACGTTGGACTCTCTTTAGCATGCAAGTATTTCACTCAGTTCCCTGAACTTTTCCATTCAATTTCAGCGAGTGAAGTACAATTATGTATTATGCGTTATGTTTTATGCACGTTATTGTCTCTGACAGACAAGCATGTTGACATTTTTTATTTCTTACCTGGCAAGTATTCAGTGAAGTGATTGATGCCCTTGAGTGTGTTTGCCCATGAGTGTGGTTTTTGACGGACATGCGTAAGGGGTGAACCATGTTTTATATTTGGGTAATTAAAAAACATGCTAGTGATGTTCAAATTTCTTTTTGTAGTTCATTCTAACTTTTTTTACGGAATGAAGTTTATTTTGTGGCTTAAATAAATGATGAGTGAAATTTTTGGCTTGTCAAAGAAAGATACGTTAAGCTATCGCAAATTCATTGAATTTTGAAAATCAAGTAAATTTTTTACTAGGAAATGAGTGGTTTTTTTGCACAAAGTTTTTTTTTATTGTCTCTTATGATAAAAATATTTTATTTTAAACCATGAAAATGCAGTTCCTGTTGTAAGCAATAGTTTTTTTTAGCTTTTTTTTAAAACTGTTGTACCATTATTACCCCATAAGCAGATTTTATATTATATGTATAACACAGACACACACACACACACACACACACACACACACACACACACACACACACACACATATATATATATATACACACATACATGTATATACTGTACATACTTTACTGTCAATTTTGATTCAGATAATGCATCCTTGCTGAATAAAAGTAATCATTTCTTAAAAGAAAAGAAAATCTTACTGACCCCAAACTTTTAAACAATAATACTATATATAAATTCCCAGCTGTAATTTCTTCTGGTTCATTCATCACATTGCATTGCCAGATACCATACCCACCACAATGCTTTGTTGTTTTGTTGCACATTTTGTCAAATGAGGCAGGTTGTCCAAGTATCCCATGAATATAGAACATTTGCATACTATGCACATTAAATAGAAATTGAATTGACAGAGAGACAGAGAGGAGACGAGGCAGTGCATAAGTTATCAGGCCTCACCTCATTAACTGATACATAGTAACGAGGCTGCTGGAAACGAGGCGTGTTGTCATTTTTGTCCCTCACCACTATCCGTACTTCATGCAGAATAACCGTTCCCACCAGCTCATTGGTGCACTGAATCCTTACCACAATGGTGGTGATGTAACTGGGCGGCTGGAAGAAAGAACATAAAGAGGTTTATAGAATTTAGAGAGACCAACTATTGTAATCGGATGCATTAGCAAATCATGAAACAAGGACCATGTGAATGAGATCTGAAAGCTGAAAACAAACATACAGTATAAAAGTACATATGGTAATAAATGGCAACACAACCCATTTGTGATATTTTCAAAAGCTATGACCAGTCATCAATAACATTAGAATAACTAGCATTAGTAAAGCGCATTAACAATACAGCCAATCAGCAATCTCTAGCAATAAGATGCCTGTTTGTGTGAATACACAAGATTACATAACTGAATGCAACAATGCAAACAGGATCAATGTCAAGTCTTCTCATTTTCTTTTAGGTAAATAAGGTGTTTGGCTGCAAGTACTCAGAATGAAACAAACAGTGGAGCTGTTGAGTGAAGTGGCTGAATCCCACAAAGCCTCCTGAAGAGGACGAGGAGGAGGAAGAGGAGGGAATGTCCTGTAATCATCATCAATAGTGGCAAGAGAAGCCTGTCACTACCACAATGCTTTTCAGACGAGCACACAGACACATGTGTGGTGCTTTATAGAAGATTGGTGTAATGCACAGACAGGCAGTATAAGAGGGAGGAGATGAAGAACTTGGAATGGGAGAAATCACAATGATCATATGGTGGCTGTAGGAGGAAAATCTTCTGCCTTTTCAGTCTTTTTGATGGAAGCATTGGCTGGTCTTGTACTCTAGAACGGTAAATTAAACTGAGAGCACAGTCGAATAAAGCAACAAAAAAAAAAAACGTATACAAATATTTGCTATGTAAATATTTGCTTAATAAAAGATAAAGCAACAGACAATCCTATTTACTCATGTTCTATGAATCTGCAATTACTGTAAATATAGTGTAGTCAAAAACATTATATAACAAACAACCTTAATAATCACCATCATCATCATCATCATCATCATCAGCTAAACTATATTTAATATGTAAAAGAAAAATGTTTAAATATCTTTTAAATAATTTTACTTTAGAAGCATGCTTGCATTAGATTTTTTTTAAATAATGAAACATTATTTTTTATCATGAATTATTTTTAAGCATAAACCTCACACAATATTGTTATATTTATACTTAAAAATTTTTTTGAGAATTTATGAATAACAATAATAATCTAAAATATACATATTTATATATATATATATATATATATATATATATATATATATATATATATGTATATATATAAATGTCTAAATATAGTTTAAATAGAATGAATGTACTTGAGAAGCAAACTTTTTTTTACATAAATGGTAAAATAATTTTTAAGCATAAATATATACACACACAATATTTCATTATATATATATATATATATATATATATATATATATATATATATATATATATATATATATATTTTTTTTTTTTTTTTTTTTTTTTTTTTTTTTTAAACATAATAATAATAATACTATCTATTACCATTGCAGTCATATCTGACTCTTGGTGATTATATGACCATCAAGACTGTCCATGGATATCCTTGGCATTGTTTTTTCCAGGGTAGGTTTGCCAGGTCTTTCCCCAACCCTCCCCATTACATGGCTTGGGAGTGGGACTCACTCACACACACACACATTCACACCTACGGACAATTTAGTGTCTCCAATTCACCTATACTGCATGTTTTTGGATTGTGGAAGAAACCGGAGCACTTGTAGGAAATCCACACAGACACAGGGAGAACATGCAAAAAAATCCACACATAAAGGACTCCTGGCTCAGCCTGGACTCGAACCGGGGACCTTCTTGCTATTAGGAGAGAGTGCTACCCACTGAGACACCGTGCAGCCCAATAATAATGCTACTGCTAATAATAAATTATCTTTATTTAAGATATAATCTCAGAAAATTCTTAATTTCTCATGCAATTTTGCATAAGTATATTTATCTTGATTTAAGGCTGTTAAAATATTTTAATAGAAAGACTAAAATACTTAGTAAGAAAATGTTGCAGTGCTGTGTGGCTGTCATGATCTTATTACCGTGGCATAATAATAATATTAATAATTCGTTACATTTATATAGCGCCTTTTCTGAGACCTCAAAGCGCTTTACATAGATGGGGGAATCTCCTCAACCACCACCAATGTGCAGCATCCACTTGGATGATGCGACGGCAGCCATATTGCGCCAGAACGCCCACCACACACCAGCTTACTGGTGGAGAGGAGACAGTGATGAAGCCAATCAGTATATGGGGATGATTAGGAGGCCATGATGGACAGAGGCCAAGGGGCAAATTTGGCCAGGATGCCGGGGTTACACCCCTACTCTTTTTCGAAGGACATCCTGGGATTTTTAATGACCACAGAGAGTCAGGACCTCGGTTTAACGTCTCATCCGAAGGACGGTGCTCTTTTTTTGGCAGTATAGTGTCCCCGTCACTATACTGGGGCATTAGGACCCACACAGACCACAGGGTGAGCACCCCCTGCTGGCCTCACTAACACCTCTTCCAGCAGCAACCTGGTTTTCTCAGGAGGTCTCCCATCCAGGTACTAACCAGGCTCAGCCCTGCTTAGCTTCAGTGGGCAACCAGTCTTGGGCTACAGGGTGATATGGCTGCTGGCATGTGTTGGTGAGCTGCAAACTGGGATGAAATGTATTGTAGCGCATGTTTGCCTTAGACTTAGAGGCTTCAGGCAGACTTCCAAATCAAGGTTTAGGAGTAAGGTTAGTGTAAAGGGATAGAATATACAGTTTTTAAAGTATAACCATTATGTCTATGGACAGTCCCAACAAAGATAGTAAACCAGACGTGTGTGTGTGTGTGTGTGTGTGTGTGTGTGTGTGTGTGTGTGTGTGTGTGTGTGTGTGTGTCAGTCAAAGGACAACAGCAGCAATATGTTATTTTTGACAGAATGTGCTTGTCTGTTTACTCACGTCTCGGTCCAGCACTCGTCCGGTGCTGTTGAGATACAGTCTCTGCAGTGCGGGGTCAAGGATAACCCAGTAATCATAGTTGTCCAGCAGTGTCAAGGAGATGGTTCTATCTGGATCCTGAGCGCGACCGTTGATCTCCATTTTTTCCACTAGAACGGTACCTGACAGAAAGAGATTGGCAGGAAATGGTTTGGTTTCCAGGTGCATGATGGGATATTGACGTCCTCAAGTTATATGTAAAATACAAGTAATAAATGCTTATAATAATAATGATTTCCTTATGAATAAATAAAAGTTGTAAATCCTCATTCTGTACAGATTCATTAGTGTTCTATTTTGGCTCATAAATATCTGTGTATGAGAAGCTGATTATGTAAGAATTTGAAGGTCATAATTTCAGCATGTGTTAATGTATGGTTGGCTGAGTTTTCGCCTCTCCTCCAAGAAAATTACACTTCATTTTATGCTTCAATGTGTTACAAATTATTTCAACTCCTTTTGAATCCCTGCAGAAAAAACTAAATAATCAGTCCTCACAGAGTATAAACCATTATCCAGCGCTATTCAATTAAAGTTCCAAGAGGTCCATGCTCTGCTTTTTCTTCCCAACAAAGATCCGGACAATCAAAACAACTATGTTTGTAAATTAAATGAATATCCCTCAAATATGCATCTGCACTGGAATGGATAACATTATTTTAGATAACATTCACCTGAGAGCCAGCTTAAAGGGATAGTTTTGATAATGGGAGTGAATGGCTGTATGTCTTTGGAAGTCCATCAATGAGCATCTATTCATGATTAAAGTGGTCCACGCGTCTTCGGGGGTTAATAAAGGCCTTCTGAAGTGAAGCGATGCATTCGTGTTAGAAAAATATTCATATTTAAAACTTTATCAACTGAAATATCTAGCTTCTGGCAGACGGCCGTACACATCGATTTACGCCAAAAGAGTAACCTTTGAACTTGACGCGCAACGTATCGTATCTCTCCCGTGAACAATCAAAATACAAACAGCATGTCCCACTGGAGACAGTAATATATTGAAACACTGTTACACCCTAATGAAAGATGCATATCACTCTGTTCCATGTGCAGCTTATTATTTTCCATCCTACAGGCAGAAACTGAAATCAGCTAAACCTTTAATAAGGACTGTATAAATATGGACTAATGAATCAGAGCAGGAACTACAAGCCTGCTTCGACTGCACTGATTGGGAGTGTTTTTGAACCTACAGCCTGGACATCTGGACGACCTCACTGATACAGTAACATTATACATCAGTATCTTTGAGAATATGTGCATTCCTACTAGGACATTTTTATCATTCAGTAATGATAAACCATGGTTTACAGCAAAACTGACAGCTTCATCATGCCAAAGAGGCTGCTTACAGAAGTGGGGACAGAATCCTGTACAACCAGGCCAGAAACACTGACAATGGAGATCAGAGTGGCTAAAAGAATCTGAAATAACAGTTTTCAGCCAACATTCCGGCATCAGTCTGGACAGGTCTGAGAAACATAAAGGACAGTACACCCACCCCATGATCTGTGGAGAATCAATAACTGGCTGAGGATCTGAATGTGTTTTAATGCCAGTTTGAAAACCCCCAGTCTCACACCGCACAACCGCTCTTATCTGCACTTCACACATACACCAACACCTCCTGCAACCCCCATCGTCACGCCTTCCGCTATTCAACCTGCCTTTATGTTCTGTGTGGAGGATGTGTGCCGGGTCTTCAAAAAACAGAGGACTAGGAAAGCTTCAAGTCCAGACAGACGTCTCACCTGCTTGTTTAAAAGCTTGCGCTGACCAACTGACCCCAGTCTTCATGCAGATCTTCAACAGATCACTGGAGCAGTGTGAAGTTCTCTTCTGCTTTAAATGCTCCAATATCATTTCAACCTTCAGTTTGCTTATAGAGCAAACAGGTCTGTGGATGATTCAGTCAACAGGGGATTGCACTACATCCTGCAACACCTCAACAGACCTGGGAATTACATAAGGATCGTATTTGTGGACTTCAGTTCGGCCTTCAATCCCATCAAGACTGATCTTCTCTTAGCAAAACTGACCCAGCTCTCTGTGCCCACCCCAATCTGTCAGTGGATCTCCAGCTTTCTGACATAGGCAGCAGTTATTGAGACTGGGGAAACTAACATCCAGGACCCTCACTATCAGCACTGGAGCTCCTCAGTGTAGCATTGGAGTCATTCAGGTTCCTGGGCTCTACCATCTCTCAGGACCTGAAGTGGGACAATCACATTGACTCCATTGTGAAAAAGGCCCAGCAGAGGTTGTATTTCTTTCGCCAGCTGAATAAGTTCAATCTGCCACAGGAGCCGCTGATACAATTCTACTCGGCCATCATTGAGTCTGTCCTGTGTTCATCTATAACAGTCTGGTTTGCTTCAGCCACCAAATAGGACATCAGAAGACTACAAAGGACAGTCAGGACTGCTGAGAGGATCGCTTTCCACTGTCATGACAGTGCGAGCCAAGGCAAAAAAAAAAATGTCGGGTGGGGCCAATGGCCTCGGACCTGAAGCACCAAGGGCAAAATCAAGTCGCGTTTCCATTGTCGGGCTAGTCGCCTGGCAGCGCTACTCTAAAACCTTAACACACCTCCATAGATCAATGTCACACAACCTCACCATTTCACCACCAGTAATAAAAATGTTGCAGTGACAGTAATTTATAAAAAATTGTGTAAAGAGTGCACATAAATCATGCTGAATCAAACTGGTATTTAACATTTCACATAAAAAGAGAACACATACCTATTCGGTAGCACCTGCTTCCATTTGCGATCACAAGAATGCACAAAACAAATGTCTTCATAATATAACTAGGTACAAGACTGGGCAGTTTGGTGTATAGCGGTGCTACTGAAGTGGAGATTTCGGACTTGATGAGAAAAGTCATTTTGAGAAAACAGGCTTTAAAGATTTATCATCAGCCAATGAGATTGCGCATTCAGCCCTTTTACTTTCACGATTGGTTGCTGATAAAAAGGAAATGACCATATTTGGATCCGACAGCATTGTACAGGAGAGAGAGAGAGCTTTCCAGCGGTGCATGTGATGACATGGAGCAGACAGCGATCGCGGAGCAGCATGTTGATTAAGAACACCAACTTTTGTTGAATTTATGAAAAATCTACAGACGCAAACAGACAAAGTGTAGTAAAATAAAGACCTAAATGTGTATTTTGGACTTGTTTTCACCACAAGTCTGAAAGAAGACATGTTATTGAAGACAAATATCCAAAAATCTCAAAATTGACCAGTAAAAAAAAAACCATGTTTTTGCCTGCCGTATCTCGCCTTAATCCATTAAAGGCTTACACATTTGGAAAAATATTGATAAAATATCATGTTTATGTAACATTTCTTTTGAAAGAGAGAGAATTTATTAATTTTCCATGAAATTATGTGATCTGAGGATGTTTGAGCAATCTCTCTCGTCTCCTTATACTGTTATCCTTTAAGCTAGCTAGAGCAACAGAGGGAGCTCATAAGAAGAAAAAAGGAGTTGTGAGTTATACGAGTTAACTGGAGTGCATGTTTAAAAAAAAAAAAAAGTATGATATATGCGGATGCATTAGTCCAGTATCAACAAAGGCACAGGGAAGAGACAGATAAAACATGAAACCAAATAAATACACGGTTATAATTATATTTGTCTACGTTCTTCAAGCAGTCTCTGGTATTTTCCATAAACGTATATGTATTTATTATCGCAATGGTTAACATAAGTAGCCTTTAGCATTGCATATAAATATATTTTTGCCCCATACAGTGATCAGAATCCCCATCGGTTTGCAAAGATGTTATTTCAAACACTTGCTGGTGTCTGAAAGTGAGTTTTGAGCTGATTATTATTAAATTTTTTTATGTCTTAAATGTTAAAGTTAGTTGGTAGCCTGATATAATAACATGGTAAATGAGCTGTGGTGTTGACCCTTTCCTGACTCAGGTAAACTCCATGACCACTACCCATCGCTTTGAACCAAGATGTTCGGCGAGACAAAACCCCCTGGCCGTGGGCCCAGAAGAAGGCCCGATTAGGCCAGATCAAGCCCTGGAAATGACAGTGGAAACGCTACAGGCCCTGGCACACACAAGCACCGTCGTTTTTGGCCCGACAGTGGAAAGTCCACAACTGCCCAGATATAGTCCTGCCCTATTCAGATATAGTAAAAGAGTATGCATATTTGGCGTGCTGTCCGAGGGGAGGGCTCCGAGCTCAGAATTTGGAACCCAGAGTACTCCCCCTGTATCCCTGGCTGGGATAGGAACCAGCCAAAAGTGAGGAGTCCGAGTTGCGGGAGATGCAAAAATCTGTCTGGGAACAAAGGTGAGTCAGCTATGTATATATATATATATATAGGCCTCCTATCGCGCTGATTGGATAGATCATTTGAACGTGTTCCTCTCAAACTTTGTTAATAAAACATAATTTTGTTGTCTTTTAAACATAATTTTGTTTGCAGAATTGAATAAATTACAATTTAAAGGTGTTAACTGTATTAATCTTACACTGCAAAGTGACACCTTTTCCATGTTAATCAGAGTTTTTGTCCAAACAGCTGCGACGATTCTATTTTAGAAACGGTTTCTATTTTTCTGCGACGTCATGCTGGAACAACAAACACAAAGGGCCCTATCTTGCACCCAGCGCAAGTGACTTTGTACACCGACGCATGTATCATTCCTATTTTGCACCCGCGCAAAGCGGACTTTTCCCTCCACAGAAGCACGTCGGTAAGTTAGGAAATACACTTGCGCTCGCGGAGGCGGTTCAGCGAAAAGAGGAGGCGTGTTCCGGCGCAAACGTTCCTTCATGCTATTTTGCAGGTTTAGAAAACAATTGCGCCACTAACCAGGAAAAACTAGTTTAAAGTCAGTGGCGCGTTGCGCATGTTATTCATGTGCTATTTTAAGGGCGCATGCTTGGCCATAATCAATGTAGCCTGTGCACAACGCGCACTTTGATTCTCTAATCTACACAGAAGCAGCAGTTTTCATTTTTGCAAATCATACATTATTACGATAGATAGATAGATAGATAGATAGATAGATAGATAGATAGATAGATAGATAGATAGATAGATAGATAGATAGATAGATAGATAGATAGATAGATAGATAGATAGATAGATAGATAATTTATTATAAAAGCATCTAGGCTACATCTAGCTTACACATTTACCCAAATTATCATACGCGTGTTTAACCGAAGTTAATTTGGGTGGGTTTCTCCATTTCAATGTAACTTCTCTCTTTTACGGCCGTGACGAGAGCGTTGCTCTCCTTGGCTGTGAACCGCTCCTGGCGCGCGTCTGGCAAATCCGCCGTTACAATAGCAATGCGCTATGGAAAAAGCGCCTCTGCTCTTAAAGGGAATGTGAGATGACGCTCTGATTGGTTTATTTCACGTTACGCCCAAACCACACCTATGAATAATGAAGCTACTTCAGACCAACCCATTTTAGATTTGCGCCTGGCGCAAGAGTCATTTATCCCGCCGGGAAAATAGCAACAGCGCCGAGACCCGTCCACAAAGTTACTTGCGCTTTGCGCTTTGACACTTGCGTTTCAGATCGTTAAAATAGGGCCCCATGTGTGGCAATTTTAATCTCACGTACTGTTTATGTGCTTTATTTAATGTTAAAAGCGTGTAATGTGACTTTGAATATCATTTAGTGCTCCAGCTTTGTAGCTGTAAAAGCAACAATGGATAATTCACCTCAGATCTTGAAATTAAACAAATGGAAACAAGAACGTTCAAACTGTGTATTTGACAAAGATTGTTTTAGTAACTTAGTAGCCTATGTATTTGAATAATGTTTAAATGGTGTAATATTTGTGAATTTGATTATGTAGCCTACTTATCAATTTTCTTGCGAGTGCCGTCAAGATTCTTCAGCTCGTCTTGTCTTCACCGAGCCCAAAAGGGCACACGTCACTGCTCTGTTCATCTCTCTGCACTGGCTACCACTCACTGCTCGCATCAATTTCAAGGCATGGACACTTGCTTAGAGATCTACCACAGGCTCAGCTCCCTCCTACTTTCACTCGCTCCTACGAGTCTACGTCCCTACCAGAAGCCTACAATCGGTCAATGAGCGTCGGCTCGTGGTACCATCACAGAGAGCCACACAATCACTCTCCAGAACATTCTCATTCACGGTTCCATGCTGGTGGAATGATCTCCCCACCCTCATCCGGAATGCAGAATCCCTGACAACATTCAAAAGACAACTGAAAACTAATTTCTTCTGTGAGCACTTAATCTCATAAAAAATAGATAAATAAAAAACCTTTCTTTCCTCTTCTCTTTCCTCAGACAAGGGACATCCTCCATATGCTACTCTGAGCAATGCCTTTGTATTTTGAGCACTTCTTGCGTTGTTTTTGTCTCTTCATGATGACTCGCTTAATTTAGTCCTAATTTTTAAGTTGCTTTGGACAAAGGCGTCTGCTAAATGACTAAATGTAAAAGTAAGATTACTCTCTGGTGCTGTGCACTTGTCGCGAGACTCCGCCCACGCGCTGTTCTGATTGGCTGTGGGTTTTGATTGATTTTGACGCATCTAGAGTGGACAGACAAATTATTTGTCGTTGGAATCTTATCGCATCGCGTTCGGTTAGGACAATAATTTGGTAAGCATTTTTTTTTTTTTTTAGATATACTAACTGCAATGGCTGAGTCACAGATTCAAGAAACATCTGCATTTGTTCTTTTTGGTGACATAAAATTAAGCCATAGTCATGAAAGAATATCAAAGATTTCGTGTGCTTTTTGTCCATTAAGAGAATTACATTAGATTAATTTCACAATTCTTTATTGTCTTGTGATTTGAAAGTACTGTATGAGAGAGTCTATTTTTAATTCAGTAACAAAAATTCACATCAATAAAACTATCACTTGTCATCAGAATAGTTTACTAGAACAGTCACAAGTTTACTAGAATAACAGTCACATATTTTCAGTAGTCAATTCCAATACCAGTGAACTTTCACTTTGGGAAACAATCTTTCTTGTTGCAATTGCATTTGGTGACGCTAGTGGAGCAGAAACTAAACACTTCAGCTTTAACTCAATAGCAGCCTACTTCCCAGATCCCTGAAAAAACTCAGCCATAGCAGACATCCGACGCTATCGGACATAGACAGACTCTGAAGCCCTGATGTTTACCTCCAATATTACCTGAAAGGAAATCCATGACCTGAGCGAAACCACCCGTTAGCATGTGAGCCGAGCAAAAAACACACCAGCCGCGAGTGAGGGCAGATGCGAGAATCTCTGAGTAAACAGCATCTCAGTACCTCAAGCGAGAGGTCACAACACACCTGCTGTCTGTCAAAGTCACTTAAATCCCATCCCGCACCAGCTAATATCAGCTATTAGAGTGATTAGGAATTTAGAACTGCATTAAAATGTGGTTTCTGTGGGATTATTTTTAATTCTGTTGGATTTGTCAGGGACAAGAGCACATGGATGAAACTCTATGGAAATTGGGAGAAAAATGGCTCCTTTGAGTCACGTCTGCACACTGGAGAAATCAAATGCTATTAAGAGGGATCTCACACCAGGCATGACGGAGACTCAAGGGAACGGCGTGCACACAAACATACACCGCAGACACCAAATCCAAGGAAGCTTTTCAGAAACCTTTTTACACCCTTAACCAGGTGAGAGCTTGTGCTCCGTCGCAAATGTGCATGTTTTCCGCATCTATTCCTGAACAACCTGGCAGACAACATCACTAGTGGTGTTTGCTAAGGCAAAATTACTATTATTCAAACTTTAGCAGGTAACCATTTATGCTATAGACATGAATAATGCCTGATTGCCTGTGGGCTGCTGAGTAGAGGTGTGCTATTATTTGTCTAAGTGATTGGATTTACAATTTTGCCTGGTGGATGATAAAACTGGTGAAAATAAATTCCATACATAGAGATCATGGAGATTTAGGAGTGGCCTCTTAAAACCTGGTTTGCTCTTCTTAGTTGGTTTAATATGAGCTATTGGCCTGGTGAAGCTGGTGTTGAGATGGTTGATCACCTGGTCTTCAAGTCTAACCAGTTGCCCCAATTGCCCCAATTGCCCCAAACCCCTTTAAAACAAGCAAAGCATACCTGCTAATTAAGCTGCAGGATTTGGGAACAAAAAACAAATCTTGTGATTTTTTGTTTTCTGATATAGCCATTAAAGCTGCTTTCAGGCAGCCCATTTATAAGTGATTCTCATTACAAGTTTTGGAAGATGGTTGGTGCATGTTGCATTCCTAAATGTACCTTATAAGAGACCAAAATTTAAAGCAGATCATGATCTTCTCATGTGTTAAAGAACACAGTACCGTGCTTCACTCTGAAACGGGCAATGCATATATTTATTTAATTAAATCACAGCCTTCGCAATTTGATAATCTCACTAAACCATATTGTGATTTGGGATTTATTTAGATTAATTGTGCATCTCTAATTGCTAAGACAAAAACATATTAGGCTGACATAAGATGATTTTTCAGCATGTTTGAGACCCCAGCAATCCAAGTAACTGTATAGCAATACACTAAAACTACTCAGAACACCTTACCAACCACATAGCAACGACCTGGCAATCACCCTTGCATCATGGTGGCGAGTTTCACCACTCGCACTTTCTTTAGAAATTATTATTCTCTGCCAACTCATTTGATGTGCTTTTGCCAGCCCAAAAAATGTGTGACGGGACACAGTTGACAGGGAAAGCAGGTCCAATTTAAACTGAAGGAAGTGGAAGCTTATGCAGAATGCAGAAATGAGCTGTCATCCTCCTGTGTGTTTGTGTATATATGTGTGTGTATTGTGTTTAGACGCCTCATGAGGCTAAGCTCTATTAAAAGAGGCCTCAAGCTTGTGTGTGTGAAGTGCAAGAAGGATATGAAATCCAGCAGAATCGATTAGGAGAGAAATCGAATTTGATGTGAAAATCCTAGAACATCACATTACCCTATTGATAAAAATCGTTGTTCGTCATCTGCCTCTGCAGAAGAGTCCTACTGTCACAAAATCATTACAGCATGGGGTTGTGTAACTGGCTTTAGCATTCAATCATTCAGGACAACTGCAAGCAATCAGATACATCTCCATCACAGTGCAGAAAAATGTGATTATATTCAAATGACACTACAAGACTCCCCAAAGAAAAGAAAATTATCAAATGGGTTATCTTGTTGTTTCTCTAGACAGCAATGAGATTAAATGGCGACCTATATATACTCTATACATGTATTTTTTTTCCTTATAAGAAATTTTAGAAAGAAACATCTGAGACAAAGATGATTCTTCAATACAGCATAACTGTGAACATAGGTGTAATAATTTGCATACTGTAGAACTGTATATTGTATCCCCTAACCCTACCCATCACAGAAAACTTTTTCTCCATTTTCAAAAAACATCAAAAACAAGATTTTGGATATTTCGGATATAATATAATAACATAGGGTAGGGTTTACCTGAAACACACACACACACACACACACACACACACACACACACACACACACACACACACACACACACACACACACACGCGCGCACACACACACACACACACAGTCTGTGGTAAGCACAGGGCGCCACCATCCATTTTGGGCCCTATGAAAGAATATGAGGTTGGGCCCACTTTTCCCCCCCTTAGCGGCGCCCCTGGGTAGGCAGTCTAAACCCTAACCCTTAACCCTTAAATCCAGCATCTCATAAGACCTCTGAAATCTTCTGCAAGCTGTTACATCGCTGCAGACTTTGGGTTTTAAGGCTTTTCCTTCTTTCTTTTGCACATACAATGATGTGTGACTTCCTCTGTAAAGTCCCAGAGTTAAATACATCAGGAGAGGGTAATCTTATTTTGAAGTGTAAAGCTCCTTTGGGAGTTGTATGGTGCCATCTCCTCAGACCCCTAGAGGACCTGGAGCTCATTTAAGAGTGATGGTCCCTCACTGCCTGTGTGCAGGAGACTGCATGTAAAATCATTACTGGAGTTCTGTACCACAGATTTAACATTCTGCCAATAGACCCCTTTTCAGTGTTTTTTTGTTTGTTTGTTTGTTTTTGTGGGCGGGCTTAGGTGGAGGCAGAATGACTGCTTCACTAATGCTAGTTAGCAAGTTTTGTTTGCTTGTTTTTTAACAATGACTGGAGAAAATCCGATTGTATCTTAATATGTAAGGTCACTCTGTCCAGGACTGTGATTGTTATTTGAAAAAGTTTATTTTAACGGACAGAACCAGAATAAAGATAAACTGAGGGCATATAAATCTTTAGATGCCTATAACTATGTGCTGAATGGTCACGTACAAGACTTGTGTGGTACGATCCGAAGTTCTGCCTATTCAACGCCAAGGCCAGAAGACGACCATGTAAAGAATGACATTACAGTGCAATTTTAAAGATGTGAATATTTTCTAGAAATAAAAATTCCAGATAATACAAATTATTTTTAGAACTTTATGTATTTGATTATTTATTCTTACCAGGTTCTTCAAAAAGTCTAGTCGCAATCAATCACAACAATGTATATACAATCACAGGATGATTCACAAATAATCACAATAGTTTAGAAAACATTATGTGATAAAATTTCTAATTGGAGCCTGTACTCCGTCAATTCTGGCACCCAACAACACAACATGACATTTTAAGCTCCGTATTTAGCCGAATATGTGCTGGTTTGTATTGGCTGTCTCCAGTTTTCCCTTTGTTTTGCCTCCAGCTAACGCTGTGACGTAATTGTGACTTCGGCGGAAAAAGGGTCTATACATAAAACTAATAAACTGGAAAAAATGAAGATGCAAAGGAAAAACACCCACACATCTTCATTTTATATATATATATATATATATATATATATATATATATATATATATATATATATATATATAGATCTATTTAATTTGCAATTGTGTCTCTTATTGCAATGAGATTACATGAAACGTTTACATTTGCTCTTGGATAATCCACCCAATCAGCACAACAGGAGGCCTAGTAAAACCGACTAACCTCTGTCACATGACAGTTTCCCAGCATCCCTCCACAACCCGATTATTCCTATACCAGCCAGGGACGGGGGGAGTACTCTGGGCTTGGGCCAAATTCCGAGCTTGAATGCACTGTGTTGAGACACATTCCTCCTATAACCATAATTAACATTTTGTGTGACTTGTGACACAGTGCTTTCGTTACCCACGTGCAGGGGTGTCAAACTCAGTTCCTGGAGGGCCACAGCCCTGCAGAGTTTAGCTTCAACACTAATTAAACACACCTGATCAGCTAATCAAGTCCTTCAGGCTTATTTGAAAACTGCAGGTGTGTGTGTGTTGAAGCAGGGTTGGAACTAAACTATGTAGGGCTGTGGCCCTCCAGGAACTGAGTTTAACACCTGTGCCCTCATGCATCGATGAGCCTTGGGTGCCCACCCTGTTGCTGGTTTGGGGTTTGTTCCTCCTCAGACCACTGTTGGTGAAATCTCACCACTGCTGACCGGGAGCAACACTCAAGCCTTGCCGTTTCAGAGATACTCTGACTGAGTCGCTTGCCATAACAATTTGGCTCTTGTCAAAGTCGCTCAGATCTTTATTCCTGCCCATTTCTCCTGCATCCAACAAGTTGATTATGAGAAATGAATCAACCCAGACCTTAATATGTGGCCTTGTTAGGAGATAATCAATGATATTCTTATGATAAATGATTAATGATCAAAAATCTTTAAATAGCTTCAGTTTACTATATAACAGTATACAAATATAAAAATATTATAAATATAGAATATTATGATAATTACCATGTGGATTAATGGAATTACCTAATAATAATAATAATAAAAATAAAGCAAAAGGGTCAATGATTGCTAAGTTTGGGGGGAAATGTATATAATTGTCATGGAAAAACAAAAATGTCACCATCCAAACTGCTTAATTATTTTCATGAAAATTAGAATCTTATGATTTCAGGGTATGCTTTCACAAGACACATTCAGCTAGTATTGTACCTGTAATATGGATAACGATAACGGTATCGTTTTCAAAGCTAGTTTTCAAAAACTTGCACTTTACAACCTATTTCAAAGTTTGCGTTCTCAGGCCACCAAAACGCTGTTGTTGTGTAAATTGACGGCTCTGTTTTCAGTTGAAAACGGTGTTGTGTAAACGGCCAGTAAATTAATAACTACTACTGATTTTTACAATGGAAATGAATCAATGCTAAACTTACTTAAACTGGACAACGACTTTCGTCTAGAGTTGCTGTACATCTAAAACAATATTTGTTGCATTACTTTCCTGTTATTACTGTAAAGCTACTTTGAAACAATCTGCATTGTAAAAAGCGCTATAAAAATAAAGGTGACTTGACTTAATGAAACAAACAAAATGAGTATTCATAGAAAGACAGACTAGCATTTACAGATAAATTCACTGATTCACCTGAGGGGGAAAGAGCGAGAGAGAGATTTTTTGTGAAAAGGTCTTTGTGCTTTGTTGTGTATCCTCTGTCATGGCACATTAGAAAACCTGAACCCCACTGTCACACTGACCTATTAATAAGAGAGACTGATTACTGTCATTACCATAACACAGTATGTGTGTGAATAATCAGACCACAGGAACAGACCTTTCGCTTGAAGCTTCTGGAAGAGTTTCCATCTCAGAACTGCAACCATCAACATCTTGAACTCAAGACGATGAGATCTCACCTTCAAGATGGTAATGACTGTTTTCACAAGCATAAAATGCTGCCAAGCTGCCACGAACAGCTGTGTAGACTCATGTGCCAGACTCCGTGTGGCTTTCACATCATGATTTGGTTAAAGTCATCCTGCTTCCAATTATCAGCTAAATGTCAGAGTCACACCATTCATCCATTGAGAAGAAGACAAAAAGCACAAAAGCAGAATAGACTTGGTGTGATGAATCTACCGTATGTGAGCATCTGTGAGGAACGCCACAGTCAACAAATGTAAAAAAAAGCAGCGAAATATGACGCCTTCTGAAGCCGAGACAGACTGATGTACTGTAGTTCACCTCAAAATATTAGGTCAACAATGACTGCCTTCCAAAACCTAGTGAGCTGCCTTACTGTCTACCACCTATATAGGTATCAAACTAAAATGGAATGTCATAAGTAAATGATTTGGAACACAAAATACACTGGGAAAAAAATGGTGTACAAACAATTTTCAATTAAAAATTGCTAGATTTGTAAATGTAACAAATAATTACAATGGCTTGGCAAGTAGCATTAAATTAAACGACATTTTGAAGTATAAAGACTGAAATAGTATTTTCTTTTAAAACATACTCCCATAATATTTTATTTACGTACATTTTTTTTTTTTTTTTTTACAGTGTAGGCTTTACAGTGTAGGCTGCAACTACCCAACAAACAAAAATATGTTCTATTTTTTTTTTTTTTTTTTTTTTTTTGCCAGTGTTCCCATTGAGTTATGAACCGTTATTTCTCAGTGTTCTCAAAACTGTCAAACCATCCAGTATTTTAAATCCTTAAAAAAAGAAAAAAAGAAGAAAAAAATCCTTGGTTATATGGACGTTAAAGGAACATTGCAAACATTATAGGAACTTTACTTTTGATTGTTCTCTAAACATTCTGAAACAAGTAACATTTTAATAATGTAAGAAGAACATCAGGCTAAAACGGTTCAGAAAAAAATGTTCCATGAACAATTATAATATATATATATATATATATATATATATATATATATATATATATATATATATATGTATTCCATTAACGTTAGTGGAATAAGGTTTGTTCATAATAAATTTAAGAGGACCTTGCAAGAATGTTAGCCAAAGTTCTGAAAATGTTCCTTGTTAGCTAGGTATGACTAATACCCATTATGGCTAATGTAAAACTCTAATAAGTACACAAACATATACACACAATTTTAGGTTAAATAATACTACAAATAATGCATATTTTATGGGATTGCCTTCTCTGTGAAAGAGACATAATGCTGCTGTAGAAAAGGGTACTTTTGCTTACCTTTTAGAACAGCATTTGTGCTGAGAAAGCCATGTTGCCTAGATAGGTGGCTTGCTACGTTCTGGAACAAGGCTATAGACGTGAATGATTTTTACAAGCCCAATAAGTAGCTACTCAATCAGCAGATGGATGGAGCTATCTCAGTGTGATTGAGTGGAGCTTGTTTTTCATTTGTTTTCGGGAGACGTTTTTAATTTTGGGAGGTTGTGCAGGTCTAATAAGAGGATGATTAGAGAGGACGGGACGAATCAGTCAGACCTGAGACAATTTAATGGAAGTAAAGATCTACAGCACAAGCCAATATCTACCACTCACTGTGGAGGAGACCCGGGAAAAACAGTTGCTGTTTTCAACAACGAGGGATGTAATACTATTGACTAAATGTGATTAGACCCATATTTCATTCAGATAATTTCATAATAGCATTAAGGCTTATTATGTGGCTAACTGGAATACCTGCCATGATTGACCAATCAGAATCATTTTGCTGGTCTAATGTACAGTACTATTCAAAAGCTCAAAAAAAAAAAAAAAAAAAAAAAAAATCTGTTTTATTCAGCAAGTATGCATTAAATTGATCAAGTGACAATCAAGTAAAGTGACTTTTACACTGTTACAAAAATATTTATATTTCAAATAAGTGCTGTTCTTTTGAACTTCCTGAAAAAAAAAGAAAAAGAAAAAAGAAAAAAAAAACTATTTTCAACACTGATAATAATAAGAAATGTTTCTTGAGCAGAAAATCTGCATATTAGAATGATTTCTGAAGGATCATGTGACACTGAAGACTGGAGTAATAATGCTGAAAATTCAGCTTTGCCATCACAGCAATAAATGACATTTTAAAACATTACTGTTTTTACTGTATTTTTAATCAAATACATTCAGCCTGGGTGAGTAAAAGAGTGTGTGTGTGTGTCTATATCAGATACTTTTTTTTTTACCCTCAATTCAAACAGTTTACTTATTTTCAATGCCAAAGTAGTAAAATATTTAAATTCAGCATTAGATTATATTAAACTGTTTCAATGTTTGGTTTTTATTCTAAAAATGAGATCACATTATATATTGGACATTTGGTGTGAACTAAAAACAAACAAGTTATTAAAAGATTCATAATACCTCCATCTGTTAAAATTTCTAAATATGCCCATACCTAACAAAAACTACAAAGTAGGATGCAAATGCAGTGCCGCTTATATATTTGGATGTGTTTTGTTCAGAAGCGAGATCTGGTCTTCTTTATAACACAAAAGTCCAAAACTCCTGAAATAAACTCTTGAGAATAAAGAGGAACGGAAATAACAACAGAGCAGGAGGAGAGAGATGTTCTCCTGCCAGCAGAGAGATATCAATCAGGCCTTCATCCAGGACCTGGCAGGGGCCGCTGAAGACATACACACACACACACACAGGAGAGATTTAGGCTGTCTCTCACAAAAATAGGTTGTAAAAGAGTGCTTTAAAACTTCACTATGAGCTTACAATCCCACTTAATAAAACATGAGCCCACTCATGTAAATTTTTTATTAAATAGACCCCAAACCTCAAATGGTAAGTGTACACTACTGTTCAAACGTTTGGAGTCAGTATGATATATATATATATATATATATATATATATATATATATATATATATATATATATATATATTTATTTTTTTTTTTTTTTTTTTTGAAATAAATGAATATTTATGTTCAGCAAGGATGCATTAAATTGATCAAAAGTTCGAGTAAAGACTTCTATTTCCAATAAATGCTGTTCTTTTAAACTTTATATCCTTTAAAGAAACCTGAAAAAAAAGTATCACAGTTACCACAAAAAATATTAATTATTAATTATAAACATTTTCTACATAGATAATAATATGATTTTTTTCTTGAGCATAAAATCAGCATATTAGAATGATTTCTGAAGGATCATGTGGCACTAGCCCTGTTACACAGCAATCCCGGTAAATTACCATACAATCACCAGAATGACTTTTCCGGTAAAGACACGAAACGCGCTCCATCTTTTTACCGGTAAGAATCAATTCATATATCAGTACCACAATGCTCTTTGATGTCAATCATCATAAATGACCAGTAATGAAAGAAATTATGCTGATGCATTTTCTTCATCCACCTGGATGAAAAGCGCTTTAGTTTAATTTTAGTTACTTTTTTTTTTTTTTTTTACTTCTGAGTGGTAGATGCAAGGGAATGATCACACAGAACATGGTTTTGCTCTTAAAAACACAAGAAGTATAATAGTTACTAGTTATAGTATTGCAGTTATTATAGTATTACTATTATATTACTATATTACTATTGTATATTACTATAGTATTGTGTATAGTATGCAATAGTAACTGCAGAGCCGCAGACCTGTTGAATTGAAAAAAGGCAGGGTCTCACGAGATGCGGAGCAACGGTCAGATGTTTGTCTAACGGATGTTTACATAGAAAAACAGTTAAAAGCAGCGGAACGTATCGGTTACGTATGTAACCCTCGTTCCCTGAAGGAGGGAACGGAGACGTAGTCGGACGAGGTCAGAATTCACTGACGTAAGTCTGCTTTGGGCCAATCATAAAGCTCTGTCAGAGAGGTCTATGGTAAGTTCCCTTTCAGTTCAGTCACGTTCGACGTAGTTGGACATACCGACTGATTGGAATCACGCTTAGGGAGCCTGTCATCTTTGAGTATTGATAAAACGAACCAATGCACACATTGGCGTGCGAGCTTTGCATCCACGCTCCGCCCCGCAGCGTGGGTATAAATATGGAAGTGGATGCACGCACCACCAGTTTTTCGCTGCGGAGCCGAGCGGAGCCCGGAGTCAGCGGTAATCCAGCAATAGTGGCGAGGGGACTCCTCCTGACCCCCCGCATTATTGAGGCAGAGATAGGACAGGGATTAGGCCAGGGAAGTCACTACTTTTCTGCAAGACCCACTCAGTCAGGCTTGTTAACACTGGGAAAGCGTGCCCTTTCGTTGGAAAGGAATACGCTGCGGTAGCCACATCCTGCCTGTAGGGAGGTAACATGTGGAGGATACACATATGGACCGGGCGATTTACCGGGCAGTACAACATATGGAATGTCACTGAGGTGGCTCCAGCCTAAGACAGGGGGAGACGCAACCGGTCAGTGGCGGCAGAGCAGGCTCTGCCAAGGGAAGACACGGGCTCGCTGCAGGGAGCCGTACCGTGGAAGAATACACATATGGGATCGCCATAGGGATCACAACATATGGACCCAGCCTAGCACAGGTTCCACCAGAGCATACGAGTGTTAGGCCTGGCCTCAGACGCTCTGCCACATCCGATGCCGAAGGGTTTGGAGGAACTCAACAGGGTTCGGCTAAAGAGGAACTCTACTGGAGCAAGAATGGAACACGTATACAGTCCATAGGAGGGGAATTGCGCAGCAAGCCGACACTTCGAACCGGGCTTACAGTGAAACTGGCTTCATGTGAAGAGAGCCCATGGAAAGCAACCGGCTCGACACATAGGCTATTTTTGTAGCGAATGTGCTGGTGTCGCCCAGCCCGTAGCTCTAAAAACATCTGTCAGCAAGGCACCCTGTGTCAACGCCCAGGAAGGAGCTACACTCTCTCTTTGGAGACGCTCACTACCCAGGTGGGCATGGTGCACCTTGGGTAAACAAACCAAGATGATGGCAACCACTATCCAGTGGGCCAACCTCTGCTTGGAAACAGCTTTCCCTTCTGCTGGTCTCCGTAACAGACAAGAGCTGGTCTGAGGTCCTGAGGCTTTGCATTCTGTCCTGTTATAATCGCAAGGAGCGGAAGGGATAGAGAAAACCCAGGGCTGGGTCTGCCTCCTCCGGGGCAGCGCTTGCAGGCTCACCGGTCCCGTTTTAAGGGAGTGGTACGGGACCTTGGGCACATATCCAGGCCGGGGTCTCAGGATATCGTGAGAGTTGGCCGACCCGAATTCCAGGCACGATTCGTCGACCGAAAATGTGTGCAGGTCCTCTAACCTTTTTGATAGAGGCAAGCAAGCAGGAGAACTGTTTCTTTAAAAACAGGATTTTTAACTCAGATGCTTGCAGGGAATCGAGGGGAGGTTTCTGAGTGCAGTATAGAGGGGGCGCAAGGCGGATTCAGTCTCCTTGCTCCCCTCAGGAACCTGACGATCAAGTCATGCTTCCCCACAGATTTGGATCCACTGCATCATGATGTGCAATAATATGAAGGCAACATACATTTTGAGGGCGGAGGGAGACAGCCCTCGCTCCGACCCCTCTTGCAGGAAAGAAAGCACACAAGTAATCGAACACATTCGGGGGTCTTCTTGGTTGATAAGAACACCACTCAACTAACATGTTCCACTTCAGGTCGTAAGCAAGCCTCACTTTTTTTAGAGGGTGCTATCGCAGAAGTGATGGTATCTACGATAATTTTGAGGTGTATACCTGAACCTCTGCATTGAGACATGGAGTTTCAAGAGGTCTGGCGCGGGTGCCAACGGGTCCCTGTCCCTGAGATGTCTCAGAGTGATGGGTCAGGAAGGGGTTGTCGAGAGCAGAATATGTTCAGGGGAACTAGGTCCAGTTGGGCCATTAACCCTCTGAGGTCTGAGCTGTTTTCTGGCCCTGGAGGTGTTCTGACATGCTCTGACATTTGTGTTTTTTTCTGTTACTAGTGACATTTTCATGGCTAAAGTCTAATTACACTGTTTTCAGCACAAACTCTGCTACAATAATATATCAGCAGCATGTATGTAAAAGTTTGTAGTTTTGAGATAATGACATTTATGCGTGGTTTGTGAAAATACCCCAAAAAAATTGTCACTGAAATAAGGCCATGAAACCCATACTGATTATTTCTTCACAAGACTTTTGAAAATTGTATGACGTAGCCTAGAATATTTGCTCCAAAACTATGTGAAAATCACCCTGACTGCTCATTCAGATAAGACAATATATTGATTTAAAATTTCTAAGACGTGTTTTGTGTGACAAAGCCATATTCGAAGAGGCGTGATCATCTCATGAATATGTAAGCTTTTAACACCTGAGAAAGACAAAGACACTCCCCAAACTGCCCTATTAGGAGCGATCAGGCCCTGTCATTCAGAGCAACCTTGCACAAAGAATGAGGAGATTTAAAAAAGAATGGCTTTTAGATTGTTTGGATTTATTTACAACACAACATAATCCAAAAATACACAACAAATGACAAAAGAGCACATTGAAAACAATGATCCAAAGACAGAGACCTTTGTGCCATTCCTAAAAACATTGTACATACCATTTCCAAGGTGTTTGATTTTCACTTTACCATGTTCATGTACAGAGACTCATGTGAATGTTGAAGTCAGCAGGACTCAGTTGCATCTGGTCCCTGAAAGAAAAGAAAAAAGTGAACATACTGGTATCAAGAGAAACTAGGCCTGCACGATTTTGGGAATACATTTTAGATTTTTCTGGTTAAAATTGCTTTTTAAAATTCACAGAATACACACACACACACACACACACACACACAAATGTTTCCAACAATATATAATATAAAGAACACCATATTTGTTGTGCCTTGTAGGCATAAGCTATGTGCAGTACTGCATAAAATAATTTTATTTTACAAAGCAGCCTATAAATCTTCCAAAAGATTTCAGTAACAATGCTAGAGAAAAATATATTGATTATCTTATGTTACTTCAAATGTTTCCATTCGTTATGATGATATGAAATGAGATAATAGTAAAAACATAAAGCCTAATGTTTGGTGCATTTTTCCTTCCAAACGCAATCGCGCTCCAAAATATGATACATTCAAACCCACAGCGCGCTCCAAAATATGATACATTCAAATGCCATCGCGCTCCAAAATATTAAACATTATGGTTATACATATCTATGTTGGAGCAGATATCCACAAACAGTATTTAACAGTAAACACGGGTCTAAATAGTATAATATTCACCATATATCTAGCAACAGTTCAACTGCAATGTGACGTTTATGCAACAATACCATAAACTAATAAGTAAGAATTTCTTACCTTACATCTTTCTTGTCTTCAAATCGCGTTCTTCTTCTTCTGATGTAAATCCAATGTAAGCTCACAGCGCGTCTTCCAAACTCGACGAAAAGCAGAGACTTGTGAAGTGTTTTGGTGTTTTGTGTTTGAGGTAACGAGGGCGTTCGCGTCCCATGTGGAGATTTGCATGTGAATCTCTTTTGCGCGAGTGGGCGTGGCCGAATTAAAAGTAATTAGCAGGCGTTTGAGATACTGGACATCCTGTTGGTTTTATACAAATTACTTAAACACAGAATATTTGTTTTCAGTTTGAATCCGATCATTTAAAAGTACACACTTAAATGTGTATAAAGGTGTATGGCTCATAAATGTGTGAGAAGGATTCGCTGAGTTTTGTTTCAGTTTATAGACGTGCTCAAGAAAAAAAAGTTCACCGCGACGGAGAGGCAGAACGCACACCCTGTTTATTTTCTTTATTTTACAAAAGCACAATGTTTTGATTTGATTGTAAGTGGACACATACAAAAGTAGAAATATCACAGATTCTTTTTTTATATTTCTTTTTTCTGTATAATCATAAATGACGGAGTAATTTAAGTTTATAGTACTACAATGTGAAGAAAATCCAGCAAAACGCGGGTGCGCGTTTTCCGACCTCAGAGGGTTAAGGGGCAGCTAGGAAGACCTGCTCCTTCTCCTTCCTGACTTAGCACAGTGTTGTGCAAGAAGGCTCACTGGGGAAACGCATATTGCGTAGGCCCCGGGGCCAGCTGTGTGCTAGTGTCTTCGTGCCAAGGGTTCTCCGCTCGGTCAGAGAGTAAATAACTGGCAATGGGACGAGTCCAGAGAGGCAAACAGATGTAACTCTGCAGCCCCGAAGTGGTCCCGGAACAGCTGGACTGCCTGGGGATGGAGTCTCCACTCTCCCTGGGCCACAGGTTGTCGTGAGGCCTCACCGGCGGCACGATTGAGCAGGCTGGCGAGTTGCGACATGCGAGGGAAGTGTTGCACAACGGTCGCAATGTTGTCTGTACAGACCAGTACATGCTTGCTTTACAAGGTTTACAAGACTTGCTTTACATTACAAGATCTACTGCTAGCAACTTGAGGCAGTTGATGCCAATGCAGTTGGAAGCCCGCCCAGACCTCAGGTACTGCATGCCCGTTGTACGTGACGAAAATGTCTGATCACGGGCTGAGGGTTTGGCGGCAGGCCAGGGTGATGTCACACGGAGCATGCTGCTCTGCCATGGCCACCTCGAGCCAGTGCTGAAGCGGTCGTCATATGGAGGAAGCCGTTCTATTGCGGCTGATTCTGCCATATGCCCCAGGAGCCTCTGAAAAGTTTCAGTGGGACCCTTTCTCACTTCTGTATAGCACCGACCGGACACATTCCTCTTGAGAAATGTGTTGGACTGAGTCCATCTCCATACCAAAAAAAGAGATCCTCAGCCCGTGGGCAAGTTTACTCTTTTCCCAGCGACGAGTTGGCGGAGGATCTGCCACTGGCGGCGGGGTGGAGGTAGCAGCGGACCGGGGCATGATGTGCCGGATGGCCTCCGTCTGCACCTGGGCGGCAGATAACTGTTGGGTGCAGTTCTCTACCGCGTCTCCAAACAGCCCAACAAGATGGTGCTCCTGGACCACTAAGGCAGACAACGCCAGACCGATTGCGCAAGCCGCAACGGCCGTACCCAGAGGGCCAGGTCAGTTGCGGTGCGGAGCTCACCTATGAGCGCACGGCCTGGGCTACCCACGTGCATGTCCATGAATGCCTTGGCCTGGTAGACCTGTAGCAATGCCATGGCATGCAAAAAGTGAGTGGCTTGCCCACAGCCTTTGTAAGCTTTGCCCGTAAGAACGGACGAGAACTCACAGGCCTTAGAGGGGAGATGAGGATCCCCCGTCCAAGAGGCAGCGGCCGCCGGACACAGGTGCACCTGTGTCGCGACAGACCGCTCCACTGGAGGGATTGCCTCGCAACCCTTCACCGCTCCTCTGTCAAGGGTAGTGAGGTGGGAGGAGCTACTCAGGCAGTTTCTGGCAGAGAAGGGTGCCGTCCACGACCTGGTAAGCTCTCCGTGCACTTCGGGATAGAAAGGCACTGGGGTGGCGGGCTGAGAACCAGTGCCCGACAGCCTCTGCGGCCGTTTCAGCATAGCTGACATCTCTGGATCTGGCTCGGGCAATGTTACATAGAGGAGTGAGGGGCCCACAGGGATTGGTTACCAGGCGGGGAAGCCATCACTATGATCCTCTGATCACCCATCCCACACAGCACCCTAGGGTGGGGCGTGGTAATGGGGACTCCACTTTCGTGGACGAAGGTGTGTCTTGATCTCAACACCACGATAGTCATGTCCTCGCAATGAGAACATGAACTATCCACAAAAGCTGCTTCAACATGTAACCCAAACATGTGATGCAACTAATGTGACCGTCAGAGGGGGACAGGGAACGATCGCATCCAGAAACGCACGGGTGGAATGACATCTTGAAAAAGACGCAAACGCACAAGTGTTGCTTTTCCAGAAAAAGCACCGACACACTCGCTCGTTGAATGAATCAACACTCTTCAGAGACACCGTCATGAAGACTGTTCGGCTCCGAAGCGAAAGACAAGTGGTGCGTGCATCCACTTCTGTATTTATACCCGCGCTGCGGGGCGGAGCGTGGATGGAAAGCTTGCACGCCAATGTGTGCATTGGCTCGTTTTATCAATACTCGAAGATGACAGGCTCCCTAAGCGTGATCCCAATCAGTTGGTATGTCCGACTACGTCGAACATGACCGAACTGAAAGGGAACTTACCATAGACCTCTCTGACAGAGCTTTATGATTGGCCCAAAGCAGACTTACGTCAGTGAATTCTGACCTCTTACATGCTCATACCGGTAATTTTCATTCTTTGTTAACACACAGCATCATACCAGTAATTTGATGGTAATTTTAAACTTCTCATACTGGTAAATTGCCAGAACCGATTCAATGGTATTTTTTTAAAGTATTTTTTATTTACCGTTAATTTACCAGACTGTACGTGTGAAAGGAGCTACTGATGACTGGAGTAATGGCTGCTGAAAATTCAGCTTTGCCATCAAAGGAATGAACTAGGGGTGTAAATATTAATCGATTCGTATCGATGCATCGATTATACAGCCGACGATCCGATGCATCGATGCGTCCGAAAGAGTATCGATTCATGTGTTTATTTTGCCGCCTGTCTATTTTCAGCATCTGCTCCGACATATGCGTACAACCTACTAAGCTGCGGGTGGCGCTAACCTCATTATTGTCTTCTAATTCACACCGCTTCACACGCGTTACTTACGTTTCACAGTCTATCTATGTTCACACACATTGCTGAGTCTGACTTTCAAGAGCGATGGATCCCTCAGAGCGAGCTGGCAATGACAGTGAAATGTTACACACTCCAGTCGGCGTCAAGTCATGGGTGTGGATGTATTTTGGCTTCAGGAAAACAGATGGAGCAGTGGTAAGAGATGTTGCCGTTTGTGTGATTGCGCCCGTTTCACACATACTCCGTTTGCAGTGCGTATGCGGTGCGTATTTTTTTCAGTACCCATGTTAACAGGTCAGAGCTTTCACACTGCACGCGGTTGCGGTCCGTTTATCCGTTCAAGTTGCGGTGCGTATACAGCAGTGCAGAGATCGTTTCCGCACCGAGTCTATTTCTGCTGTGCTGCACGCGCTGAATTAAAGTGACAGCGCATGTTTCGTGGTCAAAATGAACACAGATTGACATGAAAATGTAGTAATTTCACCATAAATGCGTTTAATTAAATAAATTGTAGTAATCTCACCATAAATGTATTTAATTTAATTCTACTATTTTTCACAGTCATCTTTTTTACTTTAAGACCGGGGTAAAGCAAGGAAAACTACAATTTACCTCAACAAGGCGACATAATGAACAACATTCATTTGTGGAGGTGGAAAAACTATTTATTTGTGACATGCAATTGTATTCTGTATTCTCAATAAAAGGCAAATTATATATTATTTTTGTTGATTTATTTGAAACTTAATAGATATCATGTAAAAATCTAGTATTGAATCGTATCGAATCAAATCGAATCGTATCGCGGGGAATTCTGAAGTATCGAAAATAATCGAATCGTTGGCTTAAGAAATAGGTATCGTATCGAATCGTCATGTAGGCTCCGATTTACACCCCTAGAATGAATTACAATTTTAAATATATTCATTAGAAAACAGTTAGGCCTAATTTTAATTTGTGATAATATTTCACTATACTACTGTTTTTACTGTGTTTTTGATCAGCCTTGATGAGCATAAGAGATTTATTTCAAAAACAAAAACAAATCTTAGAGATACCAAACTTTTGACCAGTAGTATATATATATATATATATATATATCAGTATTTAGGCCTTGTGGGAAATTTGTTCACAGTGAAATTTGTTCACATGTGAAGTCTCCAGCTCAAACGGGGTTAGCACGGCTGATGTTTTCAATATTGCTAATTTAACCGCTAGTTGCTAGGCAACCATACATCCCTTCCATCCCAAAATTACACAAAATGCAATTAGCAACAGACTCTTCATGCATGCAAAGTTTGGTGAGTGTTAATCATAGGGATCAAATGTTCAGAGTTGTTCAAAGTGAGGAAGAATAATAAAATTAACAGCAGTAGAGAAGCAAATGGAATATAGAAGATGCTGGATTCCAAATTGTTCAAATAAATACATTCTTTAAGCTTCACAAAACATATTTATTCAACAGCGTAAATACCCCAGTTTCATTCATAAGCATTGAATCGATGATGACATACACATGCAAATATGGACTAGAACTAAACACTGCTGATGCAATGCAAGCAAATAATGAGGATGAGCAATACTTACTACAATCTCACTACTATATATAGACAGAAAGAGCTTATGTTGAGCTCCAGAACAATCATATTCCTCAAACACAGCATGTTTTAAGAGACTAAGTCTAAAAACACTGACCCTGCTACGAAATATCACTATCTAAAACCGCCCAAATAGTGTTCACAGTAGTAAAAGATGGCCAAAAAGTTTTCAAACATATAGGCTAGACTTTTTTTTTAGCACATTTTTCCGCTTAACAGTAATATGTAAACAGTAAACTGTTGTCCAACTGTATTTTTTTTTACTTTCTCCAAATTTCTGAACTTAAAAGGCACCTATTATGCAAAATTCACTATTACATTATGTTTGCCTTTGATTAGACACCAGAGCAGCTGTAGACAAGAATGTCTCCTAAGCGATTGAGGTGTTTTGTTATGTAAGAATGAACATAGCAGTCTTCATTTACTCAAATTTTTACTCGAGGATGGATCTGTACCAACTGTCCGTGATCCAGCTTATAGTCTCCAGGGCGATAGGCCTAAGGCCTAACGTTACTGATCACGGCAGTAATGAAAGGGAGAGCGCACACTTTATTACAGTCAGAGTTGTTTTACGGATATAAAGCTTACTAGTTTTTTAAGCACCCACTGAAAAGGCATAAAGTTTGTATATATTTGTTTACTGTTTTTGTGTAATTTGCTGAGTATGTTGATGATAATGAAAGGGAGAGAGAGAGTTTATAGATAAGACTTTAATAAGCAAGATGACATATAAGTTATAACCGTAATTAAAGCTATGCCTGTTCTATCTCCATACAGCATATATTCTCTGGCTCTGTGGGCATTATTGTCCAACTCCGGGTCGAAATGAACACTGTTACTAAGAGTTTCTGTTTTGATATTATCATTCCGTGAGATGACATTGTCCTGCCACTGAGCACTAGCTTGTGAGGCTCCGCCCTCTGAGCCTGCAACAGCAGGTCATTTGCATTTAAAGGGATACACACTAAAACGGCGCGTTTTTCTCAGCCCCAAAAAGTGACAATTTAAACATGCTGTAAAAAATGATCTTTTGGGTATTTTGAGCTAAAAACTTCACATACACACTCAAATACATATTTTACATCTTGTGAAAAGGGGCATAATAGGTTCCCTTTAAATATGCTGTAAGTTTAAGACATTGTGCTTAAACCTCCATCTAACCAATAATAGTTGTGATAAAAGGTCATTTCTAACAAAGAGTTTTTACCTTTCGATTCTAGTCTGTGAGTATACATTACATTTCTAGCTTTTATTATTATTATTATTATTATTATTATTCAGACATTCCCCTTTACATGCAATAAGTATCAGCTGTATGCAAAGTGACTCACGTTTGGTTTTCAACCATTGCAAATGGGTAAAATTCAAAAATTTTGACATAGAGTTGCAATAAGATCCCCAAATATATGAGACAGAACCATAAAGGGCCTTGAAAATGAAGTATTCAAAAGAAAAGTTTAAGAACCAGAATCTAAAATTATATTGAGATATGACACGCAAAACTAATTTTACCTCCCTGTAATTTGACTCCAAATCTTAGGTGAAATTTAGCTGTAGTTTATATGAATGTTTAATTTCATACTAAGTGTTTCCCCAGTAGAAGAGAAATTATCTGTGTGCTTTTACACTGATAATAGTCAAACCCTGATCTAAACTTAAATTGACCAGTAAATTGACTCTGATATTTTTCAAAGAGCTGAGCCTGCCCTGAACTGAAATCCTTGCCACACAGAACCTGGGGTCAGACGGACTCTAATATTTCAGATGCCTTGAGATATATTTAAAATAGGTCACTTTTGATGACCAGATATAACGTCTATGATGCAGGGATCAAAGTACAGCCAGAAGCCAGGCCAAATGTATTACCACAGCAACTGTGCTCTGATTTCAGTCCAAACATACAGAGGCCTTAAATGAAGAGGAACGTCTCTGATATGGGATCTATTTAAGTATTTCTCATATACAGCAGAACATAGACTGCCGAGATCTTGGTGCATTTGAATTGATCCAAAATGTCAAGTGTTTATATAATCTCATCCTGACTCTTTTCCTTTTCCTCCCACAAGCAATTTATCTGTCTCTGTCACCCATTTAGTGTGTACTTTACTAGCAGCTCCGTATTCCTTCCGAAATGAAGCCTCTGTGAACAAAACAAGAAAATAACACCACTACAGTATGTTTCTCTAGCATTAAGCTCATACAACATTGCCCATGGTTTTGTCATCTGAGACACTTTTCAATGAATGACTAAATTATCAGTAAAAAACCCCCCAAAAAAACATTTTATCACAAATCACTAGTACCTCAAACAAGAAAAGTTCAATTAAAATGCAGTAGGGTTTATGTGCCTGCTTTAAATGCAAAACTCCCTTCTAGTTTACTTGGCCTACCTTCATAAACGTGCTCAAGTGTTTCTGACATCAATAAAATGCACAATCCATGACGCATTAAAGGTTGTATCAGCGATTTCAGGCCCAAAAAAGGCCCAAACATAAATGATCACATTCATCTAATCTTTCCTAACGATCCGCTAGCTGCCCGCCCCATAAGCAGGCCGTCAAAAAACGCGTCTCTGTAGGAAGCCTAGGCTCTGAGATCTGCACACAAAAACAATCGGTTTCATCAACCACTCAAAACCAAAATAAATAGTGTTCCAACCAATCACCGACAGGGGGTGGGTGTTGTGAGGTTTGCGCTCGTGCACGGCTGCTAACAAACGCAACTCACACACTAAATCCCTACAATCTGCCGTGCACGAGCACAAAACCTCACAACACCCACCCCCTGTCGGTGATTGGTTGGAACACTATTTATTTTGGTTTTGAGTGGTTGGTGAAACCAATTGTTTTTGTGTGCAGATCTCAGAGCCTAGGCTGCCTACAGAGATGTGTTTTTTTTACGGCCTGCTTATGGGGTGGGCAGCTAGCGGATCGTTAGGAAAGATTAGATGAATGTGATCATTTATGTTTGGGCCTTTGTTGGGCCTGAATTCGCTGATACAACCTTTAAGCTATAAGCATAAGCTCTGTGGCTTCTTCTGTTCCACCACATATTATCAAATCTTATTAATTTGCAGATTAAATTGAACATATCAATACAAGCACTTTATAAAACTTTTGTGTCTAAGTAATTTCAGTTACTTTAAAAAATACATCCACAGGACTCAATTGGATTTCTTTGACATTTATAGGGATGAGCGGTATATTGAGTTTGTATGATATATCGATATATATTTTTGTCAGAGGTGCTGCCAGGTGCCAGAGGACTGAGGTGGAGCCGGTGTGACTGAAGACCAGGGAGGAGATGGAGAGAAGACGGAGCCTGTAGGAACTGAACAGGTCAAGGAGCGAAGCGTAGATGAAGACCCGTAAGTCTGTGGCGAAGGCAGAGATGTGTACTCAACGTACTCTGTAGGCCGCGACGGAGCCGTAACATTGATCCCCATGGTGGAACTAGGGTACAGGAGAGCTGACGTGGAGCCGGAGCGACTAAGGGCTGAGGTTGAGCAGGAAGGAGGGCGGAGGTAACGTCCGACCGAGGTGGAGCTGGAGGGTCGAGTGAGCCCGGTGGAGCCGTAAAGACTATGATCCCTGGAGAAGCCAAGATGGGAAAAGCCAAGGCGGAGGAGTCTGGGTGACGGGCCAAGGTGGAGTGGCAGGAACAGAGGCTGGAGGAGGAGCCAGGGAATCCCCTTAATTGGGCAGAGCTGGAGACTGGAAGACCCAAGGCAGATCCACACAGAGAGAAGACGTGATTCTGAAGGGAACTAGCAGAGGCGGGGCTGAGGAACTGGCTGTTTTTGAATGAGGAGGCAGGAGAGGGAGGTTGGGAGGGAAATCTAGGAACACATGAGACTCTGAGCTGGGCGGAACCAGCGGGGGCACTTGAGATTTCATGCTGGGCCGGACAAGTGAGGATAGGAGACATCTGGAAATTCTGAAAATCAATCAAATTCTTAAAACATCCAAGCGAATTTAATATCAGCTCAACCTCGGTGGTGGGAATGTGGGCGGGGTTTTCCTCCATTCTCTAGTACTCGACGAGCATGCCCATGGTGACGCACGGTGTTGCTGACTAATATACCATGTCAGACATTTGTCGAGGCTCAGGCTCCGGGGCGGTGTTTGGCTCAGTGCTTTTGGTAGGTCGGTAGGTCCAGTTCATTAATCGCGGCAAGCTCAATTCCTCTGTCTGTGGTGGGCTCTGGCATTGTGTCCGTGTAGCGGGATGGTGGCTGGCTGTTCTCTGGGTCGCGGCGGGCTGTAGAAGAAAGTCATCAAAGCTGGAGCAATCAGCCCAAATACTCCAGTAGTGGTCTTTGTCCAGGAAGGAGGAGGAGATGCACAGCTGGTGAGTCCATGGTTACATTTTTTAAATATACTCAATATGAGGGCCCTGTATTCTGTGATGGTCTCACTGTAAAGATCGCACGGCGTATAAGATTCAGAGCAATAAACAGTCTTTAATGATATATCTGAAGGGAATCTCAAGGGAAAACAACCAAACAAACATTGACGATACAGGACAAAGAACTAGAGAGAACTCAGGACTTATAGACGAGTGATGATTAACGTAACTTAGGAACACGTGCAAACTCAATTATTTACCATAGAAACAAAATAGCAAATGGAACACAGGCAAAGCAGGAACAGAACAACAAAACCAAAACAGAACTACATTTGACAGTAAAATCTGCAATATTGTGAAATATTATTAACATATAAATAAATTTATTTTTATTTTAATATGGTTTAAAATATAACTTATTATTTAACTAATTGGGTGCTCAAGAAACATTTCACGGTGCATTTCATAAACACGGTGAGTAATGTCTTGTCCTGTTATTATCATGCGACGCGTCTGAATGCGTTGTTGTTTTTGGAGCTCTATCGATTTGATTAATAATTCTTGATTTTTCTCTCTGCCTCGCTGCCTGCTGTGAGTGTGTTTGCTTCGGTGCTGTAAGCTCCGTCTTAGCCTCGTATTTCCTTGTTTTGAACCATCATTTACTACAATTTCTAGTTGTTTATATTACTGCTAAATACAGCTTACCCAACCCTGACATCGCTAGCTTCCGTTACTACTAGCACAACACGCTAGTAATTTCGCTAGCCTGTTAACGCGCCACCCGTGCGCTCAGCTATTTTTATTTATTTATTTTCTCTCGCGCGCTCGCGCCTTTGAGTTCATAAAAGCTCAGGTGAGTAAGAAACACTCAACAAACACGGTGAGTAATGTCTTGTCCTGTTATTATCATGCGTTGCGTCTGAATGCGTTGTTGTTTTTGGAGCTCTATCGATTTGATTTATAATTCTTGATTTTTCTCTTTAAACTCGCTTACAACGAACATTTTCTACTTTTCCTCACTGAGAAGCACTACTGCTCAAACCTCATAGTTACAACGCGGACTGTTGAGCAGACGCGTCTCAAGCCTATTAGTGATCCAACGCTGCATACTCTTAAAGGTTACGTCCGTGGATCACGGCTGAACGCGTCTTCTCCACACTCACTTACAAACAAACATTTTATATCCAAGATTATATCCAAGACTTCAGTCATAAATTAGTATTAATATTGATAGCATCACTGGTAGCTTCGTTGCTAACTCACTGTCCATCTGTTAAAATGGCGAATATATCAGATGTAAGTAGTCTACCTTTTGGTGCAGGTGAGGACACATTTGAGCTGCACGCACTGCAGTCTGAGCTGGAAGCTGTTGAGAAACAGATCCACAACCTTTTATTGAGACAGGCCGAGCTGAGAGACCGGTGTTTGGCTCTTGAAACATCACGCGCCGATGCACACAAATCAGTGTTTAACGTTACTAACCCGCTGACTCCGACCGCGTCTACTCCGTGCGTTCCTCAGCATCGGTCGCAATCAGCCATGGTCTCGTTCACTCCGGCTCCAACACGCCACCACGAAGCCTGGGTGGTTCCGCAGCGGAAGACGCGAGTCAGGTTTAGACCAAGACTTTCTCCGACCCTCCCGGTTTTCGAGTTATCCACACAAAACCGCTTCTCCCCTCTACGCGAAACAGAACGCGATGCTGTGATCATTGGCGATTCCATCGTTCGGCACGTACATGCTACGTTAGGTAAAAGTAAGGTGCAAAGTCACTGCTTTCCTGGACAACCAAAACAATCCAAGGTTTTTATTTAACAACGTGGCTAGACTAACAAATAAACAGACGTCACCCGAACAAAATATCCCGTTACAGTTCAGTAGTAATGATTTCATGAACTTCTTCACTGAGAAAATAGAAAGCATCAGAACCACAATTGTAAACGTTCAATCTTCAATCGCGCCTTATAATTCAGCTTCAATTATCACCCCGCAAGAACAATTACAGTGCTTTACAACTATAGAACAAAAAGAGTTAAATAAACGTATCACTTCATCTAAAACAACAACATGTTTATTAGATCCTATACCAACTAAACTACTGAAAGAAGTGTTACCTGTAGTGGAAGAGCCTCTCCTCAATATTATTAACTCGTCTTTATCTTTAGGTCATGTTCCAAGAACATTTAAACTGGCAGTTATAAAACCTCTCATTAAGAAACCACAATTAGATCATAATAATCTAGCAAATTATAGACCCATTTCAAATCTTCCATTTATGTCTAAAATATTAGAAAAAGTGGTGTCCGCTCAACTGGGCTCTTTCTTGCAACAAAATTATATCTATGAAAAGTTTCAGTCTGGATTCAGACCGCACCATAGCACTGAAACTGCGCTCGTTAAAATGTTTAGCTCCAGTCTATTTAACGGATCTTCTATCGCCCTATAATCCATCGCGCTCTTTAAGATCACTAAATTCAAGACTTTTGGTCATACCTAGGATATCCAGAACCACCAAAGGAGGGAGAGCATTTTCACATTTGGCTCCAAAACTCTGGAATAGTCTTCCTGATACTGTTCGTTGCTCAGACTCGCTCTCCCAGTTTAAAACTAGATTAAAGTCGCATCTCCTCAGCCAGGCATTCATATAATCCTACAGTTCAAACTACAATCCGGCCTCTAGCTCATAAATGCCAGAGGAGAACTGGCCCCCGACTGAGCCTGGGTTCTCCCAAGGTTTTTTTTTCTCCATTAGGTCACCTGATGGAGTTTTAGGACACCATTAGGTCACTTGATGGAGTTTTTCGGTTCCTTGCCACTGTTGCCTTTGGCTTGCTCAGTTGGGGATATTTTGGGGATATTTAATTTAATTTTATCAATCAATAAATTCCTCTTGAAACAAACTTTGTTGTATTATTTAAATTTAATACTGTGAAGCTGCTTTGATACAATCTGTATTGTGAAAAGCGCTATACAAATAAACTTGACTTGACTTGACTTGACTTATTCTAATGCAGCAGTTGTTCAGCTTAATATTTTTGTGGATAAAAAAATAAAATAAATTCAGGACTCTTTGATGAATAGAAAGTTTAAAAGAACAGCATTTATTTAAAATATATATTTGTGTAACAATGTAAAAGTCTTCTTGCTGAATGAAAGAAGAACGAAAAAGTTACTTCCTCAATCTTTTGAATGGCTAATAGATAGAACAGGCATAGCTTTAATTACGGTTATAACTTATATTTCATCTTGCTTATTAAAGTCTTATCTATAAACTCTCTCTCTCCCTTTCATTATCATCAACATACTCAGCAAATTACACAAAAACAGTAAACAAATATATACAATCTAATAATAAATAGACCTACTATATACAGTATTAATACTATATATTTTAGTGGTCGACCAATATTGTTTTTTTGATGGACGATGCCGATGCCGATATCTTAGAGAGCAGGGTGGCCGATGGCCGATCTAAAGCCGATATTTTTATATATATTTATTTTAATCAATATTTAATCAATTATAAATAAATTATAAAACAAATCTTTAAAATAAACATGCTTTTATACTTTAGATGGCAACTTCTTGAATCTGCAATCCTATTACAGTATTTTTCACAAAGTAATTGTTTAGAAATATGAATATGTGAATAAAAAGAAGGTAAACACTGTAACAGGGCACTCAGTAATCTGGTAATTTCGTGCTGGTAATCATATTTTTTTCAAATAAAGACAAGGTAACGCTAATTTTACATACAGCACAGTGAAAACGATATGAATATGGCACAGTTGGCAACTGGATATATCACAGATATGAATATGACACAGTGGGCAACTGGTTATATATCAGCATATTTTAAAATGAAGGATGTAAAGTTTTTAGATCGCGTCTCCTGTGAAGCTGATCTTCTGTTCGCATTCACTCACTTCGCACGGACCGACCGTCACTCGCAGACAGTAATGCACACTTCACAAGATATCACAGCTGGATTCGATTAAATCTGCAAGGTTTGTGAAATTAAATGTTTATTAGATATTCAGAGATTTGCTGAATGTTGACGGCAAATGAGAAAGTATTTTTGCCTGATTGTTTGCCTTTTCTGTTACAAATAATATAAAAGCAAACGCTTTACTTTACTTACTTTGCATACCATTTACTTTCTTTGTTTACCAGTTCTGTCTAACAAAGTATAAGATATGACTGACAGAGATCGTAAACTAATGAAGACGGAGAATGTGAGTGAGCGCTGTTTGATCTGAGCTGCCGCCGTTGCCGTTCTCTTCTGGCGCTGGTGTTCTCAGCGCCGCCCGTCAAAATAAAAGTCTGGAGCGCCGTCAAAATAAAAGTCCTGCTTCCAACACATCGGCCAATCAGAAAAACGTATCGGCCGATGCCGATATTTCAAAAGTGCCAAATATCGGCCGATATATCGGGCTTGGCGATATATCGGTCGACCACTAATATATTTATTATAATAAATAATACTATTATCATTAAACAATTATTATTAAAATCAAATATGTAAACATTTAATTTAATTACTTACAAAACATGTTGAAACCATTGAAAACATTGGCAGGACAAGAAAAACTCTGAACTGAATTCTTACTGTTGAGTATTGATGCATAATGAAACACTGCCAGACATCAGAAATTATGCAAACATTTAGTCTTTTTTTTTTTTTTTTTTTTTGTCAAACTGGAAGAGGCTTGCAATAAAATATTCACTAAAACAGAATTAATATCACCTGAATAATATGCAGGTACATTTGTCTGTCTCTTTTGCTTTTTGTATCACTGCCACAACATAACACTTGTTCCTGTTTTGCTTAAGTGACCCAGAGGATCCCTTTGGCTGTTTTGTCTCATCACAGTCCGCTAGAGCGAGAAAACTAAAAACAGACTAATTATTTAAACACATAAGTAGGCAGAGCAAAATATCCATTTAACTGCTCACTTTTACTGCAACTACATTTCCCAGCAGGCCTCTGCCTCGATGCACTTTCCTGAGCCAACACACGGATGCTGAACAAACTCTTTGACCCACAGAATGGGCAGGGGGGAGGGAGAGAGAGAGAGAGAAGGGGAATGAAGAGAAAAAAGGATGGAAGGAGGAAACAGAGAGTAAATTCGGATGTAGCAGCCAACACCTGTCGCATCAGCAAACAGGCAGTGTTGTCAAACGCTCTGTTGAGCGCTACAGCGGCGAGTGGCTCCTTTATAAACGCATGACGAGGTGTAGCATCACCTGCACGCAGATACAGTATGTGATAAACGGCCCCAGCGTGCCTCCGACACAAAAACACCATCTGTGGCTCCAGCGAGAGCACACTAACACACACCATTTCAACATAGAAACCAACAGGTAACTGCCTATTGAGCTTCAGACAACAGCATGACGTCTGGGAAGTTTGAGACCGAACATCGGAAAAAATTCACTTTTAAGTCACAGTAGATCAATTATACCAGAAGTTACCAATCTTTTTATCAATTGAACCCAATGTTTGGCAGGTTGACACAGGCAGCCCCTGCTGGTAGATGTCATAACTACACTTTTCTGGGGCAAAAAGCATCTTTCTCTATTGATTTTTTGCAAACAACAAATAATTCACTATAACCCACTTGCATTATTATTATATCTTTTTTGAAAAGCTCTTAAAAGCATGAAATGGACTTTTAATGTTACCTGTCTGCTAAATTTGAAATCACAGCTCAGGATAATCACTAGTGAAGGGTTTGGGACTGTGGACATCATTTTATTTTTCCTTTTGATTTACCATTTGTCTGATGAAAATCCATTTGAAAAGTAACAGCTCATCTCTCTGCAATATGCCACAGGATTTGAGGTATTATTCTTGTCCAAAACGATTTTTTGTCTATGTACGATCAATGTCATTTTACATATTAAAATCTTTACACTACCAAAATACCCCCCCAAAAAAATATTCAGCAAGGATACATTAATTGATCAAAAGTGACAGTAAAGACAACTATTTTAAATTACACATAAATGCTTTCTTTCATCAAAATAACCTAGTAAAATGTATAATGGTTTCCGCAAAAAATATTAAAAGCAGCGCAACTGTTTTAACTGTGCTAATAATTATAAATGTTTATTGAGCATCAAATTAGCATATTATAATGATTTCTGAAGGATCATGTGACACAGAAGACTGGCGTAATGATGCTGAAAATTCAGCTTTGCCATCACTGGAATAAATTATATTTTTAAATATAGAAAACAGTCGTTTTAATTTGTTAAAATTAAAATGATTATTAAATCATTATTTTGTAAAACATATTTCACAATATTACAGTTTTTACTGTATGTTTGGTCAAATAAATGCAGCCTTGTTTCTCATACTATTTTCACCTTATGGTATTGTAATATATTATGAAAATAAACAGTATGCAATAATAACAACATATTCAGTGTATATGATTACATTTATAAAAATCATATATGGATGCTGCCTTATTGGGACATACTTGTCCCCATCCCTAAAGCCGTCCCATACACCTACTCTTGACCCTACCCGTTAAACACTTTATTACCACTATTAAATACCCTTTAGGCACCTCATGCCCACATTTCAAATATTTCCTTAATATTTATCTAAAATAAACTCATCTCCCAAGCTGGAGTTAATGTAAATAGCCTCTGCCAACAAGGAGTAATATAAAGAATATTTTGACATTTATATCACAATCTCCATGAACCCCTAGAGCTTTATGAACCCCCAGCTGGGAAATCCTGAATCACACCACAGAAAATCAAATTAACTTCATAATCAAACGAATGCCAAAATTTGATCAATAGCAGACCAGATCACAGAAAGCAGCACGCTTCAGATTCATCATGAGGAGATAAGTAAGAACAGATACTTACCATTTGGACTTTCCTCATCAATGGTGACAATAGTGGCAGGTGGACCCGACCGTGACAACTTACACTCTGCCAGAAACAGAAAGAGACAGAAAGAGAGTCAGCCTCAAATCTGCCATTACCTTTATCACAACACATCACTCTCAAATCTCACTTACATGAGGTTACATCTAGTTTATGAACAACCACCACTAGTGTTAAATGATTTTACTGGGTGAATGTCAAAGAAAGAAAAGAGAGAAGCCTGTCAAATTGGCTTCATGATGTGATAGAGGAAAGAAAGGAGTCTTACCCTCATAGTGCCAGTCTGAGGGGCGTTAGTGTCAGCAGCAGTGAGAAGAGAAAAGAAGAGAAGAAAAGGAAAGATACATATGAGAAGAAAGACAGCAAGAGAAAGGAAAACAGAGACTACTGTACAGTACAGGGCTGTGCGCAATTCATGACTGAACTAGGAATGCCTTTTAAATACAAACCCAATTCCTAAATTTGAGAATTAAAATGAAATGAAATTCAAAGATTTTAGTAATGCAGTTCCTAGTTTTAAAGTCACATTCTAGAAAAGCCTCTGCTAAAAGACAATGTAAATGTATTTCATTTTTAGCATGAATATATATATTTGCGATCATAGATACATCATATTGGTTATAACATGAGGTATGATTATATATATATATATATATATACACAGTAGTGGCCAAAAGGGATGTCCGACTTAGGAAAATTGGCTTCTTCGCACTTTATTCAAACTTTAAATTAAATATGTATTATATGTTGTATGCATGTTGTGAAGTTGTGCCTGGAGTGTAAAACTAATGTACGCGTTCCACGTCCAAACTGTATCATTTGTCATGACTCAATAAAACATAAAGAATTGTGTGGACGCCATTTTTGGCCAAGTATTCATACCAATCTTGCACTCATTGTTCTCAGCCTATAATTCAATAAATCACTATGTGACAAGTATTAGCTTGTTATAAAATATTATGTTGTGGATTTTAGAAAAAAATGGTTCTGCGACCAAGGATATTCTTAAAATGGCTACCTGGTCAAAAAATCTGGTCAACCATTTGTGGATATTGCTCATGTGCAGTGTGGCCAACATTTAGCTGTGCTTTATGACAAAATTAAAATAGCTAAGTTTTCATGGTAGTATTTCAATTCTTTCACAGTACTGAACTGAAAGTACAATGCAAACTTAATGCACATTCTAAATATCAAATTACTTTGTCAAAAAACCTGCTGAACAACTGAAATCTCTCTGTGACTACATTCAGTTTCTTTGAATTGGAATTCAGTAAATTTCTCTTCCTGCATTTTATGTGGATGCCAAATGAATTCAAAGTCAGACTCAAGAATTGAAAAAGAGCAATTTTGAGCCTTGGTCCAGTAGCAGCAATTTTTTTACTGACCATGATACAGCAGTCTCACACACATACATCAACGATGTCATCCACACATCAATTAGCTTTAAGTGTCTGAGACGAATCACCTTACACTCTGAGTCATGAGGGCAAGAGATGCCAGAGGATACACACACAGCAGATACTGTTCCCCCTTTACCGTATGTCGCCTAACTCTTCTTACGCAACTAAGCACCATTTGGCAGGTGAGAAGCAGGAGATTTTCTTCCCATTAATTATTGATCACCTCAGGCTTTTATCCTGATCAACTAAGGGTGTGAATATGAATACATTTTAATTTAGTTGTACGTGTGTATAATGATAATAAAAGGCATTCATGAGTGAGTGAGTGAGTCAGCAGGGAATTGATTCAATTCACTGGCTTTCAATTCGATTCAAAAGCTATATTTGTCAGTCAGAATGACGCAATTTTAACTCAGAATAGTGATTCAATTCAGTGACCTAAAATTATAGTAAAGTTCAGTAAAGAATTTTGAGTTCAGAATGTAACCATGTGGTAATCTATCATGATAAAACCGATCAGGTTACAACCTCATTATCTGTTACCCAAATAAAGGTAAATGTTGTCAACATTACTGGAAAACCAGACAAGTAGCAGAAGATGTAGATTCTGTTACAGCCATTTGGGCAGACACAGTGAAATTCTGTATCCCGCTGGTCCATTTCAGTAAACCACATGGCTCATGAGGCTTCACTGCACTGCCTGCTTGGGGGAACAAACATACTGACAAAATATATACCCTGAATGCACTGTAAGTTGCTTTGGAAAATTGCTTCTAGGAAATTAATAAATTTAAATGTTTGCACTCAGTTGAAATGATATGCTAAGTGTACACAACATTAAAGGGATAGTTCACCAAATAATAAAAAAATGATCCCATGATTTATTCACCTTCAAGCCATCCTAGGTGTATATGACTATCTACTTTCAGACAAACACAAACGGAGTTATATTAAAAAAATGTCCTAGCTCTTACAAAGCTTTATAATGGTAGTGAATAACGGTCCTGATTTTGAAGTCCAAAAAATATTTAAAACTTCATAGACTAGCTTCAGGCAGACGGCCTACGCAAGTCGACTTATGGCAAAAGAGTAACCCCTGATGCGATGTATGCAAGGCTGGATTAGTACCCCCAGGGGCCCCTGGGCACTGAAGCTCATGGGCCCCCTCCCCTACCTGACAACCACACCCTCCAAAGGAACACACACAGGTGGCCCACCAGGTGTGGGATTTAACATGCCAATCACTATTGATCAAAAGCTGAATGACTAGTTCACAAGACAATGATACGAAATACATTTTTTCTGAAAAGTAGGGCTGCACGATTTGGGGAAAATGTCATATTGTGATTATTGAGGTCAATATTGCGATATGCGATTGCGATATAGTAAACAAATGGTTTCATGAGTTAACTTGCTTATTTCTCAAGTAAAATGCACACACAGATTAGTGATAATGCTGAAATTTGTAGTCCATTTCTCAACTCAAACTAGAAACAACAACTAAATGCACTGTGTTTTCAAATTAAAATAAATTCAATATTGTTATTTGTCTCAGTAATACAAGAGTTGATACAAGAAATGTCATATTTACCTGTGCCTGTCAAACAGGAAGACCTAGGACAAATACCGAAATTGTCAAACTGCACTGCATAAATTATAAATTAAATATAGACTAATCCTTATTATAGCAAAAAAAAAAAAAACTTTAGTCAACAGCAGTGAGTCATTTTCTCTGTTCTTATTGTTCTTTGATTAACTTTACTGACAGAAAGCTTTATTGGCTGCTGTCTCTTTAAGACCAGCTGACGGAGACGCGGCTCTCGCACGCGCCTCATTCTTTCACAACTCTTGACGTTCATCATAAGACAGCTCTTATGTTATGAAGATACTCGACAAAACGGACATTTTGCCATAATTGTGTGTGTTATTGTAAGTTCAAGCACGAAAGATAACTGTATTCTGGCATGCCGTCTGTGCGCACGATACTGGCACGCGCGCGTCTTTCTGTGTCTCTGTGTGTGTGTGTGTGTGTGTGTGTGTCACAGTCAGACTTTTGTCTTGTCGCACATGAATTGTTTAAAAGCATTTGCATGAATAAGAGATCATATAATGTAATATACACTTTGTTTAAATTCTGATTGGATAATTATCAAGATCGAGCAACAAACTCAAGCTCCTCTTTTTTTATATCGAAATCCTTCGACATTTCTTTTTTAAGAATTCTCGTTTTAGACTTCTAATTTGTGACCGGTGTTTTGTTTTGCTCTATCCTCTGCTCTTTCTCGTTCATCAGTACGTTATGCATCAGGTATGGGGTTACTCTTTCGCCGTAAATCGATGCGTACGGCCGTCTGTCGGAAGCTAGTTATTTTAGTTTTTGCAGTTTTAAATATGGATATTTTTCTTACACAAACGCATCGCTTCACTTCAGAAGGCCTTTATTAACCCCCCAGAGCCGTGTGGCCGTGTAGTACTTTTATGATGGATGGATGCACTTTTTTGGGCTTCTAAAACGTGTCCCCTATTCACTGCCATTATAAAGCTTGGAAGAGCCAGGACATTTTATATATACAGTGAGGAAAATAAGTATTTGAACACCCTGCTATTTTGCAAGTTCTCCCACTTGGAAATCATGGAGGTCTGAAATTGTCATCGTAGGTGCATGTCCACTGTGAGAGACATAATCTAAAAAAAAAAATCCAGAAATCACAATGTATGATTTTTTAACTATTTATTTGTATGATACAGCTGCAAATAAGTATTTGAACACCTGAGAAAATCAATGTTAATATTTGGTACAGTAGCCTTTGTTTGCAATTACAGAGGTCAAACGTTTCCTGTAGTTTTTCACCAGGTTTGCACACACTGCAGGAGGGATTTTGGCCCACTCCTCCACACAGATCTTCTCTAGATCAGTCAGGTTTCTGGGCTGTCGCTGAGAAACACGGAGTTTGAGCTCCCTCCAAAGATTCTCTATTGGGTTTAGGTCTGGAGACTGGCTAGGCCACGCCAGAACCTTGATATGCTTCTTACAGAGCCACTCCTTGGTTATCCTGGCTGTGTGCTTCGGGTCATTGTCATGTTGGAAGACCCAGCCTCGACCCATCTTCAATGCTCTAACTGAGGGAAGGAGGTTGTTCCCCAAAATCTCGCAATACATGGCCCCGGTCATCCTCTCCTTAATACAGTGCAGTCGCCCTGTCCCATGTGCAGAAAAACACCCCCAAAGCATGATGCTACCACCCCCATGCTTCACAGTAGGGATGGTGTTCTTGGGATGGTACTCATCATTCTTCTTCCTCCAAACACGGTTAGTGGAATTATGACCAAAAAGTTCTATTTTGGTCTCATCTGACCACATGACTTTCTCCCATGACTCCTCTGGATCATCCAAATGGTCATTGGCAAACTTAAGACGGGCCTTGACATGTGCTGGTTTAAGCAGGGGAACCTTCCGTGCCATGCATGATTTCAAACCATGACGTCTTAGTGTATTACCAACAGTAACCTTGGAAACGGTGGTCCCAGCTCTTTTCAGGTCATTGACCAGCTCCTCCCGTGTAGTTCTGGGCTGATTTCTCACCTTTCTTAGGATCATTGAGACCCCACGAGGTGAGATCTTGCATGGAGCCCCAGTCCGAGGGAGATTGACAGTCATGTTTAGCTTCTTCCATTTTCTAATGATTGCTCCAACAGTGGACCTTTTTTCACCAAGCTGCTTGGCAATTTCCCCGTAGCCCTTTCCAGCCTTGTGGAGGTGTACAATTTTGTCTCTAGTGTCTTTGGACAGCTCTTTGGTCTTGGCCATGTTAGTAGTTGGATTCTTACTGATTGTATGGGGTGGACAGGTGTCTTTATGCAGCTAACGACCTCAAACAGGTGCATCTAATTTAGGATAATAAATGGAGTGGAGGTGGACATTTTAATGGCAGACTAACAGGTCTTTGAGGGTCAGAATTCTAGCTGATAGACAGGTGTTCAAATACTTATTTGCAGCTGTATCATACAAATAAATAGTTAAAAAATCATATATTGTGATTTCTGGATTTTTTTTGGGGGGATTATGTCTCTCACAGTGGACATGCACCTACGATGACAATTTCAGACCCCTACATGATTTCTAAGTGGGAGAACTTGCAAAAGAGCAGGGTGTTCAAATACTTATTTTCCTCACTGTATATATATATATATATATATATATATATATATATATATATATATATGTATTCATCTGAAAGAAGAAAGTAATATACTCCATGGCTTGAGGGTGAGTAAATCATGGGCTAATTTTCATTTTTGGGTGAACTATCCCTTTAAAGAGATCATATCATGAAAAGCCAAATTACTCTTTGTTCTTTTTAACATAAAATTTGATCAAATAAACACATATTACATAATATGGATGGATGGATGGATGGATGGATGAGTGGATAGACAGATAAATAGATCTATCCACAAGACCATCTATTGAAACTATAACAGTTGGGGAAAAAACATGTGTAAGCTCTGTTAATCATTTCACATGCAAATAGGGCATTTATACAAGTCTTAAAGCCATGGAAAAAAATGAAAAACAGTCTATTTATATCTAAAGGTCACTGAGAGGCTGGAAATGTGCATGATTAATTAAATTAAACTAAAACTAAAAACCTTCCTTAAAGCTGCAGTCCGTATTTTTTCCTCTTTGTCGCCATCTCTGTTCGAAATCTGCAATTGCAGTTATTCGCGGAATTATCAACTTTACCTGGGGTTGTGCCTCGGCGCTGCACAGCGCGGATTAATCCAATGTTTTGAGGAGAATGTGCGGCTGTCAATCACCGCGCCGATGTGGATACTGTCATTCAGAATCACAGATTCTACTTTTTGGAAATATGACCAACATAAGAATTTTCACCGGAAAATGTCGTCTGAACAAGAAAGTAACATCCACTTTTGTTCTGACCAACTAAGGGGAAAAAAGCATTGCAGTAAATCGCGCTGATTAAATCTAATGATCGCTTATCATATCACGTCAAATCGTGCAAATTATACTTTGCTCTCAAATTGTTAATGTTAACAACAGCAGCATTGCATGACTACATTTAATGCCCTAAATGATATTATCCTTGTTTTCGCATGGGCCCGGTTGCAGTCTCTTTTTTTCTGTAGCCCAAAGTCTTTTGCATTTTACAACGGGTGAATCTCCAGTTGTCACTGGTGATTGTCGTTTGAACCTTTTTGGATCCGCCATCAAATTGATAAGTTTAATTATATCAAGTGCTGTGAGAAAAGGCTATAAATCTCCACCTCCAACATCCTCACACGCAATATAGCCTACTAGCCGAGACTCCTGCTTTATGTGTACAGATGTGACGTAATGACGCAAAGACATGCTCGAATTTCCTGTGGAAATCCACCAGTACCACTGGAATAAAAAACATTATTACAAGCTTACCATTTGTAATTGAGTTAAGGTAAGCAGAGAGTTTTGAAGAACCTTTCAGTGAACAGTTCTTAAAAACAAAACAAAAAACAAAACTATATTTTCTCTTATCATTTCTCCCATAGGGATTTCAAAACAGTATTTGTTAAAGTGTTATAAGCAATGAAACAAGCCAACCAGCAACGAGGTGAATCATAACATTAAAAAACTTTGATTTGAAGCAAAAAAGTAATTGAAAATCGGACAAAAATACAAAGGTACAAGCCAGTGTACTTAACAGCTTTGGACGATGGAGAAATATAAAAAAAGTTAATAATATATAAAAACAAAATGTATTAAATTTACTGCAAAATATGCATATATAGGGGAGAGCGGGGCACAACCTAACGCTTTTTGACTTTCTCAGTTTGTGTAAATCTACTTATGGTTCAGAGTATTTATTTTTTCCCACATTAATTTCCCACATGTCTAGTACAATTATGTGTTTTTGTTTTTGGTTTTGGAAAACGTGTTTTGAACGTGGAAACGTGGAAAACGGGCATGTTGTCACATTTCACTTCCATTCTTTCGGGGTATATCAAGAAAAAAGTATATACTGTATTAATATACAGTATATACTTTTTTCTTGATATACCCCGAAAGAATGGAAGTGAAATGTGACAACATGCCCCATAGGTGGGGGTACATTGTAACATGTGTGGGGCACATTGTAACATAACATATGACAGCTTAAAATGTTATCTGATCTAATAAAAAATATATACAAAACAAACTACAATATTTTCAAAATAAAATACAATTAAAAAACTTTTTCATATAAAATAATGGCAATTTTTAATAATTAAATATAAACAAATTTTTGAGTTTTGACTACGAACACATGAAATCAAAGCTATACAACATAGTTCAAAACAAATAAATAATTAGTCATTTCTGAACATTGACTCTCAGTCTTTATTCACCTTTTTCTCACGTTTTCCCAATAAAATTAATACAAGTATAGAATATAATAGCATATTTCTAATAGGGGCACATTGTAACGCAGTGTTACAACATGCCCCCGCCTGCACAACTGGGGTTTAAACCCTGCTAGTGTCTTCTGCTAGTTAGCGAAGCATTAAAGAACTATCTCAACTGTTAAATAACATCTTGGAGATTAAAATAATATCAGATGTGTCTTATTTTAAATAAACACAAAAAATAGAGATGAAAAATTTACTTAAGTAAGAAATTTACTTTTGCTATGGTTTAATAAATGTCTATGGATATCTTCCAAAAAAAGTATAATTTTGGCGGAATTTTTTTTTCTATATAGTGTTGATATGGCAACTAGTAAATACACAAAGTTTCGTCATCCAAGCATGTGCGGAAGTATTTAAAACAAGCGTGTTACAACTAGCCCCGCGTTAGGTTGTGCCCCGCGCTCCCCTACAGATATTTAAGTATTTTGAGAGCGTATAGGGAGACAAACTCGATTACGTCATTCTTCATGGGAATGGCCGGAGCTAACAAGATCTTTTGGCATGTTTCGAATCTCTGATTGGTGTTGTTTTCTGCACAGCATTATGGGTTTTGTAGTTTTTCACCACAAATTTAGCTGTTAAACATGATTACTATAAAAAATAAGTGGTAACACTTTAGTTTAGGGTCCAATTCTCACTATTAACTAGTATTGCTTATTAGAATGCATATTACTAGGATATTGCCTGTCTATTTATTAGTACAATAAATCACATTTTAATGCCTTATTCTGCATGGCCATATTCTACATCCAACCCAATACCTAAATTAAACAACTACCTTACTAACTATTAATAAGCAGTAATTTGGAGTTTATTGAGGCAAAATTCTTAGTTAATAGTTAGTTAATAGTGAGAATTTGACCCTAATCAAAAGTGTGACCAAATAAGTCGAAATAATGAAGGCTGACGGCTTTAACAGAAGTAAATATCATCCATTAAAAACCTTGTAAAAGGCTCATATTTCCCTTGAGCTAATTTGCAACAAATATACTCCACATCACACAAAATAACTTTAATAAGACCTCATCCTGCTTAGAACTCTAATTTTGATCTGTTTAAAAAAAAATCACATAGGAGGACTCTGCAGGACTTTTCCCCTCCTCTTCTGAGTTTACTCCGAAAGATCTAGCCCACTTCTGCCTCAATTAGAACACGTCTTCATCTGCTGAGGAGAAAAGAGGCTCCATTGCTCCTTTGATAGACACAAACTCAACAGAGCAACTAGGGCACAGACGCACTTCCACCCAGCATCAAACAGCAGCTAATCTTCTGTAAGCTCTGTTTACTATAGTAGCTTTCTACACCCAGAATGCTTCTAGTTACCCGTTTAAAGGAGACTATTCTGTGCTGCCCTGCCTTTTAGAAACTCAGGACAGAGTTTATTAAAGATGACTTTTGTGATGTCAAAAGCAAAGAGAGACTTTTAATTAAAGGAGAGGTCAGGAAACATCACGTGGCTCTGAGACAGACCCCACTGTGAGTCAGGAGACAGACAATGAGCACCAACACTTAATCTGTCTTACTTTCAGATACAAAAACAGCACTGATGACAGTTTAGACTTCCATCTGTGGGTCATGACCCAAAAATGGGTCACATGTCTGTTTTGATGGGATCAGGGAAAAACAATGTTAAAGCCAAATAATAAAATTAAACTTTTATGCAATTCCCTGCATGGAGAAGTTGCATGACCATGACATGAAAGGATAAAAGTAAATTTGACCCAAATTATTAAATGAAGGTTTACTTGCAATGGCAAAACAAAAAAACAAAAACAAAAAAAAACATGGTTTATGAATTAATGGATGCCAAGACAATGAAACCATCTTTTCATATACATATATATATACCGAAGTCAATTTCAAGAACTATAGGCTCGTGAGATGGTTAGACACCTGAAAAACATCGGCTAGAGAGAGTGATTCAAAGAGCAGATGTATCTCTCAATCTTCATTTACACACAAAGAACAGGGCTTAATAACAGCAGAGCAGAAGATACCAGCCTCCCATCCATTCAATGAGCAGAAAATCATGCTGATAGCAATCATGCTCTCTAAATTCTTATTGCTGTAATGTATGAATATTTTATTTTTGTTCTGTAATTCTCATTATTGTCCTATTATACTGTATATAAAACCTGTAGCTGTGGTTTACCTTTTTTTTTGCTAAATAATTCTGTCAGATAAATAGTTCCCTCATATTTAAAAGATAAATAATATAGAATATTTTCCTCATATCACACATGCACACACACTATATACTGTATATATATATATATATTAGGGGTGGAACGGTACATGTATTCGTATTGAACCGAGACGGTACGGGCGTCACGGTTCGGTGCATGAATACACACGGAGAATACACGGTATAAAAATAAATAAAACTCGCGTGAAAATTAATTAATGTAATGCGGAACTACTGTTAGATACCCGGGTTCTTTAGGGACACTTAATCTGTAGCTCCGCCTTAGCTCTGAAGCTCCGTGGCTATAACTTATGGGCTATAATCATAGACATAATATCTATGGCTATAATCATAGACAGGCTATAATGGACAGGCTGCGATGTCAAGTTTGCAATGCTGGAATATGTTGTGTGTGCCTGCGTGCGCGCGCGTGTGTGTGTGTGTTCAGAGAGGCGCGGGCCCGATCGAACAGTGGAAACATAAAAACATACTCATTTTGTTCATTGGACATCATTCAAACTGCAAAGTGTTTACTTATATTTGTGTACACTCGTAATAAAACACAACATTGTGCTTTTGTCAAACTGTAAACTCTTGTCAAACTGTAACCTACAACAGTTACTGTCACCCAACATTCTACATTGATTAAAAGAAAATCAAATTTGTTTTTAATGGTAGTATTATTTTATACAGAAATAAATTATTTATAATTCAGATGAGAATAAAGTTAGTGTGTTATTAAAATTTTAAGGAAAACAAATATATTGATCTGAAATATAGCAAATTAATTTTAAATTCATTCAGGTACAATTACCAAACATATCTCAAGGTCTTTTTGTCTTTTTATTAATTTAATTAATAAACTAATTACATAAAACTATTGGCAATGCACTACAAATAAACTGGTTCTATGCCTTTACTTTATTAATTAAAACTTATTTAAAAAATACAAGGCTTAAAACATTTATTTTCCTTTGGTGGAACAGCCTGAGACATGCACAATAAAAAAAAAATTGCCTTCTACATTTTTGTTTTGCTTTTCCCTCCATTGTACCGAACTCATACCGAACCGTGATGTCTGAACCGAGGTATGAACCGAACCATGACTTCTGTGTACCGTTCCACCCCTAGTCTGAACCTGGCATTGGGTTTACCTAATACATGTTTTGAAAAATCCTGTTAAAATGTAAGTATTAAATATGATACATCAGGTTTTTGAGGATTGTTAATTTGTGACTCAAAACATGTAAAGACTGTAAATCACACTATTGCTGCTGTTGACTTTTATAGCTGGTTCTTTTAATGAATAGTTTAAAAAGACAATACATTTTCAGCATTAGTAGAGATAATTATTTGATGTAAGCAAAATTGACATTGTTACTGAAATATACTCAAAGGAATCAGAACTGAATCAGATTTGAAAAAAATCTGAAAATCTGTATTCATACCCAGGTGTTTATAACATACATTTTTAACCCCATATAAATCTATGTATTTGCTAATCATATTTAATCATTGAATTGTAAATGACAATGGGCGTCTGGACGCAGAAATGGATCGTTTCATCTCGCACAGTGTGTCATAGTGGACGACAACCGACGCTTCACGACATCACAACAGAAGGACTAGCATCTTTAATTTTCTCAACAGGTTCCATTACCTCTGTGAAATTGACCAATAAGAGCGCAGAAGCTTTTCCATACACAGTTTTCAAACTTGGCGAAATGAGAGAGAGACGATTATATTGGTGCTGCCATAAATTAATGCCCTGCTAGTTGACTGGAGTTTTTTATTTATTTTTTATTAGGTACATCCGTGACGCTTTGGCCAGGTGGTATTTATAGCATAGGGAGCGGTACGCTTTAGATTCTAGAGAGCGTTTGATTTGACAGAAGATGTGATGAGAAGCTGAAGTCTGTGGTGATGTCGTTAAAATCCATGATCCATTTTAGCGGTGTGTATTGGTGTGACGTCATCAACGTCATTACGTACAAAGTAGAGATAAAGGATGGATAAGTTTAAATCTGGTGTCTGTGTGGTTCGATCCGAAATAACTAGAAAGGTTACAACATTGGCGACGAGGATGTTGCAACAAGGACTCACTCATTAGTTAAATCACGCCTACTATTTTATCTCAGTTAACTGAAAAGTTTAGTGGAGATAGCCGTTAAAGATTGACGATACTGTTCCCAAGTGTGACTGCTACAGCGATCCAGCCACGTTGGGTCCGCGGTGGACAAGATGGTTAAATGCATTTTAACTTTTTGCCGATGGAAAGGGTTTGATCCTGACTGACGATGCACCCGACGCTACAAAGCAAAGACGGAGAGCCTTGCTCTTACATCACGCTGGGACAGATGTGCAGGATATTTTCTCCACACTCGCTGACACAGGAGGGCCAACAGACTACGCGCAGGCAGTAACAGCACTGAACGCATAACTTTGTGCCTCAGGTAAGCACAGCGTTTGCAAGACAGGCGTTTTATCAGCTAAAGCAGAAAACGGGACAGACCGTGCAACAGTTTACCACATGTTTAAGGCAAGCGGTAAAAGATTGTGATTTTGGAGCTGATAAAGACAATCAAAGAAGGGATGCTGTTCTAAGTCGGTGCAGCTCTGAGTATGTGCGTAGAAAATTGCTGGAGGAAGGAACGGCTTTGATACTTGCTTGCACTCTAGAAATCGCAGCGCAGTGCGAACGTGTTGAACAGCAAATGGCGGCATTGCACATTTCTCCAGAGACGGAAGTGAAAGAGACGGTGAGTCTGGAATCCAGAAAAGGAGTGCGAGATCAGAAAAAAACGAATGCAATGTAGTAAAGGTAATACTGATTCAAACAAAACCTGCTACAGATGCGGACAAAGAAGGCTAAGGCTATTATCGCTGATCCTTCCCACCCCTTGTGTCAAGAGTTTTTAATGCTCAATTCTGGGCGCCGCTATAATGTTCCACGGTGTAAGACTAACAGATTTAAAAAGTCTATGATCCCAAGAGCAATTAGTTTTTTAAATGATTGAGTAAATATATTGTATTATTATGTGTTCTGTATGTTTTATGTAACTGCTGCTGTAAACCAAATTGTCCCATGGGGGACAATAAAGCTAAACTAACTAACTAACTAACTGACAGACAGGTCATTTTGCAAAAGATTATAAATGTCCAGCAGGTGGAAAATCATGCAGAAAGTGCAATGGAAGAGATCATTTTGCAAAAATGTGTAAAACAAAGGAAAGTGAGAGACAGACAGTGAAAAGAGTTGAATCAGATGTGAAAAATCAAGACTTTGCATTTGTTGTAAGAGAAGAGAGCAACATAGACAGAATAACATTTTCAGTTGGAGGGGTCAGACTACCCATGTTAGTTGACTCAGGAGCAACAAGCAACATAGTGGATGAAGGAACGTGGGAAATGCTTAAAGGAAAAAAGATCAAATGCAGTTCTGCCAAATCAGACAAAAAACTGTATGCATACTCATCAAGTGAACCCCTACCAGTGAAAGGAATTTTCTGGTGTGAGGTCGGAATCAGAAAACGCAGCACAACAGCTGAATTTACAGTTATTCGCGGGAGAGGGGAGCCACTGCTCGGAAAAGACACAGCAGTTAAATTAGGAGTGCTGAGGATTGGAGCTAATGTTGCAGTGGTGAGCGATGTGAAGTCCATGATACGCCAGAAGTACCCCAAATTGTTCTGTGGAGTAGGCAAACTAAATACAAAACTAATTAGCCTACACATAGACAGCACAGTGGCGCCAGTTGCACAGCCCCTTAGGCGCGTTCCATTCCACCTCAGAGAGGCTGTTGAGAAAAAAAAAAAAATGAGCTGCTCCACATGGACATTATCGAGAAAGTCAATGGAGCAACACCTTGGGTAAACCCAGTTGTCATTGTACCCAAAGCGAATGGGGAAATAAGGATGTGTTTGGACATGAGACAAGCAAACACTGCAATCATTCGTGGGTGGTTCCCGATCCCCACAGTGGATGAACTGTTGCAAGGAATGAATAGGTCAGTCGTTTTCAGCAAACTAGACCTGAAATGGGGGTACCATCAGCTGGAATTGACCCCAGAATCAAGACACATGATGCTATATATAGGTTCAAAAGACTGGTGTTTGGAGTGTCGTCAGCAAGTGAGCAGTACCAGCATGAAATAGCCACTGTTCTAGCTGGCATCGAAGGAGTAGAGAACATATCAGATGACATCATCATCCATGCACCTGACAAAGAGTCTCATGAGAAAAGAATGCATGCAGTACTAAAGAGACTGGAAAGCTGCGGCTTGACTCTGAATGTAGAGAAGTGCCAGATTAACATGGACAAATTGGTGTTTATGGGCATGCTGCTGTCAGTGAAAGGCATAGGCCCGACGGCAGAGAGGGTGAGAGCAGTTGTGGAGGCAAGAGAGCCTGAAAACGTTTCAGAGGTGAGAAGTTTCCTCGGTTTAGCTGGCTATAGTAGCCGTTTCATACCTCGGTTTGCGAGCATCTCAGAACCTCTGCGCAGACTGACAAAGAAAGACACCAAATTTCATTTCGGAACTGATCAGAAGAAAGCTTTCAAAACTCTCAAAGATAAGTTGGCTGAGGCAACAACACTGGCTTACTTCGACAAGGACGCACCAACAAAAGTCATTGCTGATGCTGGACCAAAAGGCGTTGGAGCAGTACTGGTTCAGGAACAACGTGAATGAATGGTTCCTGTCTGCTATGTGAGCAGGAGCTTGACAGAGTGCGAACAAAGGTATTCACAAACTGAGCACAAAGCACTTGCTCTGGTGTGGGCATGTGAACGATTGCATCCTTATGTTTATGGTCGGAAGTTTGATCTCGTCACAGACCACAAAGCATTGGAAGCAATGTATAGCCCTCGCTCGAAACCATGCGCACGAATCGAAAGGTGGGTCTTGAGATTACAGCCTTATGACTTCCGGGTGATTCATATACCTGGAACACACAACATTGCAGATCCTCTGTCACGTCTGCTGGGCCCATCAGCCAAAGGTGAGATGCACACACATAAAGCAGAGGAACATGTGCGGTTTATAGCAGTTTGTGCGAGACCCAGCGCCCTCACCACGAAGGAAGTCGAGCAGATCTCAGCAAATGATGTGGAATTACAGAGACTGAGAACTGCTATTCAAACAGGATGTTTTGATGACTGTCCTGCATACAGACATATTGCAGGTGAGCTATGTGTCATTGGCCAAATAATACTCAGGGGAACAAGAATTGTTTTGCCACAGTCGCTGCGAGGAAGAGCATTACTGTTGGCACATGAGGGTCATCTTGGTGTGGTAGGAACAAAACAACACCTGAGAACAAAGGTTTGGTGGCCTGGAATGGACAGGGCCGCAGAAAGACTTGTGAGGACATGTCATGGTTGTCAGTTGGTAGCGAAACCAGATATTCCTGAACCACTGTCGCCCACAGTGATGCCTGAAGGGCCATGGCAAAACTTAGCCACAGATTTACTTGGTCCTTTACCGGATGGACATTCGATTCTGGTTGTTGTCGACTATTACAGCAGGTACTATGAATATGCAATCCTCAAGTCAACAACGGCGGAAAAAGTGATCGACCGTTTGGAAGACATTTTCAGTCGGCACGGACTTCCTTTAACAATCAGGTCAGATTGTGGCCCACAATTCAAGTCCAGTCTGTTTCAGGCTTTTTGTCAGGAGAACGGAATGCACCATATCAAAACAACTCCAAAGTGGGCGCAAGCAAATGGAGAAGTGGAAAGACTAAATGCATCACTGATGAAACGAGTACGGATTGCCCAAGCTGAGGGCCAGGATTGGAAAAAAGAGCTACGCAAATGTGAGACTGTCTACAGGTCCATACAACATGCCACAACAGGCAAAAGCCCAGAAGAACTTCTTTTTCAGAGGAAGATTAGAGGAAAGTTACCAGACATCACAACTCCACACAGTGACCTTGAAGCTCGAGACAAAGACGCAGAGCAGAAAGGAAAAGCCAAGATATACACAGACCACAGACGAGGCGCTAAGACATCAGACATAGAGGTTGGGGATCAAGTGCTTGTGAAACAGGATAAAACAGACAAATTCACAACAACATTTCACAGCACTCCTCACAAGGTTGTACGCAGAGAAGGTAACAGCGTTGTCGGTCAGTCACCCACTGGAGCAAAGTATGCACGGAATACGACATTCGTCAAGAAGTTTCTGTCTGTGGAAACACCAACATTGGATGGTGAAATGATATGTGCTCAAGAGCCGAGTTATGATAAGGAGCAAAAGGGAAGTACAGAGGAATGCAAAGGGAACTGTGAAACACTTCAGAGAGAGGAACAGATTCCTAAACCTTGAAGACCCCAGAGACTAATCAGATTGCCTGAAAGGTTTAGAGACTATGTTGTTGAGTGACTGATAAATGCTAGGTTATGTAAGAAGGAAAACAAGTAAAAATCAGATTAAGAGTTATGTTGTGGTGTGGTGCACCTGTTCAGAAAGCATTGCTGATGTTCTATTAAGATGTACAGTGTTGCATGTACTTTGAATGTTCTGAACTGTCTTAAGTTGTAAGAAAATGTGAATGAGAACTTGTTTAGTTGGGGTAAGTTCATATTCAAGTAGAGGGGGGATGTTGTGTATTGATGTGACGTCATCAACATCATTATGTAAGTTAAATCTGGTGTCTGTGTGGTTCGATCCGAAATAACTAGAAAGGTTACAACAAGCGGAAGTGAGAGACGGTAAGTTTTGAATGCTTATATTTTTTTCTATGTACATTTCTGAAATGCACTTTCTGTAAAGCTGCTTTGAGACAATATGTATTGTGAAAAGCGCTATACAAATAAATTTGAATTGAATTGAATTGAATTATATCTCCTAAATGCAAATTTTGTCATTGTTTTGTAACACACCAACTTATTCATAACCTTAAGGCTAACATATTCATCCTAAAAGCTAAAAAACGTAAATTTTGATTTCAGTAGGCCTTTAAGCTAACACGCCGCTCTTGTAGTTTGTTTACGCTCTTGTTTCCAGAAGTCAGTCGCAAGTTCTGCCTTCTCCATAACAGTCTGAACTAGGGGTGGAACGGTACATGTATTCGTATTGAACCGAAACGGTACGGGCGTCACGGTTCGGTGCATAAATTTACACGGAGAATACACGGTATAAAAATACATAAAACTCGCATGCAAATTATTACTGTAATGCGGAACTACTGTTAGATACGCGGGTTCTTTAGGGACACCTAATCTGTTGCCCCGCCTTAGCTCTGAAGCAGGCTGCGATGTAAAGATTGCAATGCTGGAATATGTTGTGTGTGTGTGAGAGAGAGAGAAAGAGAGAGAGGCGCGGGCACGATCGAAAAGTCGCAAAGTGTTTACTTATATGTGTGTGTGTGTGTGTGTGTGTGTGTGTGTGTGTGTGTGTGTGTGTGTGTGTGTGTGTGTGTGTGTGAGGCGCGGACGTGATCTAACAGTGGAAACATAAAAACATAGCCTGGACATCATTCAAACTGCAAAGTGTTTAAGTTACTGTTAATTAAAATTTAAGGAAAACAAATATATTAATCTGAAATGTAGCAAATTAATTTTCAATTCATTCATGTACAATTACCAAACATATCTCAGGGTCTTTTTGTCTTTTTACTAATTTAATTAATAAACTAATTATATAAAACTATTGTCAGTGCACTACAAATAAACTGGTTCTATGCCTTTACTTTATTAATAAAACTTATTTAAAAAATACAAGGCTTAAGTCATTTATTTTCCTTTGGTGGTACAGCCTGAGACATGCACAAGCCTTCTGCATTTTTGTTTTGCTTTTCCCTCCATTGTACCGAACTCATACCGAACCGTGATGTCTGAACCGAGGTATGAACCGAACCGTGACTTCTGTGTACCGTTCCACCCCTAGTCTGAACCTGGCATTGGGTTTACCTAATACATGTTTTGAAAAATCCTGTTAAAATGTAAGTATTAAATATGATACATCAGGTTTTTGAGGATTGTTAATTTGTGCATCTCTCAATCATCATTGTACTGCACTGCAATATGTTCATACTCAACAAAAAACACGTGCAGACTTTTTAAAATATGTTGTTTAAAGATTCAATAAACTTTGAATCTTTTCATTTAAGAAATATTATATTATATTATATTATATTATATTATATTATATTATATTATATTATATGTCTGGTTTACAATACATAATCTACACATGACAATGAAAGCAGATGAGGGTTATAATTTCCTAAATGATGATTTGCAAAAAAAAAAAAAAAAAAAAAAAAAAACACCTTGCAGCATTCAATTTTCACAGTGTGCACTTTTTATTATATTAACTGATGTCATATGATTTTGTTTGCAGAATTTGGACAAACTGCTGAGTGGGTAAACAGCACACAGACACACACACACACACACACACACACACACACACACACACACACACACAGCAAAACAGCTTATGGCTTGATCCTCTTATCTGAGAGGCCAGAACAAATCCTGAAAAGCTAAAAGCTAAAGCTATAGGTTGAGGTCTGGAGTTAACACGACTAGAAAGAGCATGATCAATCATGAAGACAACAGAACACACTCTCACTGCTCTGGATCACAGTCACATGATTCAAACGCATCGTGAAATTATGTGACAAAGGCATGAACAGCATGTGAGAGAGGCAAAGGTGGGTCATTCTCAGGATCATTCTAATTTGTGTCCCCATGACTTACAACAGGAACAATAACTTCACATGATCTCACAGCTTTAATACATAGCTGTGTTTACTGTGTAATGCAAAAAACAAAAACAAAAAAACCTAGCAGATTTCATTCCTATTAATGTAATGTTTCACCTTTCATGTGCCTACAGTTCTTGTCATTGAAGAACCTCAAATCTTATATATGTAATATTATTATATAATAAATTCTATCCCACTATATATATATATATATATATATATATATATATATATATATATATATATATATATATATATATATATATACACACATACTGTATATTATAAGGATGTTTAACCTTAAGCTAGTGTTACATTATAAGATCACGCTTTTATCCATGCAAATGCTTTTAAACCATTAAAGTGCGATAAGACACAAAAAACAAAAGAGAACACAGCGCTGTACTGTACTGTACTCCTGTCTGTGTGACACTGACACACACGACTCATGCGCACAGAATACCACTTCATACAGCGTGCTGGACGCATTGAGTTCTCTTTCATGCAAATATATAATATGTTAGGTGCAACTAATCGTGATTGATTACAGATAAAAAGTGTGATTAATTAGTTATTTTTAAACAAATATATATATATATATATATATATATATATATATATATATATATATATATATACAGTATATATATATATATATATATATATATATATATATATATATATATATATATATATATATATATATATATATATATATATACACCACAGTCAATGTCAAGAACTATAGGCTCGTGAGATGGTTAGACACCTGAAAAACATCGGTGAGAGAGAGTGAGTCAAAGAGCAGATGTATCTCTCAATCTTCATTTACACACAAAGAACAGGGCTTAATAACAGCAGAGCAGAAGATACCAGCCTCCCATCCATTCAATGAGCAGAAAATCATGTTGATTCCCAGCATGCCCTAAAATGTTTCTCTGAACGATTAGAAAAGCAGGAGAAATCTACAGCTAAGCATTTAGAACCATAATAGCAAAGCATGCAGACACTGCTCAACAACAAAAGCAAAAAACATGGCAATGGAAAAGGCAGTTTACCACAGTTTTTCCTTTATAAATACAGAAAAAAACGTAGACTAATAAAAAGTAAGAAATACATTTAGTAAGGTCTATTCTTAAAAAAAAAAAATGTCAATGGAAAAATAACACAAAACACACTTTTCAAAATATTCTCTGTAAATGTAATACCTTTTTTGTGACGTTATTTTATAACAACAAGGAACATTTGCTCTCTAAATTCTTATTGCTGTAATGTATAAAATTTTATTTTTGCTCTGCAATTCTCATTGTTGTCCTATTATACTGTACGTAAAACCTGTAGCTGTGGTTTGCCTTTTTTTGCTAAATAATTCTGTCACATAAAGACTTCCCTCATTTTTTAAAGATAAAAATATATAATATTGTCTCATATTTTATATCACGCATGCATCATGCATGCACACACACACACACACACACACACACACACACACACAGACACACACACAATAAATATATATTTATTTTATACACTGTATATAAATACACATACAAACTTTTTGCATTATTATTATTAGAATTGGGTTCAAAGTTTCAAAACATCAGTGTCAGAGTTCTTTAATCAACATATTTATTTATTTATTTATTTATTTAATTGTTTTGGGGGGAAAACGACTAAGGTTGAATTTCCTTCTGGATTTACATTACATATTTTAGCACATTATTCCTAATGTGTGTCTGTCATAATAAGTACCTTAAGTATGTGACTCAAACCAAGAAATGAAGTGTATACTGGCTATTTGCATTGCTCTGCTTTAGCCCTGCTGTTTCACAGGGGCTTTAGTGCTTTGTGAATGTGAAAATCAGCTCAGATGGATTTAGATTGTGTGACTTACCCAGTCAAGAACTCTCACTTTGATCCTGATAAACTCTTGGCTGCTTAACACAGCGGGTCTGGGATTTCTGTTCTTTGGTTGTGTCTGAGTGGGCAAAATATTTCCTACGAATAAAACAAGCAGCTAAAAGAAATGTGAAATTCAGCTTTTCTGCCTAATAATAAACAGCTTTAAAGAGCACTGATGCTAATAAAACTCACTGGTGTATTTAAACCACAGAATCACTGTGACATTAGACTGTAGTGTTTCTTGAGCAAAAAAGGCAAAATGTTGATGTGCTTTTGAATGCTTTTCCTGTTTTGGTGTCTATCTAGCTTTTTCTGTCCTATGTCTGAAAGTGACATTGCCTTTTTTCAGTTAAGTCTTATGGGCTTTCTATCTTTTTGGTGACACTTTCTCTCGCAGATTTGCGTGAAGGCATCTTCAAAGGTTCCTATAAGAAATGCAAATCTCAAATAAGATTTCATTTAAGACCCTAAGAAATCAACATTTTGTGGCTTCAAGTCCACATTTATACGTTTTGTGTAATATTAATAATATTTTTCTGTACATTTTTTTTTCGTTTTTTTTTGGGGGGAAAGCAATCATATGCTGCCTAAAGCTGCATTTATTTGATAAAACAAAATAGTAAACCAGTAATATTGTTGAATATTATTACAATTTTAAACAACCATTTTCTATTTAAAATGTATATTAATGAATATTAAAATGTAATTTATTTCAGTAATGGCAAAGCTGAATTTTCCGCATCATTACTCCAGTCCTCAGTGTCACATGACCTTCAGAAATCATTCTAATATGCTGATTTGCAGCTTAAGAAAAATGTATTAATATTAATACAGTTGAGATATAAATTCTAAATGAACAGCATTACCGTACATAAATAAATACATCTACTTCACTTTTTTCATTAATTAAAGTGAACAATTTAAAAGTCATTATGTCGTGTTTGATCAGTTGATGTGTCCTTACTGAATACAAGTATTAATTTCATAAAAATAAAAAATAAACTTCAATTGATGAATTGGAAAATCTAACTTTTGAACAGTATAGTGTACTTCTAAACATTGACAAAACTATAAACATTTAACATATACAGTCTCTTCAAGGCATTTTAGGGGAATTGGCACAATAAGGCCCTGTTTACACCTGGTATTAAGATGCATTTTGGTCGATCGGATCACAAGTGAACGACTCTAAATATAGAGTAGATGTAAATAGGCTCTAAAACGTTTTGAGCTTGTCCACTATCGGCCACTTCCAGAGGTAGTCGAAAATGCATTAGACCGGATTGCTTTTGTAGTGTTAGACGCTCCCTGTTTAGACGCTCATGTGGTTGAATGTGTTCAAACAGCCGCAAAAGACGCCCTACTCTCCACCTACTGACCTACAGTAATGCGTAAACATCATGGGAAGCGCACTATAGCCAGATGGGATTTAAACTTTGTCAGCTAGAGACCCAAGTATGGTTTGAATACGAAAAACGTACCAACCACAATGTTATGCAAGCAAGCGCTTCTGTTTCTCCCCTCACTGTATTGCAATGTTTTCTCAACGATGAATGACACATGATGTAATCCAATAACGTTGTCTCTGGTCGTCTCTCTTCTGGTCTGTGTGTGTTCATGTGTTATGGAGGAGGCGTGGCTTTGGACGCCGATATGCAGAGAGGGTGGGATTGTATGCTTTTAATGCTAGCAGGCTAAAGTTAGCATTTCCCAGGTAACCTATTGCACCTTTAATCCTTAAAGGTGCAGTCTGTAAGAATGATAACTAGTGGTCGAAATAGGTACTGCACTCCAATTCAAAATATCGGAGATCGTCGTTTCTCCCGACCCCTTCTCCTCAGACTGGGCGGCGCTCACTCGGGTTGCCAGTTTGAGCACACGCAACAGCAATGAGCGCAATGGACAATGAAAATTGGCAAATTGGCAACATGCAGTATCACAGACTAAAATAATAACAAACATTCCAGCCTGGAAACGCACATTTCAAAGTAAAATAACTGGCTGTAGAAGTGTTTTTCAGAGAAACGAGTATGTGAACTTAGCATGTTTCCTCAATATATGCAAGCATATTATGGTATTTGTATGCTTTAGTAGAGTGAAAAAGTTACATACAGCACCTATAAATAAAATGCAATTTTGTCCATAGCCAAACATCACTCCTGCCAACACTGACCGCCAGTCAAACTCCTGTACTGTCCAGAAGAAATGATTTCTCTCAGTGTGTTGTTTCTTGATGGCTGATGAGTTCCTCCCTCCCCTGTTGTCTCAGACAACATCTCCATCTGGTTCGGGCATCTGTGGCATCTTCCTGATGCTCTGTGTCAATATCTTGAGCTCTCATGTGGTGCTTAAATACTCGGACAACAGCTCTTCTGCTAGAGGGAGAATTTTAGACACGGCCAATCCAGTGAAGAGTCTGAGCAGCATGTACAGCGTTATCAGAGCAGTTCACAAAAAAACAACAACAACTGTTTATTCTAAGCTCGTGCTGCAGTTTTGTCGTGTGCTTTATAAATGTCTGGTAGGTTTTTCATTCACCAGATAGAAAAAACCATTCTGAAAGTGATTCCAACGATATCGTTTCTCTGTGCCTTTATCATTATTGTTGTGGTGTGGACTCTGCTCAGGGCTTGAATTTCGGCGCGGGATTGCGGGTATTGCGCATAATTTTAATCATTCCCGCAGGTCTCCCACTTTTAATGCGGGAAATTCCCGCAAACATTGATTCACTTTAGCATGTAGGTTGTATTAGTAAATTAATCCACACAGATGATAAAATCAAATTTGAAAACTGTCTGCGAGACGCAATTTCTCAAACAGCGTGAGTGATTCTGCGGTGCCGCGTCTTCTATCTCTCGTCTCTCAAAATGGGTTGCACAAGGCAATCGTTAAGCGCTGCAGGCGGCAATAACACTCTCGCGTTTCGGGAGTCGAATTGTCACTTGCATAATCGGGCCAGCATTGCATCATGAGTAACTAAAGTTTACCATTTGCACGTCTTTTTAAGTCTTACCAGTTTAAGCATTCACGCGATTTTAAACTATTCGGTAGGCTACTTGCCATCTCTTGTCTGAGAGATGTTTTTTTCTCTCTGCACACATACATAGACTAAAGCCGCCTCACAAACAGCTCGCGGGTAACAAAAGTTATTTTTCATGGATTATATCGCTTTAACAGTCAAAAACATGCGAAAATTATGTCAATTTCGGTCTTGGTGAGTATCCTCTAAACACAGTCGGTTATGTCTTAAATAAGCATAAATCGCACGTGACCGTATAATAACAGGATCCGTGCACTAGCTCTTAAAGGGAAAGCAGCCATATGTGTCTGTCATTAATTTGGTTGTCAAAACAACAAAACATAGCTTTCATTTTAAATAATCAGGATTAATAGCCTATGTATTTAATTTAGTCAGGACTAAAATACTACCCAGTGTTATTTTTCATTTGATTACTTTATTCAGTCTCTGTAGTATTTCTGTGTTAGACCTAAGCAAAAACTTTTCTCTTTATTTCTCTTTATTGGGATCTCTATTCTATTGTATTTATTTGTGCTACTTTTTTCAATTTAATTCAAAGATTGAGGAATCAAGCTTCCTTGTGTTGTGTAAATTCTTAAGAACAAAATTACCCCATTGTAAAAATGCAATGAGTGAGCATACATTTAGGCGAGATACATGTAATAAAAAAAATAAAAAGTCTAAACTCCCCCCTCAAATAAAAAATTCCCCCCCATAAGAATCACCTAAGGGGGGATTTCCCCCCCATTTTCCAAAACGAAATTCAGGCCCTGTCTGCTATTCTTTTTTTTTTTCTTTTTTTTTTACTATATCTTTATTGTTATCGTCATAGTTATCATCCTTGGTGTGAACGTGCCTTTACGTAGGTTTGTGACAAAGGTAAAAGGAGTGAACGGATTTGCCACTGTCTTAAAGGGTCACTTTAACTTAAAATTGAAAACTGAGACACCAAATCTGCATTGTAAAATTTTATCAGTAAACTTTACTTAAAAAAGCATTCAAACCGATTGTCTTTAAAAAAAATTGTAAATTGAAATAGGAGTAGTATGTTTTACTGACAAATGCTAGTTATGCAGTCAGTGGAATGCAGTGCAGTTGGTGGAGTTCACTTACACAAGAGTTCAAGTAAATAAAAGAAAGGAACTATAGAGAGTGCTTGATAATTTACTTTAGATTTACTCTTGACTCAGTATAGCTACTCAGAATTACTGTTTTCAACAACTAAATAATTTCAAGTGAAATATACTGTGTGTTATGCTAACTCCCAGAGTGCAGTAAATTATCAATTGCTTTGTTTTACAATTTTTTGTCTTAATTGCCCATTTTATTTGCTTGTGTCAGTATTAGCACAACAAAGACATCAATTATAATTGTTTTGTAATGTTCAGAGACTTTCAAAATTTATTTAATTGTTACCATTGTTTGGTTTTGCAAGCTGAATGTTGAAGTTTGTGTGTGTCTGTGTATTGTCACCAATACAGGGGGATTATTTAAACCCAATTAAAAATGTTATGTTTCACAAGGTATTTATGGCATGAGTTTTAGCAATACAATTTTAATTGATCATAATTCTACACGAAAAGTAGACTAGTTAGTTTGAAATTAAGTCACCTTTACAAAGCAACTTATTTATTACTTTTCTTCCTTTAAAACCACAAATAACTGTGATATCTTGTTGCATCAGTTGGAAAGCGAATTGTAGTCATATAAATGAAGTTAAATGTGCCTAATCAAAGGGAACACTAATCACCATAATGATGGGTTCAAACAAACCCGTTTTAGGAAATCAACATCAATTTGGAGTTCTCTCCAAATTTTCCGTTGTGTTGTCTCACTTTGGAGCCCCAATACGTCAGTATCGACATAACGCTGAATGTGAACAACTGTTAGGTTTTACAATGTGTCAAAGTTATGTAGATTTGAAAGGTTAATTGAGGCGAAGAAATGATTTGAAGGTGAACTATAATAAAAATTCCATTGAAATGCTGATTTGAATATTTCTGTAAGCATCCTTTGAGCAGAAAACCTAGCGCTCTAATCAAAGCGTGTCTGTCCTGAAGCAACCTAACAGTCATTAAACTACCAAAATCACAAACCTCTAGAGTCGACACACGTCAGAATCCACTGCAGAGGGAGGAATAGGATTTTCTGTGTCTGTCTACACTTTCACAAAGGCTAACTAATTCTCTTTGTTTTTTGACACAAAGAACAATTTATGCAGAAGATGTGATGCCTTGATTAAACCCTTTCAAAATCACAGATTTCATTTCATAATTTCATGATAAATATAAACAATGAGTAATTTTTTTTTTTACTGCCACTGTTTGCCTGATGTCTAGCTTTGTATTTACATTATCCTTCAATGTATTTATATGTGTATTTTTTTTTATATATGAACTCTTTCCTCGCCATTGACAGAATTTTCCGTCATTTATGAGACAACCTCGGGTAAAAATAATAATGAAAAAAATGCTCAGATGAATGTTAAAAAACAACAATTAGAGCAGTCAAGTTAAGGCAGCAAACCAGTGATTATTTATTTATTAGTTTATTTTTTACTTAACAGGTCCATTGTCCCATATCCCATTGAAAGTGTCCAACTTTCTTTTCTTTGGATATTTTTTTCAGGGAATCCCAGTGTCCTCTAATACCTAATGGCCGTCTTTCTACCTAATCTGCTGAGAGCCCATCTCTAAAATCTTTATAGCTTAAGCATTTTATCTCAGACTCAGGAAATTGGAACATTTCACTGAAACAGTTATCAAGTGCTTTTGATTTCAGAACATCCATTGCCATAGGAGGCACGACCTGCAGCTCCTCTGACACCCGTTGAACAAAACATCACCCGAGATGTGAAGGGAATGCAAACTCTTCTGTAGTCAGCCAACACATTCCATAATCAGATCAAGAGGATATTCCCGCCGTTATCAGGATACATCTAACAGATCGCTGCTCTCAGTGACAGAGGATTAAATAGAAATTTCAGGCCAGGCCCGAGCCAAAAGTGCAATTGCCATGATTCCTTCCCAAATCTATTCCTTTAAGTGACCTTAGAAAAATCTTTCCAGATGTTTTCAGATGTTTCTCCAAAAATTCCTTTGTCGATATAATAGAAACCAATGAGTCAACTGATGAAATAATAAACACAGATAACTTGCATTAAGGAGTGTTACAATTGTTAAGACACTAAACTCCATTCTCTGAACTAAATTATCAATAGCCTAAACCAATTTGTTGAATAAATCATTATTTCAGCAAAACCTTGAACAAGTTTAGGCAGTTAGACACTATTTGCAAATCTCATGAACTCTTTTTGCAAAACTCTAAACACATTCGCACTCACTAAAACACGTATCGTACTGTGATACATGTGCGTAGCAAAACACTAAACACAAGAGGCAAAATGTAAACACAACTAAAACAAAGTTTTCATCGTTTACACACAATGACTTAAACTTGTTCACACTTATCCCATTCACACTTAGTGATGTGATCAGTCCAACTGTACAAAATAAGGCAGTTTAACAGACACAGCTGCACTGAATGTTGATACCAACTATATATGGAAATAGGGCTGTGACGGTATGGGATTTTTTCTTACTGCGGTAAAGAAGCAACAAATCTCGCGGTTTGGCGGTTAACCGAAAAATAGGCGTCGGTTCTATTTCTAGCATGCTCGTGCCGCAACTGAGACGCGCGTCTCACGCAGGCAGTGAACATGCCTGCTCTAATCTGTTAGTGTGTCGCCGACCTAAGGTAGGGGTGCTGCACTTAAGTCCAGCAAACGCCACAGGATGGTTCATTTTTCTAAGATGTGGTCTTAAGTTAGTGGTATTTCCTCGCGAGACGGATACTATTGTGCGACAAATATGGCATATTGCCGTCTAAATTCACCGGCTTCCCCTTAATTGTCACCTGCCTCAAAGGCGACACAGTATTTGGCTTAGACACTAGATTCGTGGCTATTTTTTGAATAATGTCATTCGGCTAGCGCCGTCAACTGTTATTGCCTTTACCACATAAGGGAGATCGCTACTTGCAATTCAAATCTAACTCCAACTGTTTACGTTATGCTTGTCTTTTATACTTGTGTTTGTTTGTATTTAATTGAACATTATCGGTAAACATCACAAGTACTGAAACCTAGCAGTTAATTAATAATAATCAGACACACACAAAAAAATAAATCCCCCATATGTTTAACTCCAGAAGCCCTTGAACATGGGACTCGCAGAATACAGTAAATCATAAGCAAATATGAATGTGTTTATAGTTCATATCACACACCATATGCACTCCTGTAACTTTCAAAAAAAAAAAAAAAAAGTGCGGTGATGACCTCACACCGCGGTAGGCATCTCATTAACGTGATATTGCGGTGATGCGGTTATCGTCACACCCCTATATGGAAACAGTCTGAGAGGGAAGAGAAAGAGTACATATAAGAGGTGGTGGATGAGGAGGATGAGGACGAGAAAGAGCAAGGTGTGGAGTGTTATCAAGGCTGGATCTGTCAGACTAGAGGGTTTTTCAAGAGACGACATTGCCTGTGATGTGGACAAAGTCCTCAGGCCAGAGCCAATAGGAAGACATGATGCTGAAGCAGAATCAATCTCTTATTGACCTTGATTTTGTATTTGCACAACTTACAGTATTTGAGTGTACCGTAACATACATTTCATTTATAGTTTTATTTGACCGTTTTGGCTTTTGCAGTTGGACTGCAGTATTTTTACAGTGTGCAAGTGCTGAATATACAGACATTCACTAGCATACCATTTAGTTTTTTTTTCAACTGCTTACACACAAAATCCTTACTTGTCATACAATTTCTTAAACCTGACACTCAAACACCAGAACCACACACCAAATCTGTAAAACCATACACTAATTCCTGAGCCTTCGACTCAGTTTTCAATTTCATAACACACTTTTTGCAAACCACAACACACAATTCTCTATGTAACACAAAAATCTAACAGGATCTTGATTTCCATTTTTCAAACACAACCCATCAAACTGCCACACTAATTCATCAGTGCCTAACACTAACTCCTCACATGTGCAAACACTCATTGCTTTACTTAACACCAACCAATCATGGCTTTAGAATAGGCCTATAAATAGGCCAAAGGTCAAGATATTGAGAATGAGGAGATGTCGTCACGACACAGCGCCCCACCCCCAGAGACCGCGTCATCCTCCCTTTCCGCCATGTTGGCAGGATACCCGCCAGCACCGTTCATTGTTTGTATTGGTAGTAGAGGAGGTTGTCGCACTATTTTAGAATACCTGGAAAACACTGCTGTGTAAAAAAAACTGCTCCATTGTCTCACACGATTGTCGTGGAAACCGTAGGAACAATGTGTTACAGCTTTTTCGTTTCCCCACAGACGCGAATTTGACGCGCTATTCGCGTTTGGTGTGAACGCACAGTAACAGGGAAACTTGCAACCGAACACTGACTTTTCTGCTGCTCCCTGATGAAAGATACCTGTTGATACCTGTTCAGAAAAAAAAAAAAAAAAAGAAAGAAAACAGGACTCTGATGGTAACTTGTTTAACAAGCTAGATAAAAGGTAATGCCCTGGCAGTGGCAAATAGCTTTGGTTTAATATTTGATTTGATTACATTAATGTTTAAGTTGAGAGTTACAAGAAATATTTTATTGCTACTGTGTAAAGGGAATACTGCTGGTAAAAAGCACATTAGGCTATTTGTTTAAAGTTTTTGCAAACCACATGTTATTGCACTTTTGTGTATATAGCAGTACATTTAGATCTGCTATATACACTACTTTAGAATTCATTATTACATTTTGCTCGTAACAATGCGATTAATCGCAAGAAAATCATGCGATTAAAATTTAACCGTCGCCCAGCACTACTAATTACGCATTAAATTCAGGTAGGCTTACTGAGTCGCTGTCCTCAGTGCCGCGTATCCTGCCATCATGGCCGACCGGCTCAGACCCCGCCCAAATCGGCACGTGACTCCTCACTCTCAATAGGTTTTTCGGACTGTGTAATACTGTATTCACAATCACAAATGCTTACAGTAAAAAAATATAATAGTTTGGTTTCAATCTTGCTTTCTTGTTTACCGTGAATTTATCAACATCTCTCTGCCAATTATGTTCAGTCTTGTACAGAAATGTACATAGGAGCTCATGAAAGAAAAGCAGTATTCAATTTATACAACACACAATTTCTGTATACAAACTGTATACAATTTCTATATTTTTTTTCTGTAATGTTCTGGATGCTGTGTTCTCTGAATGATGATCTGTAGTGCTTATATTATTGACTCATGTGTGTATGATCTGAAAGCATTGTTTGATTTTGAATACAGGTGAAATAGTTTTGAAGCGATTGTTTGATTTGCCAGAAGAGTCAAGGGTTTTGTGAGTTTAGTTTGAAAATTTGGATTTGTGTTTAATGTTGTGTGAAAATAGGTGAGGGTTTCAATAAATGTGTCTTAGCAATTGTGAAAAATTGTAATACACATTTTAGATGTTTATGGTTCTCTGTACCAATTTCGGTACCATGGCAAAAACTGTTGAATTAAGTACTTTAAAAAATGTTGACCTGTTCCTTCTCGTCCGTCGGTTATCACTGTTAATCATCGCAGTTTCCGTTTCAATCGTGAATTTTGTCAATCTAGAAATGTTGCAGCATGAAAACTTATCAGGATATGATGGTTCCCTGTTAAACGCTACGGGGAACAAATACCCACTCCACCATGCTGAGGGAATGCCTGTCTCATTGATGATGGCGTTCCCCATAACGTTGATCCAGATGCAGTGTCTCATTTCACTTCGGAAGGGAACTTCAGTGTTATTTTACATTTAAAGTCCCCCTGTGGTGAAAATCCAGCTTTTAATGTTGTGTATATGTCTATGTGGTATTTTTAATATGCTTTAAGACATGTGAAAATTCATAAGTCAACACTTATTGACTCCAGAGTATTTTCTCCTTAAAACTCCAGTTTTAAGATAGTTTCTAAAACGAGGTTTGAAATCACTGGTGTTTCTGGCGTCACAAACTACCTTGTAACCAATCAGGTCAACGTGTGATCGTCAGCGAGTGGATCTCTGAGCTGGAGTGAGTGAGTGGAGGCGGGGCTAATTTGCATATTCATAGAAATACAAATACAAATACAAATGAGGCAAGGGTGTAGAGTTACATTCAAGCTATTTTAAGGCATGAAGAAGGAAAAAAACGTTTAAATATGTGATCAAAGGTGAGATTTAAGGGATAAAAATATTGACGACAGGAGGACTTAAATTACATTATTCAATTTCTGTACATAATCTACATCTACTGTTAGATCTACCTGAAAAACCAGAAAAGCAGTTTATTTAATTTGCATCTTTGTTCTATTGTTTATTTGTGCTATTGCTTGTAGTTTGACTATTTGTTCTTATTTTACTAAAGACTGTTTACTTGATTTTAATAGTGTTTGAAATTTATATTTTATATTTATATCGTATTTATGTAGAATATTTTCATTTGCATTGTTCTTGTACAAAGTCTGGCGAGTAGTTTTTTTTTGTTTTTTTTTTGGAAACAAGCTTCAATAAGAAACAACTTGCTAGATTAATATAAAATTCAGCTGATGTCATTTGTTATAAATAATCTTTTATTTTCTTTGGCATTCATCAAGTTTGAATTTAAATAAAAAATCAAATGAGATGTTGTTTTTGAAGTATCCTTTAATTTGTTAATTATTTAATTCACTGGATTATCCCCCCAAAAAACTAATTTTTTCATGGTTATTTAATTTAAAAACCTTTTTTGTTGAATTTCAAGTACAAATAACAATATAACAAAATTACTCACACCGTACCATGAAATAAGATTGTGGTCATAACACCCATCCCTACTCTCCAGCTAGGAGACCAAATCAAACTCCAACAACACTTTTGAAGGGAGAGAGATGATGTTACTAAGAAATAAAAATGAATAGATCAACAGACAAAGTGAAAATGAAAAGAGCCTAAGATCACAAAGCTCGGCATCACACCAGCTCCCAGCGTGCACTGAGATAGAGAATCAAAGACAGACAGGTATACAGCAGAATGACAAAAGTGGAGACGTAGGTGATAAACAGATAAGAGCGACTATAATAATATAACCACACCAATATAACACCAAGTACAAAAAAGAGAGGAAGAGACGGGCAGAACAAGAGACAAACAGAAGGAGGGAAAAAATTGATTTGATACACTCTCTGCACAGATGATGGGAGACTGGACCTCGAAAAGCGCTCTCTAGTCACTGTGGTGATGAGAGGACAGTAGGAGACACAGGGTTTTGTTCCTCTGATATGCTGCACAGACAGTGAACGCGACTGAACTAAATCCACAAGAAAACCATTACTGACAAGCTGCAAGTGCTTATTTTACAGCACAACCACATCAAATTTACAATTATCTTAGCTTTTTCCATAACACACCTATATTTCTGTTAAGTTTGGATGTGTATTTAAGCACCACAGGGTGTTTGTCAGAGCACATGACTAACTTGCCTGAATTCAATTTGCATTTAAATATTTTGGAGTGGTACACAACTTTAGAAAGCTCTAGCCACTGAAGACATCAACTAGACTATAAGCTTCCATGAGTTTCTTTCTGTTGAGTTTGAATACTTACAGATAATTAGTCATACAAACTGACTCGTCATTCTTGTTTTCAAAGATACCTCAGGTTGGCCAAATTCAAAGGAAGCACTTAATACAGACTATACCACTCAAAAGTCAATACGATTGTTTCTAATAAAAAAATTCATCTGCCTTTTATTTAGCAAGGATGCATTAAATTGATCAAAAGTGACAGAACAGACAGAACAATTTATATTTCAAATAAACTGTTCTTTTGATATTTCTAGTCATCAAGAATCTTGGCGGAAATAGTCATGGTTTCCACAATAATATAAGCAGTTTTCCACATTGATATAATAGAATTTGTTTTTCTTCAACACCAAATCAGAATATTAGAATGATGCTGAAAATTAAGCTTTGCCATCACAGAAATAAATTAAATTTACAATGGATTAAAATAGACTGAATAGATATTTAACTGTAAATTATTTTTCACAATATTACTGTTTTTCTATATTTTCAATGAGCATAAGATACTTCTTCCAACAACATTAGTTTACAAAAACTCCCAAAAAATCTAAACTAAAAAGATAATTATATAAATAAATATGTATATATTTGTTAGAATTTGAAATTGTTCCATCTAATAAAAATAGGGTACAACAAGGCTAAAGGAACACCTTAACAAAAATGTCTATGGTTGCAGAAAATATATACATGATTTTATTGAATATTGATGGAGCAACGCACTTTGTGTGAAAATAAATCATAAATGTGGTTTGTTTTGTTGAAAAATCGTATAAATGCAGAGTTTCCAAAAGTCTCGAGTCAAAAACTCTGTAGTAATGTGGATGCCAGGCGTAACCGTAGCAAAATGTATGCGTTTTAAAACAAAAACATACTATTGGACGCCCAATTTAATATAGCCCTATGGTATTTACCATCTGAATCTAACCGTGTCGTTCAACAAATACAAAAGTCAGCCAGTTTATTATCATGTTAATTATTGAGTCTTTTGTGCCAACAGCAGGGGTACTTTTTACCCCAAATACCATAGTTTTACATATTCTTCAGTTCTGTCATGACAACTCTCGGGAGATTGGTATGGTAATAGAGTTTTGCATGGTAATGGATAAGGCAATGTTTATGTATTTGGTCTTGGCAGAATAGATCTGCAACACTGCTGCTGCTGCAGAAGAGCAAGTACCAAGACTTGCTACTTCCAATACATCCACAGACATTGTTGTGAGCATGTAAGACATGCTGCTGTTGCTGCTGCACATGTAACATACATGAATAAACCCCAGTGGAGCTGGGGAAGGTGGAGGGTTTCTGAAAGCGCGCAGCAGACTGCTAACAGCAGCACTACCTGTATTTGTTTGAATGTTGAGCCGCAGCTCATTGGCTGCTGATTCGCCAACAACCAATCAGCTGTTTGGTATCACCAGAACTAGGTATTTATTGAAAAACTGTAACTTTAATTACCTTAAACAAAACTGAAAAACATTTGTCTCAAAATGAAGTCAACAATTTTGTCAACTCTCATTTGCTACAACATTTAAAAAAACATTAAATATTAGATCAAATTAGCGCAGAATCAGCTTTGTTGTTGCTGTCCACAATCACGTCAAGCATTTCTAATTTCCACAAGCATAGTCAAATGCGGTTGTTAGGAAAAGTGTTCTAATGGTGTATAGGAGAATAAAGTCAAATGAGCCTTTTAACTCAGTGGGCCTTTAACCCCGTTGTACCCAACTACAAATTGACCATTGATGGAATTTTCTGTAATTTCTGACACAACTCTTCCCCACCATTTACACTGTTATACGGCTGGGGGCACTATGAAAGAGTACAGTATCTCCGGATCAAAACACAGGTGAAGAAGAAGCAGAAACAAGCGATAGAAGCATTGCTTACGTACATGTAAGCTAACGTGATAATCAAACATTAACCAGCATAAGAAACAAAATTGTCTAACGTTACTGAATGAAATATCGAACCAAGGAAGAGGTTCGATCAGAGTTTTTATCATCGCCTCTGACAAAACTGCGATTTTCTCAGTTTTCTGTTTAAAAAGCAGTTATTTTTTTTAAAGAAACTTTCTAGTGTTGATAAAAAGACTGCATGAAGCTAGAATAAAATGTTGTTGTTTTTTAAAGCAGATGCTCTGTTCTTTCTTTTGATATATTTTATGTACAGATATTCATACAACAAAATATTCTGGGGGCCATGAAATCTTGAGAAAATGATAAAAAATGCTGGGACTGGCTATAGTAACTTTTTAAAAATACACTGGCGAGGAAAAAGTTAAGGCACCACTGCAACAGCCATGAAATTAACCACCTTCAACCTCAACAAATAATCAGAAATACACTGGTATAAAATATGGACTACTCTAGGTTAGCGAAATAACTAAATAATATATTTGTAAAAATTTAATTTAGTAGGCCAGAATCATATTATAACTGGCTTTGATTTAGCTGTCAGCACATACAAATAAATAACATAAAAAAAACAAATAAAATCTGCAGAAATCAATTCAAGATATTTTTAAAACAAAACCACATTATTCCAGAAGACTGTAAGGGGAAATAAATTGGGTGGAGTAGCAATGCAGGACTACTGGAGATATTTAGTCACATTGCAACGCACCGTACGCTTCAGGTGTAGATACAGTGTTAGCAGGCATATACAGCAAGGCAGCTCACTAGCACTGAATATATCCTTTCCAGGAGCGGCTCAGTGTAATTATGGTCAGTGGTTTTTTTTTGTTGTTGTTTTTTTAATAACAGCCCGTCGCTTCATTCTGATAGCATGAGACTTGAGAAAAGTATCCTCCTCCTTCTCAATTAGATAGAGAAGACTGACTCCAGTCACAAAGTGCACCTGCAGGCTGACTTTAATGGCTCACCTAGCAGCAGATATCCAGCAGAGTTTAATTACAGTGACACGATGAAATAGGTGGAGTTGATACCCAGCTCGTCCCTTGAGATGGAGACCCAGATTTCTCCATCCACTTTTAAATGGTATGTACATACTCTGAAATGTGGTCAAGGTACAGACAAACAGAAAGAAATATAGGCACCCAGAAAGACAGCAAACATGAACAGGAGCCAAAGAAAGTGGATCTGTTCCAATCTCTAGTACACTATAAATTTCTGTGAAGTCTCCTACTTTCTAAGAAGGGTCTACTTTGAAACCATAGCTTGCAAAAACAATAAAAAATTATATAGTAGATCAACTAGTCGAAGATAGTCTAAGCTATAATAAATAAATAAAGTAAAACATTACAGTATTTTTACGTTAGTAGTGCCCTCATTTGAAGATAGTTGCTATTCAACATTTCTTCTAAGGCAGCATACTAAACAAAATGGCACCTTACGGACTGATTTGAAACACTGTAGTCAGCATCTCTGTTTAATCACAACACACAAACAGCATTCTTCACATGAACAGTGGGTTACACAAGCACTAATGCGCACAGTTGCAATAGTCAGATATTATCATGCTGCTACGCTAATGACTCAATAATCTAAAGACCCTTTCACATAACTTGTGTCAAGTTTCCCCATTGTATGACACACTCTATTAAAACGAATTTTCTACAACTACCGAGTTACCTCAGATATTGGCTGTCCGCCAGTCAAGCTATTTCTAAACTATTTCAGCTTTAACCCTGTTTGATGCTGACCTGTCATTTTATGACTATTCTAAATTTTCCCGTACATTTGTGGCTGTCACACTTAATTTTACTACACCGATGCTGTATTTAAGAGCACAAAGCAGCAAAAAAAAAAAAAAAAAAAAGGTTTAAAGGCTGTCAAACTTTATGAAGAGATCTTGAATGTTTCATAATTTCCTTTTATTCATCTATATTTACCTTATTTGTTTTATTTTTAATACTTTCACATCCTTTGTCTGCTGTCATCTGACCTTAGTTTGGCTCACCTTGCTTACATCTTGTAATTGTCAACATTAAGATTCCACATCGCTTTAATAATACAATAAAAAACAACAACATAACAGGGTTTTTTTTTCCCCCTTTCTGTGATGCATCAAAACCATTGGCATTTCTTTCTTTTTTCTTTTTCTTTTTTTTGTTGTTGTTGCACATTTCCCACTGTGTTGCTACCCAGAAAAACCTGCCCTTTTGTGGAACTTGAACTTTGGAGTAGACAAAACAGTACATAATGTTTACGGTGAAGAGTTACGCTTACATGTCATGTGTAAGGGCCTTAAAGTATGTACGATTTTTTAATTTTACACAAAAAAATACATAGCTAACATAGTCAATGAGTGAAATAGTTACTTTTTAACCAGATTGAATTTTATTTTGTATTTTTGTATTTTTTTTGGTTGGGGGGCATCTTAAGTCTTTGAGTCTTTGTCAACTCTCCATTATACTGTGCCTTGTTTAAAAAACTAAATTCTCAGAACAAACATATAATCCTCCGACACAATCCGGGATGTCATTAAATTCAACCACCCCTCACCAGCCAAAATGCGACATTGCTTGGCAATCAGGGCTGTGACGGTGGCAGTTTTTTACGACCGCAGTCATAATGGACCAACTACCGGCGGTGGTGCAGAGGTTGGTTTTTTTTTTTTAAATAAAAATATTATAATAAACGAGGCTCAAACATCCATTTCGTAACAGACATGCGTGTTTATTTGAGCAATTCCGTCAAAGAAACAACACACTAAAGCCTGTAAAGCATTACGTAAATATCAGTAAATAATGGTAACATAAATAAATAGAATAAAGTTAAAAAACATTTGTTTTATATTTCCGCACAAATTTCCGTGATATAGCCTACCACTCTGTGAGAGAGAGATCAGGGATGTGGGACACGAGCAGTAAAGAGACCATTGATCTCTTTTCTGATATCTTCATGTTTTCCACTTGTTGTAAAAGGTCTGAAGAGCGAATTTTATCTTCCACAAGGCATTTAGGCTGTTTGATTTAGCGCTGCCAGAGAAAAGCAAAACTAAAATCACCCGCGTGTGTGCAAAGCGCTTTACAAATAAATTTCACGCGCCTTACCATGTCTAATAACAAGCACAAACTGTGTTAACAAGAATTTGACATGCAAGTAAAAAGCTAGGCTATCTGTCCTACAGTGTTTTTCTACTTTACCACAGTAAAGATACAGTAAAGATTGATACTATATATCAATCAATAAATTCCTCTTGAAAAAACTTTGTTGTATTATTTTAATTTAATACTGTGAAGCTGCTTTGATACAATCTGTATTGTGAAAAGCGCTATACAAATAAACTTGACTTGACTTGACTTAAAGAATGCGAATACAATAGGCCTAATTAAAAGCGAACCAAGGAAGAATAATCCCCTTCGAAAATGGGTGAGACGTGAGTGAAGATTTGGGAAAAGACACAAGAGATTTCATGTCCAGTTAAATAACTAATGGAATATCGTTAAATTCGCTGATAATCGGGTGACCAGATCACAAACCAGAATACAAAGCCGACAAAGCTTAAATTAATGGGCTCACGCACAACTCTCTCATTCGTCACAAATCCAAATGTTTCCATGGCTGCGATGTAACATTTAATTGCTAACCTATTATTTATTTTGTAAACAAAGCTTTGTGCTTCACACGTGTCATAATATTGATGTAAAACAGCATTCACATACAAAAAAAAATTGTTTGCGGACCACCGCCAGTGCTACTCAGCGTGTTTTTTACAAATATTTTATTTTTTATTAAAAATTACTGAATCAACCTAAATATATTAGGTTACACCAACAAAACATCTCAGGTTACTCATGTAACCATGGTTCCCTGAGAAGGGAAGCCCTTTATAGCTTCCGCATTCCGCCGGCACACGTCACGGGATGACGTTGCACCAATCAGGATTGGACTAAGTTGCAAATGTGACTTCAGGAGCACTGACGCTGAAGGGATTCCCCAAAGTGTCGTCATGGCGACGCAGCGAAAGGGAACTAAATTTAAGGGTAAGATCAGGAAGAAATAGCTCTTTAACATAAATGTTGCAGGTTACCACTTTTTGCAGTGTATGTCTACATCAGACACAAGATGTATTGCGCAAATCTAAATGACTTACATTATAATTAATAAAGCTGTGTACACTGGAAGTACCTGTCTGCGACTGCTGTAAGAAACTGCATCATGTCAATTCTGCGGTGAATGGCAGAGTATGGCAGAATTACAACCGCCAACCGTTATACACAATTTCACCTAGCCCCACACATAACATCCTCACTACACTCTTCAAATCATACAAAAATCCATAACAATAAACGCTGCATGAACAGACAAGGATATCTGAAAATGTCAACTATAGACGCCCACCAATCTTTTCTCCTCAACTGCTAATCTGAACAGTCTGACAATAGCCACAATTTATGTGCCTCTATTTCCACTCAGCCTCACGGTATTTCCAGCAACGTTTTGAGATTTTTATTACGGTTGTCAGTTTGTCTTTGGCAGACGTGACGGTTTAATTCATACATCATCAGATGCTCAGTTTGAAGAGCTGTATCTGGCTGCTTCGGTAATGAAGGTGTGCAGAGAAGATGCAGAGACCGATTTGTGAGACGCTGCCACACAGATATAGAGATACAATTATCTCTCTGACTTCGCTCAGAGCATAAACGCTGGGCTGTAACATCCCATTTCACCATCCAGGAACAAAATGGAAAGTTAAGGTCCTGGTGCAAGGTTTATTTTGTAAAAGTGGTAAATAAAATCCCTCATGCTAGTGACAGGGAATGAATGATGGACTGAACTGTGAGTCTCACCCTCTGTGTTTTGAGCCAAGATTTGGGTGATGATAACAAGCAAGCCAAACGCCAAACCCAGACAGCCCGATCGCCACCAGCTCCTCCTCATCTTCAGTTACTGCCTACTGCCAACCCACCTGTGGAAAAACAGACAGAGATGGTTTCATTTTATAGGTCCAAAAGACCAATATATTGCCGTAAACCATGCAGCACTTGACGAATTAACACAACTATATATATATACTTAGTTTAAAAATCAACAGATAACAGAAAAATGTGATGCTGCATCCAAACTGATAGGTTAGAGAAGATTTAAACTGTATTTTATGTATATATTGATATAATATAATATCATCCACCCTGCTTTCTAGATCATACTGATCAAACACTTCAAGACACCAGTGAATACCCAACATGCACATGCACACACACACACTGGTTTCCATGTTTTATGGGGACTTTTCATAGGTGTAATGGTTTTTATACTTGTACAAATTCTATCCTACTACACTAACCCTACCCATACCCATCACAGAAAACTTTCCACATTTTTTGATGTTAAAAACAGCTTAAAAATTTAGTATGATTTATAAGCTATTTTCCTCATGGGGACCAAATAAAATGTCCCCACAAGGACAAGGATTTTGAATATTGCCATCTTTTTGGGTATATCTGAACCACACACAAACATTCTTCTGAACAAGTCAATAAATTCCTAATGGCAGCTCAAACTGATTCAGTCAAAAACAGATAAGTCTGTAAGCTGGAACGTGGATATTGTCGATTTTGCAGGCACGGTTACAGATCACTGCACACTAAATTAACACTAGCTAATCCCGAAATGGAAGTTATTATAAAAAAAATATATATAAAAAAATACAGTAAGAGTTTAAATACAGTAAGAACTATGGGCAGTTATTTAATTGAATTTGTCTATTAAATTTTTTTTAAGAGAGGATATAAATGCTGATTTCTGTCTTTTTTTAAGTTGTCTTGAAAAAATCATTTCTAATTAGCATTTTATGAATTATAAATATAAAGAATTTGCATAATTTAAACATGCTCTTAACATGACTGTTGTCTCAATGAACACAGACTTTAGAAAACAAATATAGGAGCAACATCATTGGTTGTATTGGAAGTGATGGCAAAATTGTAGGACCATCATCATTCATGTAAAATCTGGTATCATTTTCACACATTAAATATTGACAATGACATGGCAACATTGTTTACGATTATTTCCCATTTTTCGATCATAAATGATATATAAATGATAAAAGCAAGATCAAAGTTTCATATAGAGTAATAACATATTCTAATACAAATCTACCCTGAGACTTCTACAGTTTAAAAAAAATATACCGTTAATAAAAAATTACAAGCAATTTATGAGTGAAAATTGTTTCTATATATATAATTTTTATATATATATATATATATTTTTTTTATATATATATATATATATATACTGTTATATTTTTTTTTTTCACAGTGGTATATTTTCTCAGTTCACCCACAATTTGGACCCTGGGTGTGATTGCTGGAAAATAATTGTCATTGTAAAGCCCTTCTCAGAAATAAGGGTTTAATCTACTTTGCTTTGTAAGTGTTCGATGCGCAAGGACAGATAATACTTGACTTGACTACAAATATACACATGGGATTAGAGCATTCATTTGTGCATGTGTGTGCGTGTCCCGTCGTGAGGCTGGCTGTCTCATCGGTTGCTGCCTACACATGGAGGTTGATGTAGAGATAAACTTAAAAAAACAAGTATCTCCATTTGATCTGTCACCTGTGTTCATACTCACAATCTCTACGATGTCCCTGAGGCAGCCATAAGCCACTGAAACGCTTTAAAAACAGACGCTGATGTGCGTCAACACAGTCATCTAAATACAACATCAGACCACATCGCCGCCACTGTCAGATTCTCTATTCCCAAAAGAGCATAAGCAAGTCTCTGGAGCATGATGGGTGAAAATGATAGCTCCCCCACTTTAACATTTCCACAGAGTGCTCAACAACTGTGACAATACACAACAAGAAGGGCTAGAGAAACACAGGAACTGCTAATACTGTCTCTCCTGTTTTCAGCTTTGAAGCTTAGGTTTGAGGAGCATAAGCAAGGTCCAAAATTAACAGTCATGGCAACATACGTTACTTAATTTGGCTGCTATCGGGACCCTTTAAGAAATGCTGAAGTTTGGCTCACCTGTGCATCTGTGAGAATGACGGACCGTCCTGGATTGAGGACGCACATTACAACACAGAAAAACCAAGCAAGAAACCAATATGCTGTGGTGGAGATAGTATAGAAACAAAGAACGAATTTACAGTAATTAAAACCAGGGAATACATGAACAGATAAAATGAATAAAAGCATCTGCCAAATGCAATGCAAATATATATTCTGACACATATCTTTTTTTTAAAAACACAAATTAAATAAATACACATAATATTCAACACTTCTTGGCGAAAATGCCAAATTAAAAGGACAGGCAGTATTTAAATGAACATTCAGATTGACCAGATATCAAATACATGTCAGATTTAGAATCACATTTGAAATGAATCCAAATTGGATGCCAAAACAATTGGACAATAAGTGTTTTTCCTAATTTGCGTGCCAAAAATGTCTGATCTGTGCCAGATATCTGTGAAAAAAGAAATGTTTGACAGCATAAAGGCTGCCTTAGATTGGCAAAAAATGTAAATCCAGTTTTCAAGGCTAGAAGCATTGCTTGAAATGTAAGTGTGTTCAAGAATGCAAAGATATGTTTAATGTAAAAGGTAAAAATAGTGTTGATTACCTTTATCTTCCACTATGGCAAAGAAATGTTGTGTTTGAGTCAAACGACTCTTGAAATGCATTCATAGCGCCATTGATCGGCAGCTTGATGTGTTTGTCCATCTTGTCTGAATGAGGTACGTATATTATACTATATGCGACACCATTTACAGAAAAGTTGTGACATTGTGTAAAATGCAATAAAATCAAGAATCTGTGATTTGTTAATTATGTTTAACCTTTATTTAACTGACAAAAGTACAAAGACAAGTTCCCCAATGTTTTCACTGGCCACTGTATTTTGGAAATATAAACTCATTTTGATTTTGTAGGCTGCAACTAACTTAAAAAAAGTTGGGATAGAGGCAAAATAAAAGTGAAAAAATATTATAGGATATCCAAGTTAAACGGTTTTGAAACGGTCCACAATAAGCAGGTTAACTTGTAATAGGTGAGGCTGTTATGTTTGGGTATAAAAGGAGCACCCAACAAAGTCTCAGTTCTTGCAAGCAAAGATATAGGTCATGGCCCACCACCTTGTGCCAAATTTCATCAGAGAATTGTCAAAAAGTGAAAAAAAAAAAACACATTTCCTAATGCAAGATTGCAAAGAATTTAGGCTAGGTCTTTCACCTTCTTTTCTTCTTTTCACCTCCATACATAATATTCTGAAAAGATTCAGAGAATCTGGAGAAATCTCAGTACATGTAGGCTGGAATCCTCTGATGAATGTGCTTGA
>NC_138746.1:25312768-25626620 GCF_965113295.1 Leuciscus leuciscus
TTAAGTGTCGGGGGAAATGTGTGGCAATGGCTGCATTTACACTTGGCATTAACATGCGACCTGTACACACATGTGGATGTTGTCCACATAGGCATTGGAAAGACAAGTGTAAACGCGTTTCTGATCGGAATGTTATCCGATCAGCGTGTCCTGATCCAGAGGTAGTCGAGGACGCATTGTGAGCGGATCTCAATGTAATGTAAACGCAATCCAGCCATCGTATCTGGGTCAATGACGTGAGGCCTACATTTTCTGTCCGATTGCATTTTTTCAGGCAAAAATGGGTTTAAATGCATAAAAAGATACTGTATATTTCTAGTACCTCTCCCATGTATGTACTCACTTCAACTTTTCAAAAACCTTTTCTTATTTGTTATTTTTTTTGTTATTTAAAGTGTCAAAACATCATGTGGTGCGACCGTCCGGCCATAACTTCTGTTTTGAAAACGTCTTTGAAATTACTCTGAATTTATTCAAATTTATTTTCTGCACTATTTGGCATGATTTCCAAACTGTTTTGTAATCCTTTAAAAAAATTCAAAGCATTTGTATTTATATTTCCATTATAATATACAAACAAACTTTGTCCGATGATGTCCATTTTATGAAATATCATGTGGTGCGACCATCAAGGAACTACCATTTTGGGACTTTTATGTTGAAAACTATTCAAACACATGAAGTTACATCATAAACCAATTTACCAAGGACCCATGGAAGCAGCAAGCAGGTTTGTAATTCTCTCAAATTGGAAAAAAAATAAACCTTTGTAATGGTTGGTATGTAGTTGCCACTTTTGGATGTCATGTGGTATGACCTCAAAAAAAATTTAATATTAAAGTTATTTCTACAAATATATATATATTTATTATAAATTTCATAGTGACCTTTTTTGGCAAGCTAGCTTTTTTGTTTAGGTGGCCATTTCTGTGCCTGTAAATTTTGACTGAATTTGAAAATATCATGTGGTGCGACCAAATATCATGTGGTGCGACCACTGCAGACTGTTTTCCATGATAGATATATGTCCTAGATTGGCAGTTTTATGCTTTTATATTCAATTGACGGTTTATATAAAAAAAGTACTTTACATTAGTGTCATTTGGAATAGATTTTTATGCAATTTGGGATATTTTTTTATATATTTCTGACAGTTTATGTTTACTCTTTGTATAATATGAGAAAAATGCAATAAAAAAAAAATTTGAGCATGTAATTTCAGTTTACTAATAATGCATTTATTAGTAGTGTATTTATTATTGCCTATTTTTTTATTTTTTTATTATTTTAATCTATTTTACCAGATGCCACTGCCAAACGAAAAAATTCTGACCCTGCAGCAAGAGCGGAGTACCTTGATAGGAGAAGAGTGAAAAATTATCACTGTTTAAAATAACGGTTTTCTATGTGAATATATAGTAAACTGTAATTTATTCCTGTGATCAAAGCTGAATTTGCAGGATCGTTAATCCAGTCTTCAGTGTCACATGATCCTTCAGAAATCATTCTAATATGTAACCCTAGACCACAAAACCACTCAATGAGTCAATGTCACATGGGTAAATTTTTTGAAATTGAGATTTATACATCATATGAAAGCTGAATAAATAAGCTTTCTAACTCGTTCACAGTTTGTATGGGATCGTCTCAGTCATTTGCGTTTGAATAGCGCGCGCTCTCCGTGGGCGGGGCAGATTAAAACGTAATGAGCTGAGATGAGAACGACTGACATCTCTCTCTTTTCATAAAGATTACATAAACAGAGAATATTTTTTTTAATATATAAATTACTTCATTTAAAAGAAGAGAATTCAAGCTTCATGCCTGTGTGTCTGTATGCCTGTTTGACTGAGTATTCGCTGAGTTATTGTTCATTTTCGGACTTCACTGACAGAGAGAAGGCAGAACTCGCTTCGTGTTTATTTTTCTTTATTTGGCGAAAAGCACAACACTTTGTTTTTATTGTGACTGTGAGTATACACAAAAATAATACACATTTAACAGAATCGATTGATGTATGAAACTTGTTTGTAATATCAAAGTCAACAGAGCAAAATGAATCTCTTTTGAACTGATAAAAAAAAAAGCGAGCTGGTATCGCCGGCGATACAGCCGACCCCAGGGGGTTAAGATGGAACAATATTTGGCCGATACAACTGAAAATCTGGAATCTGAGGGTGCTACAAAATCGAAAGATTGAGAAAATCGCCTTTAAAGTTGTCCATTTATGTTTGCGATATTGCTATATTCACTCACAAAAATAAATGTTTATAAATTTATCGTAGGACATTTACAAAATATAAAACATGATCTTTATTTAATATCCTAATGATTTTTTGGAATAAAAGAAAAATAGATAATTTTGACCCATACAATGTATTGTTGGCTATTACCACAAATACCCTGTGCGACTTGTGACTGGTTTTGTGATCCAGGGTCACTAATGATTTGCTGCTCAAGAAACATTTCTGATTATTATCAATGTTCATATTTTTTTGGAAACTGTGATACATTTTATATGTCAGGATTATTTGATGAATAGAAAGTTCAAAAGAACAGCATTTATTTGAAATAGAATCTTTCGTAACATTATAGCCTGTGCCTGAATGTGACACTGAATGTGTCCTTGATTAATAAAAGTATGAATTACTTTAAAAAAACTATTGACCCCAAATGTTACCTGTATACAATACTTTTATGAAATAATTTATATCTATAACATTATTATTTGTTAGAAAGAAATTCTAAGTCAAGTTAAATTAAATGGTGCACTTGTGTTTGTGATGTAATTTTTATAAAAAAAAAAAGTTTATAAAATGTTTATGTTCAGGAAAATTCTGTGAAATTTGTATAAAATCTGGTTTAAATCCATTTTTTTGTATAAAATGTATTGTTCATTGATCTCTTTAAATAGATTTTTAACTATATAAGGTCTTCGTGTCATTTGGAGCGACCACTTATCATGTGGTGCGACCAATAAAAGCAATCACTGTATTAAATTTAAAATAAAATATCTTATTTCTGTGGCTGAAATATGAATCACTGATACAGTATGCTTTAGTAAATTATATTTTTAAAACATTTCTATCAGTTTTATGTGATTTACAGGAAAAATAAGTCTGTTAACTAGATTTAAGAAGGCAACTCAGAAATTAAAGAACAAAAAATGAGATCATTATTTACAAACACTCAAAAGAAATGCAAATACTTGGTTTCTAAACACTTTAATTACAAAGAACTTGTAAAATAATGTTTAAGCATGTTAAGGAAATTAATACATTTTAAGATAAATCACGGTCGCACCACATGACATTTTTTAAGGCTACGGACAATTCATCTAGATGAAAAAACACTAAAATCACTTAAATTAAATGTTTTAAATGAATTTAGGTGTACACAACATCCTTAATGTTTGAACAATTGCAACAGATATTATTATTTTTTGTATTTTAAAATTGGCCTGTCGAAAATCCTTATACGTCATTGACCCATCTACATTCAGAGGGCGACGCAACTATTTAGGTGAGTTTAAACAATGGCTAAGTTGCTAAACGCATCTTGTTGTCATGTAAGGGCCCTGTTCATGTTGGACAGACATTTTAATTGCATTTTGTGTCTGTTAAGAGGCACAAAGACACTCTTTAGGTTTATGCCCCCATAACTGCCGTTTTAGTTGAATGGGAGCTCTGGGCATTAACTGTAACAGCTCCGCGTTGCAAGCACCAATCCGGTTAGTTTTTTTTTTCTATAGACAGTACTCACAAAGGTAAAACGATCAAGATTAACTTAAAAATTCACCGGAGTTCTCCTTTAATGTGAAAAAAAATTCAGAATTTTGCTAATTTGCTGAACAAGACACCTATACATGGCCTAAAATAATTTATCAGCTGAAAAAATTTTTTTGAATTCTAATTCTGAATTGAATTGTCACATGTGGTGGGAATAACTTAATAATATTCCCATTTTATACCCACAACTTCCTATGGTTTAATATAAAATCTACACCACTGCCTAAACACATAGAGCAACTTAGATGGAAACAAAATAAATGTTCTGTTTGATCTATATCTTTAAAAAACATCTCCGGTTACTGTTGTAACCTTGGTTCCCTGAGAGGCAAGAACAAGATATTGAGTTGCTAACGCTGGAGAATGGGAAGAGTTCCCGCAGCGTTAGCAATGCAATGTTGAAGTGACCGCTCTAGAAAGGGAACTATATCCATTGGGTATCTATGACAACAAGTAAACATCAGTGAATTGACTGCTGAAGGTTACTTCACCATTGAGAACTTCTTCCAGCAATCTTAAAAGGCAGGTCATTAAACAAACTACAATAAATAGCATACAAGGGTAAATAAATAAAAGTGTGTGTATAATAAGTAAAGTGTGTGTGTGTGTGTGTGTGTGTGTGTGTGTGTGTGTGCGTGCGTGCGTGCGTGCGTGCGTGCGTGCGTGCGTGCGTGCGTGTGTTGACAGGGTGATGGGATTGTTGTTTGAGAACTGGCAGCAGCATATTGGTTTGAAAACACATTCAACCCAAGTGTGGACAGAGCTGAGGTCAAACCAGAGCAGCACCTCATTCAGACTCTATCAAGATGGACAACACATCCAGCTGAGGATCAATGAAAGGCGTTATAAATGCATTTCAAGGGTCATATGACTCAAGAACAACATTTATTTGCCGTAGAGTTGAAGATAAAGGTAAATGCCACTATTTTAACTTCTTACCTTAATGTCAGTGAAAACGGGGTTCTCAAGTCTCACACAATTGGCCTTGAGACACACACAATTCAACCAGTTCACACGCTCACACGCCACACCATGTATTTCTCTTGCTGAAAAGGCAATGCCAACCAAGTTGTCCTGCAAGCTTTATATATAACGTTGTATACGAGGCGCAGGCACACAAAGTGAAGTTCCCTGCCGCCAGCACGTATCTCGGCCAGATTGCGTTCGTTACTAGGCAACATAGATGCGCGAACACACGGAAGTTGACGGAACATTCTCGGCCACCTTCGTTACTAGGTAACCAACAACATTGCGCGAACACATGTCGTGATGGAGAAGGTAAGTTGGGAGAAAGCTCGTCTAACATTTTTAGACTAGAACATTTAATATATAGCCCATCGTATACATTATTAATGATGCAGTCAAAAACTCTACAACTACTTTGCAACCAGGCCAGAAGCTTTGGCTCAGTTTGGCTAGCTTACGTTATCTGAAACTAAGGGAAATGTTAGTGGGTATGGGAAGGAATGAAGATGTATTTCTTGATTTTATTTTAAATGATATATTATACTGTTATTATACTGTATTAATAGTCTTTCTAGTTACATTAACTATATTTAATGTAGGGAGCCCCCTACCCCTGTTATCAAGGCATCAAAATGTGCAACAAACACTTACAACACAAAACACATTTCATAAGCTGGAGTGTGTACTCTTGTGTACACACACACACACAAACACACACACACACACACACACACACACACACCTTTCTCTAATATGTCATTTGATCACAATGTCCCACCACACAATAAATCATTATACCATTTCGACTAGACACATTCAAAATGCAAAAAGATTTGTTTTTCCAAACTGTTTGGAGCAATTTGTTATATTTTTGTAATTTTTGTATATTTGTAATTTTTTAATATAACATTAAAGAGTATATTTGATGTGATGAATTGCTCTGTCATTTATCAGATTTACCAATTGTTATAATTTCAATTTGTGCTGGTTAATTATGAACAATGGGTAAAATTGGGGGGCGAGGACAGGCGGGTGCGGGGCTCCATTAGGGCTCCTCTGCCAACCGTTCCGTATAATACGGAATCGTTCCGTATTTGACACATAAAAGTCTTGTTCCGTATTGAACTGATACGGAACGCACTTTGTTCCGTATTTTTGAGAATCAATTCAGTGCAAATCCATGACAGACACATAGCTTCTAATATATGTCAGACTATGAACGAAGACATTAGTAGGCTATGATAAGAAAAAAAACGACGGTGCTTAACATCTTGGAACATCATCAGAGAATGCCCTTTTAATTGGTCGTTTCAGTCATTGTGAGTCACGTATCGTAGCAACGATGACGACAAGTGACAACAGCGGGAAATGTAAAAATGACTACCTCCGAGCGCCTCCGAGCAGCCGGCGAAAAAGAAAAGAGCACAAACATATAGAATTGAATGGGAAAATGACTGCCCGTGGCTGGAATGCGTGAGGGACAATGAATACAAGGCCGATTGTCCGGGCACAGGAGGGAGCAATGTCAAGGTTCCTTGTTGTCCGTCAGACATCTCCAGAGGCTGATAACGTTAATCATGTGGATTTTTTAAACTAAAATATAGTTGTGAAGAGAGTGATTATATTAAAAGAGATAGTACAGGTTTAGCCTGACATTGTAAAGAAATCAAAAAAGTACACATGGAAAAAATAGCTGCACAATGTGCTTAGTCTGAAGGTTTATTTATTTCTGTGAGATTTTCCATGTGCATACATACAGGTGTTGTATTGCTTGAATGCAGTACTATTTGAGTGCAATATTTTAGATTTTCTTTATTAGCTGTTTTTTTTATGTATTATTGTTTTGCACTGGAAAGAAAGTTAACTATAATGGAAGTATAATTACCTATATAAATATATTTGCACTACACTTCCTTAAAATGTTGTCTAATTAAATTAAAAATAGAATTTTTTGCACTGGAAAGAACATTCTAGAAGTCTAATTCTATTGAATTGGATTCAATTCCACCGTGGATCTGATCTCGCAGACAGTTTTAAAATTTGATTTTATAATCTGTGTGGATTAATTTATTAATACAACCTACATGCTAAAGTGAATCAATGTTTGCGGGAATTTCCCACATTATAAGTGGGAGACCTGCGGGAATGATTCAAATTATGCGCAATACCCGCAATCCCGCGCCGAAATTTGAGCCCTGCTCCAAGCTTTTGATCAAACTTGAGAACCCTGTGAAAATATATTTTTCTGCTAAGACACCAATTATGTTGCACGAGTATGTGTGCAGTATATGTATGTGGTGATAAAAATAATATACATTGGGACCATACTTATTGATCATACAATATCTTAATATATTATTTGATAAATTGCATATGTATACAGTAAATAAAAGTTCCCTCTCATTTGTTCTAATTTTCTAAGTTATCAACCAACCCATTCTTTTTCAAACATCAGAAAACTCAAGCAACCAAATAACCTGCCACCTGGATCCAAGACTGTTAGCTCATGGACCTGTTTATTTTTACCCTGAGTCTATGTTACAGGAAACCGTTTAAGCTAATATGAACCAGGCTGGAGGCAGCATTAGCTCATCATATCCAGCAAAAATGCACTCCAACAAACTCAATAAACACTCAAAACTACACTCAAAGGAACAGGTTGGATGTCATCAACATCCATTCTTGAGTGTCTCATTACCAAATGCCATGATGTATGTGTTGATGCACCGATGTATTTATCAGCCGATTTTTTGGCATATCGGCTACAGCATGAAAAAGGCTGATATATCAAATCGATGGCTTATTAATCAACTGCACGAAGGCACTGAGCTGTATAATGTCTGTTGCATTGTCCAAGATTAACTCTTTCACGTGTACGATCACACCGGTGTGATTAGAACGTTCAGTGCATCATGTGACCTGCTGCTAAACTCATATGTGCGTTTGCGCTTTGGCTGTCGCTGCGCCAGAGACAGGCGCGCTCAGAGCTTGTCATATATCACAACTATTCAGTGTTTTCAACCACATAATGTTTATTTTAGGTTTCAGACATTTAACCCATTTGTGGCCAATTTTTTCAGAATGGTTTCATGCATATAGTTGTGTTAATAGTGTCCTGTGTGAACATGTTCTGCATTTATTTTTCCCAGGTTTTTTTTTGTTTTTTGAAAATCGTATTTGAATGTGCAGCAACTGTAGTTGCCGGTGGGCAAATATGTTGTATGCATCCCCTCAATGTCAAATATGAATAGAAGGAGAACATTTGGCATCTATCTCAAAATAACTGCTTTCAATAGATCAATCTTTATTCATAAACAAATTTATTATGTATAAAAGTCGAAGAATATTTGATGCGAACCCAAAAAAGCTGCATCTATCTTATAATCTCTTGAATATGAAAACACAACAAACCACAAATCCATTTTTTTTTTACCCCTGTGTGCTGTTCAGGGTCTTTTTGACCCACATTTCTAACTTTCATTCATGGGGATAACATGGATAACATGGATAATAACAAATTATCACTTTAACCAGTAAAACATCCTGTTTTTTTATTTTTTACTTTTAAAACTGCATTTTCCAAAATGTGGGCAAAAAATCTTACACTAAATCATGTCAAATTATCCATGTTATCCCCATGAATGAAATGTGGAAATGTGGGCCTTTTAAAAGGTGAATTTAAAATGTTCTTTATTTTTTATTTTTTTTATAAAAAACCTATTTAAAAAAAAAAGTAAATTTTTTATATATAAATTTGATGGAGTAAAAATGTCCAATGTGGAGTAAAAACATTAATAAACGGAGTAAAATTAAAAAAATTTAAAAATATTTTGTTACAAAATTACATTTTGATGCCTGGGGTCTCTGAGATATGTACTTACAACTATAGTAGCCATTTGGACTTTTGACTAAGTAAACAAAAAACTATATATCTCTTGTAAGATTTGTTTTGTTTGGATGATTCTAGAGACCTTCTTGATTATGTAGATATATACAGTATATGTCAATAAAAAATACTTATTAGTAACATGGAAATGACCTCTGGGAGGGTTTGCCTTCGCCATGCTTCCTGGAAGTAGGGGTAGGAAGTTGACAGCCTCATGTGACAGGAAGCAAGCTACATGCAAAAAAGTTTTTTTCTTGAAATCCTTTATTTGGTTGTTTGCTTGCATGTCACTGAGACATAGAACAAGGATAACATCTAGAAAAATACTTACAAAAGGAAAATGACAACTATTCACTGCGGCAACTATAGTTGCCGGTGGGCTTAATACATAAATACACATAAGTACTAGCAAAATAGTACATCTATAGTTTGTAAAATACACACTGATGTCTATGGAAGCGGCAATAACAATCATTTCAATTATACATATAGACAACGTGTTTTATTCATATCAGATACACATTGTGTAGGTAACTATTAAGTTTACTCTATTCTTCTCCTACTTCACCGGCCACTTACTTTCATCTATTTTTGGAGAAGTGGATGAATTTACGTGATGTAAATCTGACAGATCGCGGCACAAATTAACACGCCAGCGCACATTGCGCATATACAGTAGCTCAACTAGCATGATCAATATAAAGGATTTTAAACGACAAAACACGTTAAATTATGCGGATTTGAGAATCAGAATATCAGGTAGCTGATGACATAGCCAACAAGTCTGTGGGTGCGGCGTGGTCACGTGAAAGGCATGACATGCTGCTATGGAAATAATAAGGTGATACGTTTTAAAATAACGGTCGCTTTAAAAAACTCACGCTGGGGGCTCAGCTAGTATATTTAAAATGTACGTAATCTAATATTCCTGCTGTGCGTTATAATGTTAATCAAACAATAAAAGACAAAAAAACAAATCACTTACTACTCTTGACTAAATCACTTTTGTAACTTTCATAAGGATTAATATGTATTTAAAGGGGTGGTTCGGGATTTTTGACATCGGACCTCATTTTTAAGTCAGCCTGGTTGTCATTCATCAGTGGAGACATTTTTTTTTTAAATTATCCAGTCCTTATATTTGGATAGTTAGCCGATGCTAGGCTAGCGCGAGTCAATGGTATATGTGTTAGCCAGCCATTAAAAACCGTTTTACCCACTCCACAGTGCACCAAACGCAAATCAATTATAACACTAGACTATCGATGTATATGTCCGTTGAGAGAATAATGTTAGAAATCAAACTTACCTTTCATCTCAATGATCCCAAAGGAACTAGTTTCTCAGCAGCTGCGGAATTTTACTTTGCTCCGGTTAGTAATGCGGCAAAAAGTAAACAGAACAGAAGCGCACTACAGTCGTGTGTGTACCGGCTCACTCGGTTGCCTAGGTAATCAATATCACTCCGCTGCTGCTGTAGACAAGGCTTATGATTACAGGGAACAAATTATAACTAATGCAATGTGATGAAAGGTAAGTTTGATTTCTAACATTATTCTCTCAACGGACATATACATCGATAGTCTAGTGTTATAATTGATTTGCATTTGGTGCACTGTGGAGTGGGTAAAACGGTTTTTAATGGCTGGCTAACATATACCATTGACTCGCGCTAGCCTAGCATCGGCTAACTATCCAAATATAAGGACTGGATCATTTTTTTTTTTTAAATGTCTCCACTGATGAATAACAACCAGGCTGACTTAAAAATGAGGTCCGATGTCAAAAATCCCGAACCACCCCTTTAAGAATATGCAGTGTTATTGTACATTTGTTTACTCTATCTTTGTACCTAAAAACTGTTAAACCTACCTATAAAGCACTGTTTATGTCATATGTATCTTTGTTCTGTTGCATTTATGTTAGCCTGCTGAATTTCAAATGGATCCAATCCATGTTCATTAGAAATTATTTGATGATGCAGCAATAAACGTATAACTTAATACATATGTTTTTGAACTTTGCTGATTTAAAAAATGATCAAAACATTATCTATTTTAATGACAAAAGTTCAAATAAGAGAGCATTTGACAAATATCGGTATCGGCCAATAATTGTTTTTTAAAAGTGGTATCAGTATCGGCCCCAAAAAATCCTATAGTGCATCCCTAGTTGCAACGGAGATTATGCTGGTCTGTTCATCACATAAAAGCGACAGCGAAGTTATTTAAGCATGGCATTCAGCAACATCAACAACTGAAAATTTGAGGACGCCGTGAACTGAGCTGTGTTTTTGTGTCGTGGGTTTCAGGATATCAGAGATTTAATGTGTACTTGTACTGTACAAGTTATGCGATTAAAAGAACAAAAAGGAGGGCTAAGAGACAAATTCTCCTAAGACAACTTGCAGTGCTACATATCATAGAGGCTGAGAAAAGAACACAACACCGCAGACAAAGGTGACAGGTAAATACCATTAACATAAGCCTTCTGTATGTTTAGGTCTCATCACTGTTTACATTTTCATGGAGTTAATTTGTGGAGTAAGTATATGTAAACTGTGTTTTAAAAATACCATACAGGCCTGGAACGACATTAGGGTGAGCAAATAATGACAGATTATTCATTTTTGGTGTGAACTATACTTTCAACAGATAAAGTGACTTCAGAGTGCAGAATTTTCTCTGTTTGCATCACTTTCAATCCTGACTGACAGACTTTTATCTGCGCTGACTGACATTTTTTTAAAGTGATCAAATCAGATACATCAGTTGCTATAGTAATGATGTAGGCGTCGCCAAGCATACTACCAGGAGCAGAAAGCTGGCAGTATGGAGACAGTTGACAGAAAGCTTGAAATCTGCTTATCTACACCATGGCGTTTCGCCACAGAACTGAACTGATGCTTTACTGGAGAACTGATGCTTTACTGCAGAGGAAACCTCTCAAACGCATGAGAATGAGAGAAAAAAAACACACCATGTGCATCCTGTCTCATGAGAAAAACAGTGATTACAACTGGCACATCTGACATAGTTTGAATGTTTGACCCTTCAGATTGGACTTCAGGACTAATGGCTTGTGCAAGAGCATCTCTTCTGAAAGGCTTCTAAAAACATTGTCCCTAGAGTGGAGAGATTCTTCATTCGTTCTCTCTCTTGCACACACAATACACTTTTTTTTTAAACGAGCACTCACCATTGTGATGGAAATGTCAAAACCTTCCAAGAACCTGAGAATGAATGTATTGAAGCCATTATTGCAGAGAACATTATTTGATGGTTTTTATTCCCACAGTTGAGGGGAAAGTTCAGTCTTAAGGCTTCCCTTAGTCAGAAATGAAAATGCACCTCTGCCCAGTGCATTTGGCTTCAGCGAACCTTTATAAATCATTCAGTTTGCCATGTAGAAGAGGGAAATACATGCAGAGAAGTATATGTACCCTATGCTTAAAAAAAATAAAATAAATAAATAAATAAAAAAAAAACAGCTTGAATTTTAGCCCAGTCCAGGCTGGTTATATTGGTAAGTGCTAGTTGAGGGTGAAGCTAAGTTCGGCCTTGGTCTCGAAGCATCAGAATGGTCTTATTTTGTTGGTAAAGCTATTTAAAGGAAACAATCCGGAAATAATTGTACATTTCACTTTACAAATGAATACCTGAATAATGATTAAATCATAAAAAAGTAGGGTCCAAAAGTCTAAGAATTTTTGTTATTATTTAGGCTAACCGTAGAAGGTTTCAGGGTTTTAAAACAAAGACAAGTTATGTAAAATGAAAAAGAAATATGTGCTGTCGTTGAATGAAAAAGGAGGATTTAACCAAATACTAAGTGAATTAAAAAAAAATTGAAAATTATCCATATACATTTTTCAATGCAACCTTCACTCAAATTGAAATGTTGATAACATGAATTGTAATGAAGAGACTTTTTTGGATTCATGTTTTGCATTAGTGATTACCATCTATTTGAGCTCATTTCTGCTGTTTAACATGTTGAGTGTATAGAGAGGCATTCACAGATCATCTAATACCCTTCATACCGCTCTACTGAAGCCCTCCAAACAGCATCTGTACCTGAGATGATCCCATCTGCCAAAACATCAGCAGACTCACTCTCTCACCCCCTCAGACCTCAACCAATCTCTGCAGCAGCTCTAGTGTCTACACCATTACTCATCTTGTTCCTCCAAACTCTCCAGTTCTCCTCTAAACAGCTCTCTTAACCCCTGTCTGGCTCTGCAAACTATAGCATCTCAACCAAATACATTAACACTCTTTAATGCCCTGGAGTCTTGATTCCCGACCTCTCCAACTGCTCCCTTTCTGCCTGAGCTCTAAACCTCTGGCTTTCACGGTCTACCCTGCTGTTGTCATCCTGCGGTACTCCCAGTGGGCAGAAGCTGATTAGAGATGAATCAGACAGCTGAGAGAGGCTGACTGAGGTAAAGATGCATGCTGGAGAAATCCAGCCTGGCCTTCACACATCAGAGACCATGTACACGGAAGAGAGGAGAATATCATTGGGCTTATATTTATACAGTTGGCAAAGCAGCCAACCTACTGAATGTCCATCACCTACACCCTACACCTACATTGTGTAAACTCCCTATCCTGCTTCTTTTAAAGGAATAGTTCACCCAATTATAAAAATGTTGCCATTATTTAATCACCCATATGACATTATCTTCTTCCGTGGAACACAAGGGAAGCCGAACTGAGGCTTTCAAGCTTTAAAAAGGATGCAAAGACACCATGAAGTACAATGAAAGTGGTCAATATGACTCGTGTGCAGTAATCCCAAGTTTTCTGAAACCATACAGTGCATGCCTTCCTGTAGCTCAAACAGTACAGCATGGTGCTAGAAACGCCAAGGTCATGGGTTTGATTACTGGGGAAGGCAGAGAAAAACTGATAAAATGTGTACTTTGGGATAAAAGGATCTGCCAAATGCATATACTGAAATAGTGCACTAGCTCTCCTTGGTATACCAAGGCAGATGCTTTTATCCAAAGGTACACATTTTATCAAAAAATGTTGTCTTCCCTGGAGAAATAGATGTCTAATTTATGAATCGTTCTCAGATCTTTTCGATTAATCAAAAACAGTTTGAATGATTCATTCAAGATTCAGACTGATCTAATTCTCAAGTTCATCCCACTAGCTACATTTACATGCACACAAATACTTTGTTTATAATCGGATTGATGGCTCGATCCGAATGAAATTCCGATTGATTTGAAAGGGGTGGTGTAGACCTGAAATAATCCGATCGACAGGAAAAAAAATTAAGTATTGAATTCAACTATTTTCAGATTTAAAAATACCTCGTGGACACGCCCAGTGCTGTGATGTGTAAGTTTACAAATGTTTTATGTCTAACTATGTATGTTTTTTATGTCTCATGTCTTACAAACTGTTCAGGGGATGAGACCAAACATTTACAAAATATTTGCTAAAAAAGTATTTTTATTTTTTTTTAATCTTTTTTAGATATGTCATGAAGGCAAGAATGAGGCAGCTCTGGTGACATTTTGTTCGGAATATATGCAAATGCGCATGTAAACGAATATGTCAATCGGATTGAAAAGTGTTGTATTCATATAAACAGAACTCTCAGAATCTGGAATCAGATTTGATTCATTGTGTCTGACGAAAATAAGTGCATGAATGTAAACACTTAATGACAGCTCACTCTACAGTAAGATTATCGGTGGATAGTTTTGTTGATAATTTTGTTCTGAAATGGCTTCTGAAGACTTTTATTTTGACGCCGCTGAGCATACAGCGCTCTCATTCTCCATATTCATTAGTTATGGTCTCTGTTTAACAATTTTGTCTAATATGTCACTACATAGAACTGTAAAACAAAGAAAGTAAACTGTATACAAAAAAGTATTATAGCATTTGTTTTTATATTATTAGTGACAGAAAGGCAAACACTATTACTTTCGCATTTATCGTCTGCATTCAACAAATACGCATTTATATCATTTAAACAAATCTTTAAATATCTAATAAACATTTAATGTCACAAACCTTGCAGACTTGCTCGAATCCAGCTTTAAGATATTCTGAAGTGTGCATTTGAGGCCTGCATGATCGTGTGTATTCTGTCCCTGTGAATTGAATGCGGACAGGAGAGTTCAGCTTCACTGGATCGATCGACAAACTTTAAACCTCTTTAAATTTGAACATTTCAAACGATGCTGCACTATATTCAGTTGCAAACTATGTCATTTTCACTGTTCTGTAAGCAAAATTAAGTGTTACCTTGTCTTTATTTGAAAAAAATATACAGGGATATATATTCCCAGTGTGCACAAACTTACTGAGTGTCCTGCAGGTTACAGTGTTCACTTCCTTTTTATTAATATTTTTTTCCAACAATTTCTTTATTTGTGAAAAATACTGTTATCAAGGGTACTAAAAGAATCAAGAAGTTGTCATCTAAAGTAAGTCTGTTTAATTTAGAGATTTATTTTATTAAATCATTTTCAAATTATTTATTTTCAATTTAAATATTAATTCAAATAAATATAAAGTATATATACTGTAGGCTTCACATCGGTCAGCGGCCACCTGCCCTGCTCGGCATCGGCAATCACAAAACCAATATCTGTCGACCACTAGGTTTGTAACAACTTTAGTGTGAGTAAATGAAGACAATGGTAGAGTAAAGGCAAGAGTAAATTTTTGGCTGATGTATTCCTTAAAATCTTTCCCTCTGTCCCAAGATGCTACCTTACTTCCAGTGCGCCTGTCCATCTATGTCTCTCTCCAGCTGTTCTCGCTCACTGTCTCTGCCTCACAGTTTTTCTCTCCTTCAATCTCTGTCTGCGTGGCTGTGTGTGTGTGAATGGAAATCATTTCAGGCATCACTACCCACGGCTAATGCTGAAATGTGTTCTCTAAGGTGTCCACAGTGAATGTGAATACAGTCATGCCTGAACCATGATACCACAGTCTGATATTCCATATTACCTCAAGGAGCATAATGAAATCCTCGCCACTTCACGCACAGCACAACCTTCATCGTCTTTTTCTCCCCTCTTAGTAAGTCGTAAGACCTCTGGTCAGTTGTACCTCTGAAGCTGTATTATGGGCATTAAGAGGTCAACTCCGGCACAAGGCGAATGAAGGTCAGGTGCATGTTTAAGACTCTGACCTCCATGTAATTGCCTTAGGGCCCTTTAAACTATGTCATTGTATGGCTCCCATTTGCTGCGCTTCACTGGTCAGAAGTGCTTACAGCAGTTTGATGCTCATAATACTTTGTGCGCTGAGCAACAGACCACCTCCTGAGACAGTTTCAGAAACCAACCAAATTAAGTTCCCTTCAAACTTTAACATTCTTGTTTTTCTGTCAAGTGGAAAACATTATTTTTTTTTTATACATTCATGTGTAACTGAACTAAATCGACATGCTGGGCAAAGCATCACACTGAGAAACAAAACCTCACTGGTGTATCACCTTAGCAATGAATAATTAAGTTAAAGTATGGTTCAGGTTCAGTATGCGACTTTTCAAAATCGTTGTTGAACACTGTTGATATTTGAAATCAACCCAAACAAACATGCTTCTCCCTTCATTGCTCCGCCCCCAAAATGCACGAACACGCAATGCAGGAGTGTCTCTTTATCATAGCAGAAGCGAAGCAAAATAATGCTTCACAAAACAATGTGAAGATGATGATTGAACGACAACAAATGAACATCCAGTACACAAGAGTATATACAACCAAGAGTCCGTTGTAAGTCAGCAACAGCACACACTCAAAACCAATGTTACTCAAGTATTGAGCAGAAACAACGCAACATCAGTGTCCGTTTTCAGGCCTTCCCGCTTACGTCTCTCTAAAGATCTTGTCTGATCATATCCCCTTCTTGTGATATTCCTGTGAGCATTTCTCTTTTGTAATGTCTCTCTCTTAGCCATCTCTCTTTTCTTCAAATATCCCTCTGCTTGGCTACAAGTTTGTTGTGGAGCTCCGTCCGATGCACTTTCAACAGCGTTTTTTTTTTTTTTTTAAATCACTTACTCCAACTTTAAAACAGCACACTGGGCAAAAAAGAGTGGATGTGAATAATATCTAAAATATCAAACCACACCTGTGAATAACCTCATAGGTGTATAACTTTTCTAATGAGCCAGCCAAAATAATTTATTGGTCACTATATTATTCATTGATTTAGCGATTCATTTTTATCACAGTTTCCACAAAACTATTAAGCAGAACAATTGTTTTCAACATTGATAACAAGAAATGTTTCTTGAGCAGAAGATCTGCATATTAGAATGATTTCTGAAGGATCATGACAATTAAACTTTGCCATCACAGGACTAAAATACATTGTAAATAATATTTAAAATAGAAAAATACATATTTTCAATAAACAATATTTCACAAAATGACTTGTTTTGATAAAAACAATTGCAGCCTTGGTGCGCATAAGAGACTTCTTTCAAAATAAAAAATCTTACTGACCCCACACTTTTGAACACAATTCTATGGTTGAATCGAATTTAAGAGGCCTGTTTGGATAACACGTTGGAATTAGAATCAACATAATATAATACCAACCAAATGACTGTTAAAAAGATCAATCGTGTGTGTGTCAACTGTTATCACCCTACAAAAGCTGCAGTCGTGAACGAGAGATACATTTCAAATAACAAGCCAGAGGGGAATCACAATGTCAAAGCATTTCATAATTACAATATATAAATAGGCCTATTATCACAGTGCATGAAACTTTTGACTTATCGCAAAGCTCCTTAATTATCTTTATATGGCAAAGCATTCATCTTGATCTCCTAATAAAAAACAGGATGGCCACTTCATCTCTACCTAATGAAGCTTCTGTTAACCAAAACTTTAGACTGAAACATGGACGTTAACTTATGAGATCACCCGAGTCCTCCTCTTAACACACACACACACATAGACACAGACACACACACTCTTTCTCTTCATATCAATGGCGTCAGCTGCACACAGATGCCAACTGAGCACCAGTCTCACTGATCTATTCATTACACCAACAGAACATCACTGACTCATTATTTAAGTCTTTTAACAGATCAATTCTGGGAAACATGAATGTAATAAAGTCAATAGTGTGGAAAAGGTCAGTAGCAACTGTAAACGCAAATAAATGTGAGGTGGTAATGGTGAAATACAAGTTAATAATTTCACTACTATGATTGGCTGATCATGTTAACAGGAAAATGCCCATTTATGATGTCCAGGTGCAAAAAATCAACCTAAATGCATGAAAATTATGCAAAATGTTCTAATTATAAAGACAACTCACAAACTCTGACATCAACTTATGCTCATGTCAGAATGAATATGACATTTAAATTATTTAAAACATGCAATATAAGCTTTAAATTGTTAACTGGTTTCTAGCGAATTAACGATGGTGACAGGAGGCGCACCTTTCAATAGCCTACACCTGCAGTGTTGACAGAGGATATGACATATTACTAACACATAAAGCACAACCACTATGCAGCTTCGGTGCTGTCTTTGCAGTGAGAAAATGGAAACAAGCAAGTTAAATTATGTGGCTGATGGGAGTGAATGAAACGGGAAAGTTTAATCCATAAGATAACGTAGGCTACCATCCTCAAAATTAATATCACGTCCAGTCGCATTTGACTTAATTTAATTTAGTCTTGAATGAATAAAACAATTAACAGAGATTTTTCTTTTCAACAGATGGATTCAATGGGGTACAGATGCAGAGAGGAGTGATGAATGAATAAAAGAAATGTGGTCTCAGTTGGACCTCTTTAAATGCGTTATTTTGCTTAATGTAACAGAGACAGATTACACATTGACTTTGATAAGACCAAGGGAAACAAAACTCAACAAACGATACTCAAAAACGCTCTTTGACCATAAAAACATATTATTAATAATTTAAATCATCTTAATTCTGCTTACTCACGCAGTTTATTTCAGTTATTTCCTCTCCTCATGTTCCTGCAGACGTCCGTTCACAGCAACAGTTACGCGAGCGTTTTCACTCACGCGCGCCCCGCGTGAAATCATTCATTCCTCCTGTCAGGAATTTACCGGATGGTCTCCGTATCACTCAAACGTTAACCCACCATGTCGGTTAAGAATCCAGGCAGAGTCTCTCCGGACAGACCCACGCTGCGAATCCCGCATCAGTCTCTGAACGTGTGTGTGTAGCCTATGTGTGTCTTTTTCTCTGACGAGGACGGACCGCAAGAGCCCCGGTGATTTTACTTCTTATTGATTCTCCTTAAGCGCTTAAAGTCCAAGAGCAGGTCCGATTCAGGACGCTGTTTGTTAGTCCTCAAGTAACGGTAAAAAAGTACCATGACAGCTCCAATGAAAGTACAACCCACCTCACACAGCTCTCATTCAACCTACTCTCTCTCTCTCTCTCTCTCTCTCTCTCTCTCTCTCTCTCTCTCTCTCTCTCTCTCTCTCTCTCTCTCTCTCTCGGCACTAATCTCATTTGCCTGGTCAGTAAAGGTGAGGGCAGGTAAATCTTGATGTGAACTCAGCATTGTCTGGCAGAATTATATAATGGGGAATAATATAGTTTTAAAAAACATGTCCAAGTCATTACTATATATATATATATATATATATATATATATATATATATATATTGTAAGATAAATTAAAAACTGGAAGTAATTGTGCATCATATTACTATTTAAAACAAACAAATGAATATTTGTTTTTATTCAGATAAAAAAAAAATATATAATAATATACTTTAAATGTGGATAGTGGATGGTGGGAGTGGGAGTGGGAGTGGGAGTGGGAGTGGGAGGGGGAGGGGTGGGATTTATTGTCATGCAAATAAAATCATAATGCAACAAAATCTTAATGGCCCCAAAAATACACTATCTATCTATCTATCTATCTATCTATCTATCTATCTATCTATCTATCTATCTATCTATCTATCTATCTATCTATCTATCTATCTATCTATCTAATCCATCCATCCATCCATCCAGCCAACACAATGTGCTTAATGTGCTTAAGTTAAATGTTTATCATACCGTAAACAACTCTAAATGCTAAATGTTTCTCATAAACATCTCTAAATGTTAAATGTTCATCATACACATGATGCCGCCTCAGGTTGTGACACTGCAACCGAACAGCCTAAAAGAGTCTTTTCTTCCACCTCTTTAGAAATTAATGACAGAGAGACATGCAAACACTGGGTGACTGTGCTCTTCTCTAGTAACGTAGCCAGTTAACATCTTAAACGCAGCTCACTGTAACCGGAGAGGCTGCGGTCCAGTGCTCGCGTACAGAAACCCCTGTAACATCACACCATGTAGCCCACCACTGCAGAAATGTACTTACACAGAGGATCCACATGACGTTTTAAGGAATATTTCAGGTCCATTACAATCGACAGTATTCATGGCATAATATTGATAACCCAAAAAATAAATAATAATTATAATAATCTCCAATTGTCCCTCATTTTCCTAAAAAATAAGCAAAAGTCTGGGTTACAGTTAGGCACTTGTAATGGAAGTAAATGGGGTCAATCTATTAACGTTAAATGACTCAATTGCACAGCTACAAGAAATTAACAATATGCATGTTACAACATCATTTTAGTGTGCAATAAATTGCTTACTAACCTTTTCTATGTAACGTCATATGCAATTTTACAATTTCAACATGAAATTGTTGATGCTACACTAAAAGCTACACTAAAACAACTGTGAAATTATGATTTCAAGAACTATACAGCTTAAACAATACACTAACTTACTTAAATATGTAAGCCTAAATTGAACATAAACATAAAGAATGAACATAGAGAAAAGAACACAAAGAAACAAACTTACTGATGATGATGTCACTGATGATGGCTTAGGCTGAAACGCGTCTGTGTGGACATGGTATAAATAAATATATGAGATATAATTAGAGAGTGCGGTTTTTCATCTTTATTTGATAACTTCTTTATAACTCGCACCCATAAATGGTTTGGGAGTTGAGCGCGCCTGTTCTCAGTACTATTAGAAGCATTTATTACCCATTTCATTTATGTAAGACTGACAAATATGCATCACATTAACATTAGTTTCATGTTAAACTGTGTAATCCAATTGGATGGAAATTTTATATGCAATTTAACATCTTAAAATCTTAAGAATATAAGCATTACCTTTCTGCATTTAAATCACTCAAAAAATTGCATCCATATTAACTTCTTTTGTAAGTTGATCGCCATAATTTCGATTTTCTTTTCTTTTTTGAGAAAACGATGGCCATGTAAAAATATTTTTTTGCGATAATCAACATTATGCCACAAATTATGTCAAGTGAGCTTAACTTGCACTGAACCCAGAATATTCATGACATGAGAAATCAAATTTGCCTCTATCTTTTGGAGTATATGTTTGTTCGGAGCATTTTGTTTTGTAAACAAGGCACAGTGTAATTGAGAGATGGCTAAAAGATGAAGTAGAATAATACAACAGTATCTGACAGCAGATGCATCACAAACCGTAAGTAAATTACATCATAATACTTTATCTGCAAATGATGATGCTTTGTCTGCATGTAAATGATCAATAGTATGGATAATGTTTTCAAAACACTTACTCACGTGCAATAGTGAGTGGGCATTACATAGGCTGTTTTTTATTTATTTATTTATTTTTCTATGCAATGACGTTAGACAATCATAATAGTGGCGGTTTACTGACAAGCCTTAAAGGGCCAATGTGTAACTTTTTAGGTATTTTATTATCTAAAATGAATATTTTTATTCATAAATATGTCCTCAATGGTGTACAAATACCTCTGCTAATTATCGGACTTATCCTCGTAAACGAAGAATTTATAATCTTTATATACATGGGATGGGTAGGTCTACGGAGTACGGAGGCTTCCATGTAGTTCCGCCATCTTGAAAAACTATAATAGCAGAGAGGGACAAAAAGTACTAGGCCAACGCGTTTTCGTTCAGAGCCAGCATCACGTGACTGAAACCAGCAGAAGCGGAGGAGCAGAGCAGTGAGAGGCGCTTGTCACTGCCCCGGCAAGTTTAAAAGGCTGCACTGTACGGTTATTTATAATGGAGGAGTCCATACATATGCTGAGTCACAGGATAAGGAGTCCTCGTCGTTGAAAAAGTCCAAAATAGACCGTAAAAGGAAACGTGAACGGAGATTAATGTTTGTTCATTAACATTTATTCATTTTTAGCATTTAGTCATTTATTTGTAATTAACACTTTAAGTGGGCGATTTAAAAAGTGTGAATTTATATGTTAGATTATGTTTTTAAAACATATGCGCAGAGTGTTACGTAATATTGTGTGTGCGTCGAAAGAATTTGTCCGCAGCTGCAAAAAAAAAAAAAAAACGCTATGAGCGCAAGTCCACTGTCAGCGTTGTGTAAGGTTAGCACTAGGCAGTTTTTTTGTGTTCATCTCTATTTCCTGTCGCTGTGCAGCCTCTTTTATTGTATATGACACTGTAAACAGCCCAATAACCCTTTTCTTTAAACTAAAGGATTAATTTATGTCCCGTTGACCGGTCCATTGCATTACGAATAAAAGCAGAATCAATAAAGTCAAAAAATGTGATGTGAAGTCCGGTTTGAGTGTGTGTGCTGTTTGAACGAGTGTTCTCACTGATAGGCTACGCTTGTGTGATTCGCAGAGTTTTGACAAGTTTTATAGTCTTGATATTGTTTCTAATTCAAAAGTGGTGACGACGCCACTAGATGGGAGAAATTCCTACACAATGTCCCTTTAAAGGAGCCGCCACTTAAAAACTGATCATTTCAGACAGAGGGCCAGAATGAGGGTTTCTACATAGAAGTTTGTACTCTGAGCGCATTACACTGGGATCAAATTAAGGTGATTTTGAATCATATGTTTAAACCATATGTTACCACACTGTAACTGTGTGTGGCTTATTATCACATGTATTCTCTACCAACATCTACAAATCACAATGCACATCCACACCTTGTGCACAGTGGATCAGCAGTCAGCCCCAGGAGATCCATGTGGCAATCACAAAATGAACTGAGCACAGGCCTGAAAATAGAAAGTATGTGTGTGAAGAGAGGAAGAGATAGCAGAGTGTGCGTGCGTATGAGATAGAAACCACTTCAAGGTCAACATAGTCATTTGTAGTCATGACAGACCAATTAGATGAGTTAGATGTGGATGTTGGAGCTGTTCTTTGGTCTTGGACAGAGACTCACCCGCAAATAGAGTGTTTTTGTATACTCACTGTAACAAAGCTAATGCAGTCCATGCTACCAGTGTGCAACTGGGCTTTGCGCTACAGCTTTAATGAAATCCCACATCACCACCTACAGAGTCAGCCCCTTCTAAATAAACAGGTAGCCTGGGAAAAGATGCAGGAAATAGATCAAAACAAACGCTGATAAACTACATAATGTCATGAAGTCAGCCAAAACAACTTAAAAATAAAAATATCGTTCAGAGTAAAAGAGACGTTCGGCTCCAACATTCCACCTTCCTCTGTCAAATTATTCGGAAAATGGTAAGCTGAAGCAAAGTGATGCCCTGCTCTCAAAAATAACCCCCCCACACACACACACGCAGGAAAACACATTGCAGCTGCTCACTCATGCCTCAGCAAGCTCAGGATCTAATATTCTCAATATAGAAGCAGAACAAAATCTGTGCTAGCATGCAGTACATCTACACATTTGTTAAAGCTGATGCTAGCAGCAGAGATATTGAGGACATTTCATATCAATCCAAGTCCAAACCTCATCTTTTCAGGTACAGTCAGTCAGTCAAACATCTCCAAATATTTTGAGGACACATTCCCAAACACGGTGGTACACAAGATTATATACAAGATTATATATATAGTTAAGAGTTTTCAGTTTTGGGTGTAGAAAACAGCATTGGAAACAGCAAAAACTACAATTTATCTAAAATGTTATAATATTTAAAAAACATATCAAATGTAATTTGTTAAAACAAAATCATTATCCTCTAGATAACTCAAAAACTCCTGCAACAATATGACTTCGCGACATATGGATACCAAATATAAATCTTTATATACTGTAGTTTATAGACTCCTTACCTAATAAATCTCCTTGTGATACTCCAACAATCTCCCTGTGAAACTCCCATGATCTCCAATTATACTCAGTCTAGAGGATCCTAGTCATCTGTCTACTCGCCGTACTCCACGAAGAGGTGTGTGTTCACCTGCTCCGTCACTTTCCAGTCATCTGATATACTCCTGCACCCTGGTAAAGAAAGAAAAGACTAATTTATTCAGCATTCATCTGCTCCATATCAATCTGACTTCTCTGACACTCATCTGCTTCATTGTTCACCTCTGTGCCAATAAATACATGTTTTGGGTTCAACTAACTAGTTATTCCTTGAAAATAGCTATATATATATATATATATATGCCACAAATAATTAGGAAATTTTGTGAGTTTACCTTATTTTTAAAATCAATCTCATGTGACCATGTGAAACATTATGACATATCCTTATGAACTGTATAATGTTTCCTCTGTCTTGCTAACACGCATTACTAATGACAGTAAGAGATCTTTTTCTGTGCTTTGCTTTGGATGAGCCAAGTTTAATCGCAGTGCTACATCCCCCTAGGGGGCAGATTTAGATATACAACTGGGTTAGAATAGAGAGAGAAAGCGGCATAATTATTTCTTAGTAATGTAAGAGGTCAGAACAGAGTGCAGAAGTCTTCTGGGCATGTATGAGTAACTCAATAAAACCACATGTGTGTGTGAGTGTGTTCTAGTGTGAATAAAAGTCAGGTGTCAGGCCTTGCAGTTCATGGTCATTCACATTGTGCAATATAGCCATAAACAGACTAGCATTGATAAAAAAAACAAAAAAAAAACTTGCAATAGCACAGAGGGTTATAACAGCTGGAGAAATCTACAAGATCTGCTATTCCCATTCATCTCAATGGCAGTTGCTTGGCTGTTGAAGGAGAATCTGGGAGTAAGCGATTGAAATCAATCATGGATCATGGACTCTTTTCTCATGGACTGCTCTGGACAAAAGTTTAGGATATGTAGTTTTTTTTTTTTTTTAATAAGTATTATATGCTCTGCAATGCTGCATTTATTTGATCAGAAAAAAAAAAACGTTTTAACGGTAGTGTACTATAATGAAATGGTATACAGTATATGGTGCTCGCAATAATAATTAAGTCAAAACACGTGACTACTTTTGAATGGCGGTCAAAGAATTTATTTATTTTTTTATTTTTTTGCCAAAAGAGTGTGTACTTGCCTTTAAGTGTACTTAAGCATTAATCTAAGACGGCGAATGATGGAAATGCAGATGATAAATATATTTTATTCAATAAAATCTAAATGGAATGCACGATTTCATCTAAATCACGTAATCTTCACTGCATTCCACTTGGTAGACACCACATTCTGCACATTTGCATAAAGTTAAACTCTGCCAATGGTCGCTGTTGTTCATGTTACCTCAAATTGTCAGCTATAATTGAAAATAAATGACTTCTGGTTGCTTTGTTACTCTGAATTGCTGTCAGTGTAGAAGGAAGTTGCCTACAGACAGAAGGCAGAAAGGCAGCTCACTAAGTTTTGGAACAGAGCTACTGACAGAGCTCGGCTGGAAAAGAAGCCTACAACTACAAACATGACAGCGGGCATTTCTTACTGTCATCAATAAACTAGCTGTACTGTCATGTGCATAGCAATACACAGAGTATAAATTAATCATTGTGAAAAAATAAATCTGTGCGCCTGCTCAGAACTGTTATATCAGCACAGATCCACTGCAGACTCACTGCATCCTCTAATGAGCACATTCAGATGCTATTTGTTAAACAAGCTAATGCAAATTCCGCAGTCAGCAATGGAATATATTTCGCATTCACTTCGAAATCATTCTCGTGTTGCCTGTGACCTCTGCTACATCTCTCAGAGGTTGCTGTTGAATAGGAATTCTTATTAATCCAACAAGTAGCGTTGGGAAGTCGTTATCTAGTTCAGTTGCACTCCAGAGAGAGGCAGCTCTGAGTGTGTACTAATAATTAGCAGGAATGAAGCATTTACAAACAAAGCCTCATTAATAGTAAGCGTGACAGACATCTCCTTCAAGCCCTGTGGAGCTCGTGAGCAGCGCAGATGCTCCGTCCCGCCAAGGCTGTCATTGAGCATCACATTACTGTTTGTAAACGACACATCTGTGGAGACGCGTAAATGAGCATGCGTGTTTTGTCGCAACTTGCCAGCCTATGAAATTAGCCCCGGGTCATTAGGGGAAGTGTGCACATCTCAGCCACTCAGCAAGGTGTTTCTTTCTGAAATGAAAAGAAATTGTCTTAGCGATGGGGGAAATTGCTAGTGAAACCCCAGCCGGTTTAGAGCTTTGATTGATTACGTTTGCTCAAGGTGGGAGGGAGAGTTTACAGAGGAGAAAAGGCATTCAATATAGTCACTGAAACTAGACTATATTGACTATCCGAATATAGATAACTATCCGAGACATAAAGGGGCGATGTATCGAAAATGCTGTGTAACACTCACCTTTGGTACTTGCTCTTGTCTCCAACACTGAAAAAAAATGAGGCACAGAAACTATTTTCACTCAGAAATTGCTAATTACAAAGAAACAACTAAAATGTTGAATTAAATTAAAAATGAATTTAAAGGGATACTTCACCTCTGGAAAGATGAATGTGTATTTAAAATAGGTCATTTATGTAGAAGAAATGTGAAATTATTTTTTAATTTGGAGCTTTCTAGACTGAGAAAAGCCAGAAAATGTATTTTTGGCTTATGTGGATGAAAGACAACAACTCCCAGAATGCACTTGCTTCGCTGCCCTAGGAGGCCACTCCCGAGCCACGCCTACCGGTAAGAGAGCGCGCAGTTAAACAACAAGACTAGGCTACTAGTGAGGCTCCGTGACGAGTTTGCCCGGGATTTCGAGATCGCCCAAAATGTCCGGGATTCGGCTTTTGCGTTCTACAGTCGCCATTCATTATGTTTACTGTGGCGAGCAGGACGAGGCTGAGGGGCGTGGGAGAACGGCGCGAGGCTGGTGGCGTGATTACTGAGACGTGCCGATCTCGTATCTCTCACGGAGGAGCGGGAATTTTCTTAGCAATGTTAAAACGCACATCAGCCGATCACTTGTTTAGCGTTCATGTAAACACTACATTCAGATTCACCAATCGGAATTAATTCAGTTAGATTGAAACAAAAGGTGTGCATGTAAACAATGAATGACGACTGCAGAAAGCAAAAGCCGAATCCCGGACATTTTGGACGATCTCGACGGCCGGACATGTCCGGGAAAAAGAGGATGGTAACCCCTAATACTCAGCTTTCTCCTACTACTCAGCTTTCTCCACAGAGCAAGAGCCTGTTGGCTTACCTTCCAAAGAAAGACGGCTGATACTATGTGTACATTCTGTGAGTGAGATCCCACCCTCTATGGGCGGGTTGAAGACATGCGGGACAGCCCCTACTACTGGCTGTAGTCTTTAGCCTCTGGCCAAAAAATCCTCCAATGACGCAAAATGACGATTTTTGCGTCATCGGAAGATTTTTTCCAGACAAAAAATACATAAATCTCTCGTCTCAGGGGGATATGAGGGTAGAAAGTGCTAAGTCCTGAAGTATCCCTTTAAATCATTAAGTAGACTGAAATAGTATTTAATTGTATACTCCTTTTACTTCGTAATTTTTGTAAAAAAAAAAAAAATGTACAGAGTACATAAAAAATTTAGACACTGCTGGATAAACTTATTTTGTTGATCATGAAGCAACATTTTTCTGTCCAAAAATGTAGTCCCAATCCTATCCCTAACTTGACGTAAACTGTAAACTTTTCCCTCAAATCTGATTGGTTAGTTGGAATGTTGTTCCAGGATCAACAAAGATGTTTATCCAGGAACATGTTGTATTTGGTGAAATCATGTTTACACATAGTTCTATAGACATATAGGCCTACACACACACACACACACACACACACACACACACACACACACACATATATATATATATATGTGTGTGTGTGTGTGTGTGTGTGTGTGTGTGTGTGTGTGTGTGTGTGTGTGTGTGTGTGTGTGTGTGTGTGTGCTCACCCGGCCCCCTCCCCCTCGCGAAAAAAAACCCATCCCTATAACTAACAATAATAACCAAACTAACTTAACTTCTGAAGCTGCTGTCCTGGCGCTGCTGTCCTCAGACTGTTCTGATGTGTGGTTCACATCTCCTATTCCCATCTGGACGATTCTAACTATTCCTAACTGTCCTAATACTCTTGAAGTTTGTTTCTCTCCTTGCATGTTTAAAACGGTTATTTCATTGTCATTTACTATGTTCAGACAGTTATAAAGACAGAAAAACAGTGATTACCTGTGTTTCCCTGGAGTCACCAATACGTGCCGTGGCACTCTGCTGTGTGTTGCGTACGAGACAATGCGCATGCGCTTTCGCCTCGGTCTCGGACCGAGACGCTGAGACGTGCAGTGGACAGTGCGAGAGAGACGCGCAATCTCATGAAATTTTAGAGAATTTGAGTTCATCTATTGGTAAATACGTTTTGTGGCTATATTTTTGATAAATACCATTTGTGCATGTATATTTTGTTGTGTTAATTCGGAGAAATGTCATGTTTGTTGTGTGTGTGTGTAATGTCCGCGGTGATATGACGTCACACCATGCAATGTAGGCCTGCTCAATAGCCGCGTTTCCACTGTCGGGCCAGGGCCGGGCCGTGCTAGTGCGTGCCAGGGCCAGTCGCGTTTCCACTGTCACTTCCGGGGCTTGATCGGGGCTTACTCGGGGCCAGCGGCCAGGATTTCTGGCCCGTCGAATACCTTGGGCCAGAGCGGGCCAGCTCGGGCTAGAGGAGTGGTTACGAACAGAGGCGGAGTTCACCTGAGTCGGGAGACGGCAGCGCCGGATGATTCTGTCAGCATTAAAGACTTTTAAAATAATTTAACTCGCGTTCATGTTTGAATGCCTTGTGTTTGTGATGCAAAAGACTATGCGCGCTAACCATTACCATGGTAAACATAGTAAACGCTTGAAGATACGCATAGTAAAAAAAAAACATACGCTTGAAGAAATCAGACCAATCATAAAGGCTATCACAGTCATGTTTTTATTTTATCTGTCAGTAGCCTACGTCTCGTCTCTATACCGGACTATCATAAAATAAAGCAACTTTTTTTTCGGGAGCTTCCTCTGTTTCTCTGACTGAAAATATCTGTATGGGAGTCGAGAGAGTGCTAAAGCTCCTCAGGTCGTATTTTTGGTGGCATATATTTGTAGAAATTATCATTCTTTCTAAATGTGATGTAAATATGTCCTGTAACTACCAGATAAACAGTAACAGACACGACTGAAGAAGTAAGTGTGTCCTCTTTCTTTTGTGAAATAGACCTAACGGTAATTTATTTCTGAGTGACTAATGTGCAATTTTGACATAAATTAATTCATTATGATCAATGTATCACTTTTTATTGTAAACCTGTGGTAAAACATCGATGCTTGGGTTTTAAATATTCAAGTAAACAACAAAAATGCCAGCAAACGGCCGCTTTTATCATGTTTGTTTTCAACGCTGTTTCCAGTGATTTCTGATTAGTTTTCTGATAAAACTTCCATTTGTTGGTGAATGGGTTAGTGTGACGTTGTTCCAGAGAGGCGTGTTACGGGCGTGTTTTAGTGAAGCGCTGTGGAGCTTCTGGCACGACAGTGGAAACGCAGGCCCGGTGCTATTAGCCCGAGGCTATTAGCCCGGCACGGCCCGTTTAAAGCCCTGGCCCGGCCCTGGCCCGACAGTGGAAACGCGGCTATTGTTAAGAAATACACAAAAAAAATAAAAAATACCTTTCACAGTTTCTTCTTCCCATGCAGGCGCTGGATAAAGTGTTGTGTCAGTAGTAATTAATTGGATATTTCAGAGAGTAACAAGAGCAAAGCCTTGTGGGTCATTTAGTGCACATCTGTATGGGAATCCCCCAGCACTGGAACTTTACAGCTCTTTGAATGAGGCAATAAAGGAGCTTGAATATGCCCATATGCAGGAGCAGAGTTAAGGGGAGGGGTCAGCGTGGTGCAGAATAAGACACCTGTCTCTGCTCCTCTCAAGAGAACCATTCTGCCATTTTAATCAACTCTGAGAGAACACCACACACTTGTTCCAAATACATGAGCCAGGAATCCGCTCTCTGAGACGCTACGGATGACTAAAGAGAGTGCATAAACCTGACGGAGAATGGAGCTGTGTGTAATATCACAATTAAAGTGAATATGGGGGTGTTGTGTACCCATAAGCACACGGGAGCCATCCATGTGCCGTGAAATGCTAATTTCACACGCTGTCGACCCATCATGGATTTCCAAAGTGCTGAAATACACAATCATTTGCATGAGGGATTTGGCTGCTTAAGACAAAAGATTATGTTCTCAAGTTTAGCTTCCGCAAACAGCCACGGTAGCAGCGTAACCAAAACAAACGCTGCATGTGGAAGCCTAAAAAGGAAGTCATCATGCGGGACAACTGGGAGAAAAGGTCCACCCATGAAAATGTAAAGTTCTGCCCTGCTGCAAACAATTTAGTCTTTATCGCTCAAGCCTGTCGTTTTATCAGGTCAAACGAGCCTCAAAATTAATTTGATTAAAAAAATAACTAGCATAAAAATATGCAGCTTAAGCACAAATTATGTATATACAGTACTGTTCAAAAGTTTGGGGTGACGGTAAAGGCCCGTTTCAAATAAATGCTGTTCCTTTGAACTTTCTATTCTGTAAAACATAAATAAATCACATTTTCCACAAAAATATGAAGCAGCACAACTGTTTTCAACATAGATAATAATGAGAAATAATTATTCAACAGCAGATTCAAATTTCTGAAGGATTATGTGACGATGAAGCCTGGAGTAATGATGCTGAAACTTCAGCTTTGCCATTGCAGGAATAAAGTACATTTTAAAATATATTCAAATAGAAAACAGTTATTTTAAACTGTAAAAATACTTCATTTTTATTATATCTATTTCGAATATTTCTATTTTTTATATTCAGCCTTAGTGGGCATAATAGACTTATTTTTTTAACATGTAAAAAATCTTACTGACCCCATACTTTTGAGCGGTAGTATATCAGGGTGTGGTTTAGGAAAAAATTTTTTTTTAAAAATCTGTATCTATGTGCAGCAGTTGTCACAATCTCACCCTATTTAGACTTTGTTTTCAGTTTTCAGTTTGTTGAGTTTTTTTGTCATGGTTGCTGATTTAATTTTTCATCACGTTCAACTGTGTCATCATTTATCCCCTCGTTTGTCTGTGTATTTAAGTTCTTGTGTTTTCAGTTTATATTTGTCCGGTCTCGTCAATTTATTATTGTCTTCATCAGGAATTACTCCCTCATCTTTGTGTGTTTGTATGTAGCCAACTGTGACAGAATGTAGCCACTGAGGCTACGTCTACATTAATCTGGATATATTTGAAAACAGCGTTTTCGTTTAAAAACACTCTCCATACATACTAGCGTTGTCAGGTGTTTTCTGGCGTTTTCTGACGTTTCAGTGTGGATGAGAACCTTACTGCGCATGCGTAAAACCTCACAAAAGCTCACTGAGATGATACAGACAGAAAAAATAATTATAAACTTATCGTGCAATTCTTCTGACAGGATCATTTTATTTAGCAAAATATCTCAAAATATCTCACCATTCACTGATGGAATCACACTCGCTCACCATATGTTTGGTCTTAAACTCAACTGCTCTCATGTTTTGCCACATGTTTTTATCCACTTTGGAGAGTGTTTTCAAAAAGCTTAGTTTTCATTCATAAAAACACTGTCTCAGTGTGTGAACGGAAGGCCAAAACGGAGAGAAAAAGATGCATTTTTTTAATGAAAACGTATTAGTGTGGACATGGCCTGAGTGAGTTTCTGCCTACCATTATGAACTATTATTTTGATACCTACCCCTTTTAATCCCACCCGAGCCTGTCTGCTCTATTTTGAAATCAGATCGCATTGTTCCACCTGGCCCGTCGCCCAGATACCTCCACCTTTGCTCCTTCCGTGTGGCTGAGGTTGAACCAGGGTGCCGGATGACTGAGGCGGAGCTGGTGCGACTGAGGACAGGAGGAGCCCGACAGAGCCGAAGGGGTGGAGGGACGAGGCACAGATGAAGGCCCGGATGTCTGTGGCAGAGTCAGAGCAGCGACTGACCAATGCGGAGCCACGGGGGCGAGGAAGCCAGGTGGAGCCGGAAGGACAATGTCTCAGCTGGAGCCAAGTTAGAGCCAACTGGTTGACAGGCCAAGGTGGAGTGATGAGCTCTAAGGTTTAAGGTTGAGCCAGGGGTTCGACATACCAGGGCGGAGCTGGCAAACTGGAAGCTGTAACAGGGCAGGCAGAGTTTTCATAGATGGCCCCCTTGCTCAATACAGGACAGACACAGGAGCTGGGATTGGGAGGTAGGGTGTGAGCATCATCAGCCATACCTACTTGGTGCTAAGTGATGTAAAAGACTTGGTGCTCAGCAATGAAACAGGCTTGAAGCAAGTCAGGACCAGCGGCGACAAGAGATCATGGGAAACAACCTTCTATTCCTCATACACTTGTGTAGAAATTATGCTCAGCTCACCCTCAGCGGCAGGAGTATGGGCTCGGGCTCCGAGGCGAAAATGGGCTCAGGCATCAGCTCTGGAATGGGCTTTAAGATGGGCTTAGGGAGTAAGCTTATGGGAGTATGCAGTGCACTCTGGCTGACTGTCCTTGATGGGTTTGATTGGTGGCCGGTTGGGCTCTGGCGATTCAAGATCCTCCTCATGGTCACCGATGGTGTAGGTGGATCCACATTGGAAAAGTACCCAATCCAAATACTCCTGGAATGTCCCTCGAGGGTGCTTTGGTCTGTTGATTTAGACCTGCCCGGTAAAACATGCAGAGGCTGGTATCTTCATAATGGACAAGATGGTGCAGATCTAAAAATCTCTGCATGTGCTCCTCCAGTGAAAGATCCCCATGTAAGAGGAGGAGGATCTTTACTGCTGCTTGATCCATGATCTTGGTCCCGTCAGGGCGTGGTTGAGGCAAACGATCATAAAAGCAGGATCTATGCACAGCAGTCATTATTAATAACATACTACTCAGGTAACTCAGAACTACTCAAAACAACCAGCAAACAAAGATGATAACAGACAAAGAACAACTGACAGTGTGGGATATATACACAGTGAAACACAAGGGACTAAACAAGATAATTAACGAGACACAGGTGTAACATATGAGGGCAAATCAAAAACAAATGACCAGGGACAAAAGAAACATGGAAACTGAAATTTAAAACTTACGCACGAAATTGAACTGGAAACAGTGCAAATCAAATATGAACACAACATAAACAAAACCTCAAACCCAGATCAGACGTGATAATAGATTTACAGGGATTGGACAATGTAACTGAAACACTGGCCAATACAGTTTTTAGGTTTTGCACCTATATATGCGTATAGTGGCCAATCTTCACTGATTTTACATTCCATCAGTAAGAGCAAAGAGTGAAGGTTGAATTAACTAAACAATAGCAAAGCTGTACATAAAATATTGCAATCCACAAAACATAATGGGCGACATATCAGAGTTCAAATGAGGACAAAATGTTGGTGCGCATCTTGCTGGCTCATCTGTGACCAGGACCAGGAAATCTATTTGATGTATAGATAGCTATGGTATCCAAGGTCAGCACCATGTAGGATGAATCATATCTAACAGGAGTAAAGGCTCTGATATACTCATAGACTGTAAAAAAATATGGACGTAGTGTCCGTGACGTCACCCGTAGGTTTCTGAAGAGCATTTTTTAAGCCTAAAGTAGGCGGAGCCGGCCGTCGCCATCTTGGCCTTGCGTCACTCCCGGATAACAGAAAATAGGCAAAGAGGCGGGGCGTGAGTGGAGCTGAGGAGCCTTGCTATGATTCTGTACTATTCTGCTAGTTGAAAATGTATTATGCAGTAACTTAATATTACTCTGAGAGTGTGTGTGTGACAGTGATTTATGTGCTTAACGTTACATGTCAGTCACTCTCTTTTTATAGTCTATGGTCCGTCAGCGCGGCATCGCTCAAGTTCGTAGAGAGCTTAATCAGTCCATTTAAATTCTGATTTTGGCCGCCTCTCAAATGGGTTAAACCATAGATATATTGCCTATGAAGTTCAAGTAAATGCACTAGAAAATCCGCGCTCATTCATGGATGTGCATTTATTGCATGGACGGAGAAAGCGCCGACACCTGCAGGATTTCATCTGACGGTACTTAAGCATATTATAATCTATCTGTTCCGTGACAGCAGAACGAACGAGCCTTTATTGACGTTTTTAAATCTGAAAACTCCAAAAAGCAACGAAATTGTCAGACATCCATTAGTGCATGTTCACAGAGGAAAACAACTGAAATACAGCGCTGGTTGTTCTCTCGAACGATACTCGGCGACAACGACGGAATCCTAAACCGTGGGCGAAGTAATGGGTGTATTAAATTGTATGAAATAATCCCGGAAAAAAGCACAAAACACTGCTGTAGCAACAATGGCGTCCGGCCAGCTGCTTTTCACATTAAGTGAATCATGAGGGTATCGAACACATCTTCTTTGTCCTTAGGAAGACAAGCTCTGGTTAAATATTACTCCCTTAAGGGGTAATTCACCAGCGCCGGGGTGTCTGAAGCCCCCCAGTTCAGCGTGGACTCCCTGTGACTTTACAGCCTCATGACATTCCAACGCACGCACACACACACACACACACACACACACACACACACACACACACACACACACACACACACACACACACACACACACACCAAGAGACCAACATTTGTGTGTAACTCAGGATAAGCAATATTTCTTTTAAATATATGTACAATTCCATTATGCATGTGTGGTTAGTTTGCCTTATAATAGAGGTGTGGTCTGCTAGAGTATAATTTTGAATTCTAAAGGTTCACTGAAAGAAGGTTCCTCAATAGTGTCTTGTAACCCGACCTCGACCTGGTCATAAACTTTATGACTCCAAAGCTGCAGCTTAGCCAGTTCTTCTGCAAGCCAACATTCCAGACATTTCCACACATATGATCCAATAGCAATGTTTTTGATATGTATTTTTATGTGTGTATAATTGGCCAGATAATGTCTGAGGTATCTATGCAACGTTATTATGTTAATCAAAATCACTATGCTAAGTGATTATGATGAAATTATGTAACCCTGTATTTCTTTCATGCAAAAACGTCATTCGAGGTGTCAATGTAATGGGAAAAACACGTCGGAGTCGAATCTTGACTGCAAAGTACAATAATATGCATTTATTCCAGGAAATACCATATTTCTAAATATGAATGTTGTTTTCGATTTCTCACATGACAGTCAAAGTGTGGGGGGGGGGTTTCTTCACAAACAAAGAAACCTCTTCCCGCTTCAGATCAGAGGATCCGATTTGCCCTCCACGCAAAAGAAGGCGTACACGAGACACTGTTAAAAGTCCGAACCTTCGCTCTCTCAACTCTCTCTCAACTCTCTCTCAACTCTCAACTCAACTCTTCTCCCCGGCGCAGCGCTTCTCTAAGGAACATCTGAAGGAGGCCCTGGCCTTCTCTATCGAACGAACCCATGTTCGAGTCGTAGCTGCGTCCTTTGCAACCAAGATTTGCAACCTCTCCCTGCCCGGGAGATGAATCTGAACTTTCTCGGTAACGTTACATTCAGTGAGCCTTTTTAAGCTTCCCGCGACACCGGAAGACGCAGCAGAAACAGGACACCATCCTCGCTTCCTGCCTCAGCCAGCCTCACCCGAAAGAGCACAGAATCTTGCAAGTAGGCTATATTGATTCCTATAAAAGCTGTTCCAGGTGTCTCGTGAACTTAGGTTTCAGTATGTAATAATTACTAGCTTTTCCCTTCTCTCTATATCTTTCTTTCTTTCATTTCATTTCATTCTGATCACGCTATGTTTTATGTTTTGGTTCGGTTAAATGTTTGTTTGTTTGCATTTTTACGTACGTTTATATTTGTAGTTTATATAAACTCTAGTGTGTGCCATTTTATTAATAAACCAATTTATACTTTTAATTGTCTCTGTGTTTGAAAACCCACCTTATAAAGTCAATGAAACTAAAAGATCTAAGCTACAAAGCTTGATATCGTAGACTACATTTAGTAGTTCTTAATTCATAAACTCAGAAAGTTTGATGTTCGTGGCCAGAAGATAAAACTTTCTTGGAGTTTGTAAAAGGATACCCCCTTCTTAACTGTGATAATCTTACATTTATTCGCTGGATGAATGACTGATGACCAAACCAGTTACAGAACAAGGTAATCTCGACAATTGATCAAATAAATGTACATGCGATTTCTGAATTATTATGACCATGAGTTATAATTATTAATATTTTAAAAATTCCCTATATCCTTGAGCTAATTCACATTTACCCAGAGTCGTTTACGTTACACTGCAGAGATGGCAAGTTCAGCAGCTAAAATTTGCTGAGGTGAAGTGACGGCTAGTAACAACAGCAGACAAACAGCTAGCAATGACATCAGCGGGAATCCATCTGTCACTCAAGTGGCCACACCCTTAATTATGCAGAACTTTAAATATTAATCAACTAAACGGATGAGTTATAACAAAATTCACCCCCCTCACAGTTGTTATGAAGGGCAAAATTAGCTGTATAGACCAAAGCCATATAGAGATCCAGGCTGTAAACATGTTTTTTTCTGCTGTAAAGTTGGTAATTTTAACATGGGGGAGATACAGATTTGACTCACTTCTGCAGCCAGCCCAAGCGGCCAGTCAATGAATTGCAGTTTAACTCACTTCCGTGTTGGTTTCAAGAGAGAGACGGGGAGGTTGCCGCTTGGATATACTTCAAGCGAAATCGTAGAACAAACTGCTGTGATGTAATTTCAAACAAAATCAGGCCAAAATAAAGTTTGTTTAGAGTTAATTTTGGGAAACAGCTTTGCTACGGCTGATAGTTCGCTATGGCTGATAAACACCTTTGTAATACCATTGTACATAAAGCTGCTTGAATTTAAGCAATATATTGTATAAAGTGTTATATAAATAAACATGACGTGACTTTACTAGAGTGCCGCAAACATATCCACATCGCTATGATCACATGCTTTTCTTATGCTTTATTTCTTTATTGTTTTCTCAGTTTTGTTGTGTGTTTATTTTTATTGAGAAGAAAGCAAGCAGCACATAGTTACATATTCATCTAAACGCCGCTCTCATCAGTGTGAGTGGTGTCGGATGTTCGCTAACAGTATTTCGAACGTCGTTTTACCCATAAGCAAAGAATGAAAAAGAACTTAGCCATGTGTATATCGGGGCCGTAACTATCAACGCAACAGGAAGCTGTCTGAAAGGGATGTCCAGGTACTAACTTGGGTTGTCTCCAAAAAAAATAATACCACAGCTGCCCAACTCACTGCACTGCACAGAGTCACTGTGCTCCTCAACTCTCCTGTTTCCACCAAAACTGTAAGTCAGAAGCACCACAGAGTAAATATTTATGGCTGAGCTGCTATAGCCAAACCTTTGGTCACTACCAATGCCAAATATAATATACAATGTGAAACACGTATTGTTCTCTGATGAATCCACTTTCACTGTCTTTCCCACATCTGTGTGAGTTATGGTGTGGTAAAGCCCCAAAGAGGCTTAACACTTGGATTGCTGCATGCCCAGAGTGAAACACTCGGGTGGATCAGTGATGGTTTGGGCTGCAATATCATGGCATTCACTACAGTGCTTGATGTGCATGTCACTGCCAAGGACTATCTTCCAAGCCATTCTGGGGGACCATGTGCACTTAATAGTTCAAACATTGTATCCTGAAGGGGGTGCCGTGTATCAGCATGATAATGCACCAATACATTGAGAAAGACTTTTGACAGAATGGTTTGATGAACATGAAAGTGAAATTAAACATCTCCCATGGCTTGCACAGTCACCAGATCTAAATATTTTTGAGCCACTTTGGGGTGTTTTGAAGTAGCAAGTCAGAAAACACTTTCCTCCACCAGCATCACATAGTGACCTGGACACTGTTCTGGAAGAGGAATGGCTCAAAATCCCTCTGGCCACTGTGCAGAACTTGTATCTGTCATTCCCAAGATGAATCAATGCTGTATTTGCCACTAAAGGAGGCCCTACACCAAAATAAAAAAATATTGTGTTAAAAAAAAACAGGTGTTCCATTGTCCAACGATAGATAGATATATAGATAGATCCACACACACGTATGGAACTCTTTTTTTCCTGTAGACTGAGAAACAGCACTGACAGCATCTTTTGCAAAATTCATATAGCCTACCCTTTGGAACAAGTAAGAAACAATGCATTAGTCTGCTGCTTTTATTCAGCAATAAAAACGGTCGTACTTTTGTAACGAGCGAAACATGAAATCGCAGGACGTAATGCATTTTTAATGCTCAAGATACTGGAGACATGCTGTGGTTTTTCTGAGACTCAGTGAAGTCAAACTGTCATGATAAGCCATTACACACAGAGGAGATCCCAAACATGATGACTGCAAAGCTCAGATTTTGCATGGAGTTCAAACGGTGCAGCCACCACCGAGAAGCTGTATGGTTTAACATTCTAAATGGAGCAAAATATCCCAAATTGCACCTTCAGTTTGTGTGTACAAGCAGGAGCTTTTGTAAGAGCACATACACTAACATTTAGGAAAACAGCATGTCTGTGAGAATGACTCATGCTGACAGGAATAGGAATGGGTGAAAGCGACAACGCAGAATATTAAAAAAGTAAAACTCTTCTGATGAATGTTGATATGCGGATTTCTAAAATGAAACTTGACAAGCTTTTTCTTCTCATTATTGAGTGCTACTGTAAAACCGCACAGGTGACTCACAATGGGAGTCTGTCGCATCATCTGTGCATATTCTCTCAAGCAGACAGTCTTTGGGATATAACTGGGATCAAATCAGACAGTGGAAACCATCAATCAAGGCATAATAAAGTCCTGAGATCTGAACCATTGACTCGGCAGATACCTATATATCCAAATATTACAACAGACACACATATAGGGTGCGGGTTCATTGAATAAAACAAGCTGACGTTTGACACATTTATAGAAGAAACCAGATAAAACAGTTGAAATCCAAGGCCTTTTATTACAAGGGGGTGTGCTGAAAAGGATACAGATAACATATCTGGAAGAGGAAAACAATTTCAGACACACAGCGAAGCTCAATCAGCTTACTGATCATTGCACTCCAGATAAAGCAACAATCTCTGTTCCATCTCTCTGTTCTTATGGAGTATTTACACTTGGTCACTTCTTGGTCACTTCTTGTGTCTTGATCGATCAGACTGCTATTTGATTAAGTATGCACATTCCATTTACACTCAGCCACATAAATGTCTCTATAAAATGAATTTAAATTATATTCTTCCACCGTATGCAAACATAACAGAGTTTATTTCTACAATGATACTATTCATTGGGAGAGTTACATTCGCTATGGTCTCAAATACATCTTGGTCTTTTCATTATCGTATTCATAATTTGTGATCATTAAAACTGAATGAAATACCCCTTTTTGAATGTAAATATTTTTTTTTAACAACTGTGCAAAACTTTAAAAATGGAACTAGCCATTCTAATTAGTCTTTATTCTATCTAGCTCTGTTCCGACACCTTGTGAGCTACATAGACAGTATTTTAAGGCATCTCAATGCAAAGACTGTTCCAAACAGAAGGCAAAAAATAATACAAATGCAACATAAATGCAACATAAAAGATACCTTATGGTATAAAGGAGAATTACATCCCTTTTGAATAAGGGAATCCCAGAATGAACAAATCATCCAAGACAACTGATGGAACCATGAAAAATGTGATTATAAACATGTTTTTGTGTCATTCAAAACCAAAACAAATTGATAAAATAGTTAAATCCAATTCAAATCCATTGTAATCGATATTTGTGAGCAGTGTTCGGAAAGTTACCTTTAAAAGTAATGCTACAAAATTGTGTTACTCCCTAAACTAATTAACTAATTGTGTTACTTTATGAAAAGCCTGCTTGTTTTATTTAAAAAAAAATGTGGCAAATGTAAAGGTCCCTTCACACCAAGACCCTGTTTATAAGATTTGGTCGATCGGATCACAAATAGACGAGGGAGACACATTCCCATTTACACCTGGTGTTTTAATCTGTCTCTTTTGTCCACTTTCAACCACTTCTGTCCTGATTTCTTCGAGGAGAGGGTATATGGGTATATTTTCAGATCTTTCAACCTATAGGCTCGCGCAATTTACATATGAAACCGACCAGAGACAATGGAGAAACACATGAAGTGCAGCAGAGAACATTGAGAACATTGTGCTTGGTTCATTTTTGTCTTCAAACCAAACTTTTAATTACTTTTGGTTAAGTTTAAATCAAAACCCGTTCATATAATGTTTATGCATTAAGTCAGTAGGCAGAGAGTAGGCGGTTTTTGTGGCTGTTCGAATGCATTTGACCACATGAGCGTTTACACTACGAAACCAATCCGGTCAAATACATTTTCAACTACCTCTGGAAGTGGTCGAAATTGGACAAGCTCAAAAGGTTTTAGAACCCGTTTACACTTGTATTTAGCGTTGTCAACTTGTGATCGGATTTACGAAAATGCATCTTAATACCAGGTGTAAACAGAGCCCAAAAGTGAAATAAATAAGCCTCAGGCTGCAGGAAATACAAATTCATGCCTGTACAGTAGCTCAAGCTCTTCAGATGTGCTGTCATTCTGTATTGCAGAAGAATAGGTATTCATAATACATAAGTGATTTACCTTAGATGATAACTACTATGTTCAAAGTGTGTGCATGCACGTGTGTGTGTGTGTGTGTGTGTGTGTGTGTGTGTGTGTGTGTGTGTGTGTGTGTGTGTGTGTGTGTGTGTGTGTAAGACTTGCAATTTGTGAACATAGATCAGGATAGAGTACAAGGGAGAGGAATCAATGACTGTGTAACATATAGATTTATCAGAGACGCATCAGTAGAAGGGAGACAGATGGCATCAAATACAGCATTTTACATTACAGTATGTATGCCATGTAATACTGTAAACAGATTACCGTGGTAAAGACTGCCACATTACTGTAACACCCTTCATCTTTAAAAGGTCAACTACAGTAGGGCCCTATGGATTAATTATTTAGTCATATGGTACAGTGAGAACATTTACTGTATTGGCAGCCAACTTTGTTCTAGCACAAGACCTCATGGCTGTTTACTTCATCACACCTTTTGATAACACACTGAATAGATTATATTACAAACATTATGGACTTTATGTTACATACGTGTAAGTGCATGTAAGTGCATTTTCTAATGTTGCATCTGTAGCCTGTAACTGTAATTATTTCAGCAACAAGGGTAATTTGAAACATGGATTACATTGTTTGCTCTTAAATGAAATGACTGAAAATGTGTATACCTGTAATAAAAGCATCAGATCAGGTTTTTAAAGAATGACTAGCTGTGTTACAAGTGCAATCAGTATGGATTATTTTACTAAGAGTTTTGAAAATGTACACCTTGTGAAAATAGTACCAAAGCAAATACAAAAAGCTGTAAAAATAAAAAGTGCAAATCTTACCATTTCCTTCAAATTCTATCCTTCAAATACATCTGTATTTGTTATAATTTTGAGAAGATCACAGAAGGAGTTATCATTAGGATTCTGTCTGCCTGCACACGACATCAACAGCACACCTCAGTTCAGCAGTGGTTATACAGTATTGTCATCAGACCTATTCAAACCCGCCAATGGACCGTTCTACCACTGAACTAATCCCAGAGTCAAATGAACATCATTGATCATTATTTTCACAAGAAACATTTTCTCAGAACATGAGTTCTGCAATTTAGTTTAAAGATGAATAATGCATCTAGCACCCTTCGCTGTCATTAAAACATTAAAATGTAGCATGCAACAGGAAATGTTTTCAACAGCAGCACATTCATTTCATTCATTTTTATATTTCTATATAAATTCATAATTGTTTTTGTTTAACTTCTGGATAATGACTTTATGTAGGCTAATTTGATTGCTTAACTCCTTTAATTAAAGTGGAATCTTTAATCTAAATGTGTATATGAAAATGAATATGAATGTTTTTGTTTTCTTCATTACTTAGCTCTCTCCTGTAAGAGTGCATACGCAGTACTACTCACGGTCTAGAGTGTGCGGACATACAGTATTCCCAGCATAAGTTGCCAGAGTGACTGAGCTTGAGCTACAGTTGTGGTCAGAATTACTGGCACCCCTGGTGTGTGTGTCTATCTATCTATCTATCTATCTATCTATCTATCTATCTATCTATCTATCTATCTATCTATCTATCTATCAATCTATCTATCTATCTATCTATCTATCTATCTATCTATCTATCTATCTATCTATCTATCTATCTATCTATCTATCTATCTATCTGTCTGTCTGTCTGTCTGTCTGTCTGTCTATCTGTCTCTCAGTTCAAATTCAGTTCATTAATTGGAACTATAAAAGGCATTCTCAATTCAATTCTGGAGTATCGCAGCTTTATGTTAACACTATTAGATGTGTGCACTAATTGTTATTGTATTGCATATCAATGTAGAGCAATGCCAATTTTAACAGCTATACAGTGAACAGCAAGGCAGCTCACTACTGTAGGCTTTGGAAAAGAAATAATGAGTTTCTTTGCTGACAATGATAAAAATATGCTCCCTGCTAAATATTTTAAATTAATAATAATAAAGGTGTGGGAGTCAGTGTCTGTCTTTATAGTTGTTAAAAGTCTTAATAACAGAAATGTCTATTTGGACTGAACAAGATGAGAAGATTATTAACTTTGAGATTTGACAGCTTTGACCTCTTTCATGTGTTAATTGGCTAAATCTGTTCTCAACAGCTTCATTTAATTCTGCCGGTATGTCAGCTCTCGGTATTGTGAGTCACTGAAACAATCTTCTTCAATCTCATTTTGTGGCCAGACTAAACTGCTGTGAAAATTAAATACTAAACAGTGGTAACTCTATTATTTAGAGTAGACTGCAGATTCTAATTCAAATAGTAAAAAGTGATAACTCAAATGGATGTTAGTCTGAAACTTTGAAAACTTTGAAACTTATGTTAATTTCACTCCATCCTGTTTTTGCCTCATTCCATTCCAAGCTGGAAGTGGGATAGTCCTGCTTGATATTTTTAACTTTTGACTATAAACAAATGCAAGTAATTTTACCTGGTGGCCAACTTGGAAACACCCTAGCTATTTTCCAGCCATTAAGGTAAAGCTCATGTCTCCTTGAGAGGGAACAATCAGAAATATCCTAGCCTGTCTGTCAAGATTGTATTTCAATAAAATACTGTATAGAAAATGAGCAATATATTTTGACAACAATATAGGGTATACAAAGGGACTAAAGGCACAACCATAGGCGAAGGGTGAACCAACTCCAGGGTAAGGCTAACTTTAAAAAAAATGTAAAATATAATATTAATCATATCATATAATAAAATATCATATTTATTGTTATTACTGTAAATCTATGTTACGGGATCTCATTCAATGCTTTCATAATATTTTCTTCTTTAAAATTTTGTTTCTATATTTTTATTTTATTTTATTTAATGACAGTATTGAACAAAATTACAGTTCTTCTCAGTCGCTTTGGTGCATTTCTCACATCACTATTTACATTTGCACAACAGTTAATGCAGTTCTCAAAACAATTAGTACAAACTGCAAAACCTAGTTGATAACCTGCAAAAGCGTGTCACTTGCTCAAAATGGATAGCTCATTCCTCAAAAGCAAGTATTAATGTCAATGAAAGTGTCAGTGTCATCAAGATGAAAAGTCCTGACACCATTGTTTATGAACAAGATAGTCAAATGGCTTTGTCTTGTTTTCATTATGACAGTTTACTCTGTAAATGTTTTCCAATGCAAAAAAGTCAGATCTTGGTGACACTACCTGAAAATGCTCAAGACAGCACTATATACTATTTGCACAGCCATTTGAAAAATACAGTAAAGTTACACATTACTGTATTTAGTGAGGTAACTGAGTACAAGACACTGAATATGTATGATTCACATTTTTACTGCATATGCTCTTTGCAATTCTAATTTGTTCACAGCATTGTGCAAAAGAAAAAATACACTCTTATTTACAACAAACATAAACTCCCTTTGGGTAGAGCTGTGCACAACTGTAAACAATATTGCAGTACATATTGGAACTGAACATACAACATACATAGTACTGTAATCATTCATGCACATCCAGACGTTCATCTCTGTCTGGCCACATAATTTCATCTACATCACAGCGAATATCATCTCTTGCAATGCAGCGAGGAAAGTATCTCCTCGAGTGGCGAATGCACCCTCTGCAGGACTCTGCTGTGATGTCATCACATGCTGCATCCATGGCCGCTAACAGGGCCATTTGGGTATGTGGATGCCGGTCATATACCTTCCACCTCCAGGAAGAGAAAAACTCCTCTATTGGATTTAGGAATGGTGAGTAGGGAGGGAGATATTCCACCAGCATCCTATCATGTGCTGCAAACCACTGTCTGACGACATCTGAGTGGTGAAAACGAACATTATCTAAAACAACAACATGCTTGCTCAGATGGTCTCCAGTTAGACCCCTCTCATCCTCAGGGATTATGTCCCTGTAAAGAGTGTCTAAAAAAGTCAGCAGATGTTGTGTGTTGTATGGACCAAGACGGGGGATATGGGTGAGGACGCCGTTTTATGAGATGGCTGCACACATAGTAATATTCCCTCCTCGTTGGCCAGGGACATCAATGGTTGCTCTCTGTCCAATGCGATTCCTTCCACGTCTTCTACCTTTTGCCAGATTGAAACCCGCCTCATTCAAGGTATATGAATGTGTGCAGCGGTTCCCTGGCCTCCAGCTCCAGTACATGCTTTATTACAGAAGAGGGAGTGAGAAAAACCCCTTATGATGCCGACAAAATCGAGGACCGTGACGTCGCCCGGCATGGCGCAGCCGGGGCCCCACCCTGGAGCCAGACCCGGGGTTGGGGCTCGTATGCGAGCGCCTGGTGGTCGGGCCTCCCCCCATGGGGTCCGGCCGGGCTCAGCCCGAAGGAGCGACGTGGGGCCACCCTCCCGTGGACCCACCACCTGCAGGAGGGACCGTAAGGGTCCAGGTCCCAGTCCCTGGACGCGGAATCTAGCTCTAGGGACATGGAACGTCACCTCTCTGGCGGGGAAGGAGCCTGAGATTGTGCGTGAGGTTCAGAGATTCCGACTAGAGATAGTTGGGATCACCTCTACGCACAGCTTGGGCTCTGGAACCACACTCCTCGAGAGAGGATGGACTCTTCACCACTCTGGAGTTGCCCATGGTGAGAGGCCGCGGGCTGGTGTGGGTTTGCTTATAGCCCCCCAGCTCAGCCGCCATGTGTTGGAGTTCACCCCGGTGAACGAGAGGGTCGCTTCCCTGCGCCTTCGGGTCGGGGATAGGTCTCTCACTGTCGTTTGTGCCTACGGGCCAAACGGCAGTGCAGAGTACCCGGCCTTCTTGGAGTCTCTGGGAGGGGTGCTGGAAAGTGCTCCGACTGGGGACTCCGTCGTTCTACTGGGGGACTTCAACGCCCACGTGGGCAGCGACAGTGACACCTGGAGGGGCGTGATTGGGAGGAACGGCCCCCCTGATCTGAACCCGAGTGGTGTTCTGTTATTGGACTTCTGTGCTAGTTACAGCTTGTCCATAACAAACACCATGTTCAAGCATAAGGGTGTCCATCAGTGCACATGGCACCAGGACACCCTAGGCTGGAAGTCAATGATCGACTTTGTGGTTGTTTCATCTGACCTCCGGCCGTATGTCTTGGACACTCGGGTGAAGAGAGGGGCGGAGCTGTCAACTGATCACCACCTGGTGGTGAGTTGGATCCGATGGCGGGGGAGGAAGCTGGACAGACTCGGCAGACCCAAACGTACTGTGAGGGTCTGTTGGGAACGTTTGGCCGAATCCCCTGTCAGAGAGATCTTCAACTCCCACCTCCGACAGAGCTTCGACCAGATCCCGAGGGAGTCTGGAGATATTGAGTCCGAGTGGACCATGTTCTCCACCTCCATTGCCAACGCGGCCACTCGGAGCTGTGGCCGTAAGGTCTCCGGTGCCTGTCGAGGCGGCAATCCCCGAACCCGGTGGTGGACACCGGAAGTAAGGGATGCCGTCAAGCTGAAGAAGGAGTCCTATCGGTCCTGGCTGGCTTGTGGGACTCCTGAGGCAGCTGATGGGTACCGACGGGCCAAGCGGACTGCAGCCCGGGTGGTTGGGGAGGCAAAAACTCGGGCCTGGGAGGAGTTCGGTGAGGCCATGGAGAAGGACTATCGGTCGGCCTCGAAGAGATTCTGGCAAACCGTCCGGCGCCTCAGGAGGGGGAAGCAGTGCCCTACCAACGCTGTTTACAGTGGAGGTGGGCAGCTGTTGACCTCGACTGGGGATATCACCGGACGGTGGAAGGAATACTTCGAGGATCTCCTCAATCCCGCCGTCACGTCTTCCATTGAGGAAGCAGAGGCTGAGGACTCGGAGGCGGACTCGTCCATCACCCAAGCTGAAGTCACCGAGGTAGTCAAGAAACTCCTCGGTGGCAAGGCACCGGGGGTGGATGAGATCCGCCCGGAGTACCTCAAGTCTCTGGATGTTGTGGGGCTGTCTTGGCTGACACGCCTCTGCAGCATCGCGTGGCGGTCGGGGACAGTACCTTTGGACTGGCAGACCGGGGTGGTGGTCCCTCTTTTTAAGAAGGGGGACCGGAGGGTGTGCTCCAACTATAGGGGGATCACACTTCTCAGCCTCCCCGGGAAAGTATATTCCAGGGTACTGGAGAGGAGAATCCGGCCGATAGTAGAACCTCGGATTCAGGAGGAACAGTGTGGTTTTCGTCCTGGTCGTGGAACACTGGACCAGCTCTATACCCTCTACAGGGTGCTGGAGGGTTCATGGGAGTTTGCCCAACCAATCCACATGTGCTTTGTGGATTTGGAGAAGGCATTCAACTGTGTCCCTCGCGGCATCTTGTGGAGGGTGCTCTGGGAGTATGGGGTTCGGGCCCCTTTGCTAAGGGCTACCCGGTCCCTGTACGACCGGAGCAGGAGCTTGGTTCGCATTGCCGGCAGTAAGTCAGACTTGTTCCCGGTGCATGTTGGACTCCGGCAGGGCTGCCCTTTGTCACCGGTTCTGTTCATAACTTTTATGGACAGAATTTCTAGGCGCAGCCAGGGGCCGGAGGGGGTCGGGTTTGGGGACCACACAATTTCATCTCTGCTCTTTGCGGACGATGTTGTCGTGTTGGCCCCATCAGACCAGGACCTTCAGCATGCACTGGGACGGTTTGCAGCCGAGTGTGAAGCGGCTGGGATGAGAATCAGCACCTCCAAATCCGAGGCCATGGTTCTCAGTCGGAAAAGGGTGGTTTGCCCACTTCAGGTTGGTGGAGAGTTCCTGCCTCAAGTGGAGGAGTTCAAGTATCTTGGGGTCTTGTTCACGAGTGAGGGAAGGATGGAACGGGAGATTGACAGACGGATCGGTGCAGCTTCTGCAGTAATGCGGTCGCTGTACCGGTCTGTCGTGGTGAAGAAGGAGCTGAGCCGTAAGGCGAAGCTCTCGATTTACCGGTCAATCTACGTTCCTACTCTCACCTATGGTCATGAGCTGTGGGTTATGACCGAAAGGACAAGATCCCGGATACAGGCGGCCGAAATGAGCTTTCTCCGCAGGGTGGCTGGGCGATCCCTTAGAGATAGGGTGAGATGCTCAGTCACTCGGGAGGAGCTCAGAGTAGAGCCGCTGCTCCTCCACATCGAGAGGGGCCAGCTGAGGTGGCTCGGGCATCTTTTCCGGATGCCTCCTGGACGCCTTCCCGGGAAGGTGTTCCGGGCATGTCCCACCGGGAGGAGACCCCGGGGAAGACCTCGGTGTCCCCCCGGAAGAGCTGGAGGAAGTGTCTAGGGAGAGGGAAGTCTGGGCATCCCTGCTTAGACTGCTGCCCCCGCGACCCGGCCCCGGATAAGCGGAAGAAGATGGATGGATGGATGGATGGAGTGAGAAAAACTAACAACTTTTCCTGTGTAACATAATGCATTTTGGACAACATATTGTACAGTATGCACTGTGAATACACATACACAGAACTGTCATGTAAGTGTAGTGCATGACACTACACAAAGTAGACAGTTTACAGCACTGAACATTAGAATATGCATAGAACACATACATGTTTTACCTGTACATACTGGTGACGGATCTCTTTCACTCTGTCGCTGTTCCGTTCAAATGGCACATTGTACAATTGTTTCATGCGCATTTCATTCCTCCTGAGCACTCTGTCAATTGTAGCGACTGAAACGGATTCAATATTCCCAAAGATGTTGTCATCCTCTATAACAGCACTTTTTATCTCTCTCAATGGCATTGTTTGCAATCACCATTGCACAAATGGCTTCCTCTTGTTGCGGAGTAAAAAGGGGCCCTCTTCCACCTCTGCAAGGTTGTCTTGCAATCCTGTGTGGTGCAGAGTAAAATTACAGTAAATATGGCAAATCTTTACTGTAACACTACTGTACACTACAATACACTAAATGTGTGATGCAGTAAAGCTGGACGTCTAAATGTAAAATGTACAGTGACAAGTTCTTGTCCCACTGCAAGCTTCATGTGTGACACAATGACAGTAGTGCAGTGCAGATTGTTTAGTGCTGAGTTACTGTCCATTTATACACACCTGTTCTCCTGACGAAATGTTTGAATAATTTAATTTACAGTGGTTCTCCCAACATTTGGCTGCACCCTTCGACCAGCCTCAGCCATTGTGAGGCCGTGACTGACAACATGATTCACAATTGTAGCCCTGATTTCATCAGGGATCCGCCTATGTACTTGGCCTCTTCTTCCCCTTCCCCTTCCCCTTCCCCTTCCCCTTCCCCTTTCCCCTTTTCCTTCCCCTTCCCTTCCCTTCCCCTTCCCCTTCCCCTTCCCTTCCCCTTTCCCTTCCCCTTCCCCTTCCCCTTCCCCTTCCCCTTCCCCTTCCCCTTTCCCTTCCCCTTTCCCTTTCCCTTTCCCTTCCCCTTTCCCTTTCCCTTCCCCTTTCCCTTCCCCTTCCCCTTCCCCTTCCCCTTCCCCTTTCCCTTTCCCTTCCCCTTCCCCTTCCCCTTTCCCTTCCCCTTTCCCTTCCACGAGGCTGACCTTCCATTTCTGTGTCACAGTATTGTAGAAATGGTACACACTATGTCCTGCTTGGTTCATATATGCTTGTAAACTGGGGGTTTATGGGATTCAGCTCTGACAGTGATTGTAGAGAAGTGGCTTATCATTGGTTGCAACTAATGCTTCACACACCCCTTCTCATCAGTGAAAGCTGAGATTCACCTGAGAGAAATTGTTCAATTTAGGAGGAAAAAAAAGATTTAAAAAAATTTGTAAAATTTGCTTGACAGATTTTGACAACTAGTTCAACATTTTTGTTTGTAATGACTCAAGCAATGAAATGAGGACTATTAGTTTTATATGGAATGACTATTCAGCATTCACAAGTATAGTTAATTTTGATTGACATGACATAATGATAATGTTATAAAACAGCAGAGACTTGTATGAAAGCAATTGATGCATGTCCAAAAGCATTTGCAATTTGTTGGAAGGAATGAGAAACTGCTACTATGATGTGCACAAATGACTAAATGTTGTGGAGGTTGAACTAACTGTTGTGCAAATGTAAATAGTGATGTGAGAAATGCACCAACGCGACTGAGAAAAACTGTAATATATCAACATTTATATATATATATATATATATATATCAAAATAAACAGAAAATAATACAAACTTTGCTGAAGTGATTGTTTTGAACAATACATTTTTATGGAAGTTGCAGGCCAAAAGCTTAGGAATTAGTCTCTAGATGGGTGAAGGGCAGAAACTGCATGTGGACCGATGAGAAGTCCTGTCCTTCCCAGACTTGGTACCAGAGTTCTTCTTCTTGCCCTTCTTCTTGTGTCTGGCTGTTGTCCTAGCTTCTTTATCTGTTGGCGTTGAACAGTTTGTTAGTCCACAAAGATCCAATCAAAATGTATCAAACCTTTGTCAGCTGTTACAAACAGAGAGGGGCCCAGCCATAAACTGGGCCCTGGAATGTGCCGTTCACCACAGCACAATGGAAGTCAGAAGTCGGAAAGTTGTAAGTCTGACTTAGGGCCCTATTTTAACGATCTAAGCGCATGGTCTAAAGTGCACTTAAGGCGTGTCTGGATCCACTTTTGCTAGTTTAACGACGGGAAAAATGGTTGGCGTGCATGGTCTAAAAGGGTTGTCTCTATTCTCTTAATAAGTAATAGGTATGTTTTGGGTGTAACATGCAATAAACCAATCAGAGTCTCATCTCCCATTCTCTTTTAAAGCTGCCGTCGGCAAAATTTTTTTGATCATATTCAGTGTAATCGACACTATAATCCGACAGAACAACATAAATAAGGTGGTTTTAGAAAAAAACCCGAGCTTCTAACTCCACCTGGAGCGTGTTATTTGTTTTGCAAAAATCCAGCGCTCCCGCTTCATCAGGTCCAATCAGTGCAGGGGGGTGTGAGATCTGACTGTCAATCACAGGTCGTGCACACGCCACAGATCCCCCCTCACTCGCGCACGTTAATATCACATGCACACGCCACGCCTGAAGTTCGCCTGGAGATTGCATGAAGCGTGATGGCGGAGAGAAAATCTACTAACAAGCTTCCAATTCCTCGGTTATTGCTATCTATGGATAGATTAGCCAGGGCAGCCTACCTCCGAGTCCATGGTGTTGATAGATGCTGAAGAGACGGACGTTCACAGAAAATCAGGTACACACGCACAGTGACGCACTGACGAGCACGACCTCGATGGGAGGGTGCTCGCTGGTAGTGGGGAGGGGCATGAGAGTTGTAAACATTCAAAATTTTGGCTAATCGACCCAATCTGCCAGACTTGCCGACGGCAGCTTTAAAAGCCAGTTGCGCTCGTGCCATGGCAGATTGCTATTTACTGTACATGGCCGAATTTGAGAGCAAACAGATCTTCTTGTGTGGGAAGTTAAAGCAAGCAAGCAGACCATCTACGGGACAAGCCAGATTCCACCAAATCTTTATGTACACAATAATAATCTTTTACATTGTAATCCTTTTATTTTAAATATTTGACTAGTTTGTGTGCTGCTGTGCATGTGTGTGTAATAAGCAAAATGTACGCGCGTTGTGGACCCGCCTATTGGCGCACATTACTAACGCGCTCTTTAAATAACAAAAAAATAATACTGTGCCATTGACTTTAGACCAGGTTTTTGTTGGTCAATGGTGCAGTCTATTTCAGTTGCCTCAAAATAGCAACGCGCCAACAATGCGCCTGAACACACCTCGTTTTCAGACCAGCAGCCCATGGGCGCACAAATGGGCGCAAATGCATTTGCTTTTTTTTAAACAACGTGGAGCAGGACATGAAAATGATAACTGCTTCAGGCTGAAACTAGCAAAAAACACTTATGGAGTTGCAGTATTAGCATAGATGCTGTTACAGTATCCCAAGCTGTTTCTCTAGAGTTTTACGCTAAGTGCTGTCAGTAAGATCACGTGCCTCCAGGCTGGAGTTTGGCTCTTTCTGAGAAATTTAATAGAGCACATAAGGAACAAAGCACGTGTGTCTCACAGAACATAAAGATAAAGATTAAGCTGATTGGATAAAGCTAACACTCTGATAACACTGTATTCCACCCACCGTCACACATACATACAGCACAATAGATAAGACTGTTCTACACACACACTCAAAGATACGGGCCAAACCTCAAACCTAAATTCAGACCTTCACACAAGCGACTGTTTGCAGCCTGCTGTAGATGATTACTTTTGCAACCAGAGGCACAAAAGCTCCAGAGACTCCATTAGGACTCTCACGGTGAGGCTAACAGAAATGGAGGGTCTAGCCTTTCAACCCAACCCCCGAAAAAAAAAGAAAGAAAAAAACCTGACGTGCATCAAAACTAAACCACAGCACACTTTCAGCTCCCAGTCATGTCATTTCAAACTTCAGGACTTTTTCATCTTTTTTCAAAACTTTCAAACAAGACGTTGCTTTTCTAGATAGTTTTTTATTTCATTTTTTTTTTATTGTATTTCCTTACATTCAATTTGAATTGTAGTTTAGTTTCTCAATTCAAATTCAGGAATTGAATTGGAACTTTAAATACAATTCAGTTATTAATGATAAATGATAACGCACACATGGACAGCACATAATGGACAGCACATAATTATCATTTAGCATTTTTCATAGTCTAGATCATTGCATCTATTGCATCCATTGCATCTATTGAAGAAGCAGTCGAACAACAGGAGAGAACATCAGTCTGTGAGTGTTTACTTTTCCCAGTAGATTTTAGCACGGTTCTTCGTTGCTAGTAAACTTTGTTTTATTTACTGTATTTTACTCTGGTAAAACGCGCGCCCCACGTGGCATTTTGGCATTTGTTTGTGTGTCGTGACTTTTGAGTTTTACTTGGCTAAATAGTAGGGCGTGGCCTGCTGTATTCAATAACGAGGTATTAGGCGTTATTAGGCGGTATCGGTCGAATATATGGTGAATATTATAATGTTTAGACAGGTGTTAACTGTTAAATACTGTGCTTGTGGATATCTGTTCAAACATAGATATGTATAATGTGGTAACAATAATATTTCATAGTTTGGAGCGGCTCGATCGCTTCGCTTCAGTAAATGTTCTCTGCACGTGCTGTGAGTTTGAGTCCCTCGCGCTGTGTGTTTGAAAAGCGAAACCCGCCAAACATTAGGCTTCATGTTTTTATTTACTCCAATCTCATTTCATAACGTCAGAGTGTTACTGAAGTGTTCATTTTTAATGATTTATAGGCCGCCTGCTATAAGCTATTGTTATTATTATTTTATACAGCCATATACGTATGCCTACAAGGCACAACAAACCTGGTGTTCAATATATATATATATATATATATATATATTACAATTTTAACCGGAAAAATCTATGTATCAATGTATTCCCAAAATCGTGCAGCCTATAGTTTATTTTGATATCAGCATGTTCACAGTTGTTTCGTTTTTTTTTTTTTTTTTTTTTACAGAGACCAGATGCCACTGAGGAGTCCTGCTGACTTAAACATTCACATGAGTCTCTCTGTACATGACCATGGTAAAATGAAAAATCAAACACCTTGGAAATGACAGGTATTTACTATGTTTCAGGGATGGCACAAAGTGATGTGACTGTTCAAGTCTGTCTTTAGATCAGTGTGTTCAATAATGTTCTTTTTTTTTTGTCTTTGTTGTGTATCTATGGATTATGTTGTGCTGTAAATAAATCCAAACAATCAAAAAGCCATTCTTTTTAAAATCTCTCTTCATTATTATCATTATACTTTGTTTTTCTCAGGTGTGAAACAATATTCATGATGATTTATGCCTCCTCGCATAAAGGTTTTTTACACAAAACATGTCTTACAATATTTAAATCAATATATTGTTTTATAACCAGAGGGTTAACGAGCCGAAGAAAACACATGTCACTCCTCTCCTCGCAAAATTGCACTGGTTGCCAGTTGCTGCTCGCATCTAATTCAAGTCACTGGCGTTTGCCTACAGAACAACCACTGGCTCTGCTCCCTTTTACTTAAACTCATTACTTCAGTCATATGTGCCATCCAGAAACTTGCGCTCAAGCGAACAACGTCTTGTGGTGCCATCTCAAAGAGGCACAAAATCTCTTTCTCAGACCTTTACCATGACTGTTCCCTGCTGGTGGAATGATCTGCCTAACTCAACTAGAGCTGCTGAGTCTGTAGCCACACTTCAAGAAACGGCAGCACTTGATCCAGTAATACTAACACTTTCTCTTCTATTTTTTATTTTAAAAATACATATATATTGTTTTACATGTACTGCGTTAGATTAAACTGAGAAGGGTCATAGCACTTGCATATTGTTGTCCTACTGTTAGTTTTACTGCTTCTGTTGTTCTCATTTGTAAGTCGCTTTGGATAAAAGTGTCAGCTAAATGAATAAATGTAAATGTAAATCTATTCATCCTTCAGTTACAGTATAGCATCTATGAAGTGAAAAATTCAGCTCTCAGTTCTTAGAGGTGAATGTGGAGATCATAGACAGCCTTTACTTCGGCTAGCATTAGAACAGCTAAGAGCGCAGTAGTCCTCCAATTACTGAAGAATTAGAGCTCAAGGCCTGAGGTTATCTTCTTCTCCATCCGCTCACTCTGCTATCTTTCTGTGGATTAACGCTTCTCTGTTCTTATCTGAGACTCCAAGCTAAAATCCATGAGAAACAGGCAGATAAGAGCAAGGCAATATGCCAAGAAGATGCAGCAAAGGAGAAGAAGAAGAGAGGCACTATGAACTTCAATATATAAGGCAAGTGCTACTGACCTAATACATAATATAAATGAGCTGTTATTCACCTAATACTGCAGTCCTTCATAGATATGTTAATTTGTAACAGCATTCTGTCATATGTAGAGACCAACGTGTTGGGAGGTAGAAGCAGTTGCAGCTCTGGTCTGGTAACCCACAGGTCACTTATTTAAACCCCAGAAGGGGTGATTGATGACATGGGAAGATGCTGAGTTCCCTATCTGAATCTGTTCTGCTGTTTCACTAGTTTTTATCCTCTGTTTGCCCTGTTATTTTTCGGTCAAACCAGCTGTCTGGAGAGAATGTTTACCAACACACTGCTCTGTCCATAAGAGCCAGCCAGACATCTGAACCACAATCTGAGCTCGAATGATCTTTTATAATCATATGTGCGACTGCTCACAGTCCATGTGACTGTACCGTTATCTAAATCTGTAATGATAGACAGAAGGATAGAACAATACATGGAAAGAAAGAGTGGCATACAACGACAGAGTGACAGATACAATGGTAGAGTGACAGATAGAATGATAGATATAATGATAGATAGAACGATAGATAGAATGATGGAACGATAGGTAGAACGATAGGTACCATTCCACCATTTGTGGTCACCACCAACAATGGCAATGTAAAAGGTAACAAGATCAAAATATATGTCATCTCAATGCAGTGCAATTTAATTGAAAGAGTGATCTTATCAGGGTTATTATGGTAAAGGCCATTGCACACTGAGTCCGAAATTCGCATCCGAAATTCTCGCACGTTAAAAAAAAAATTCGACCTCACGTTATGTCAATCACGCTTGCACACTGTCTACGAAACTTTCGTCCGTAATAAAACAATTCGGATCGGGTTCGATTTTCTGCGTTTTTCGCATCCACAGCCAGTATTTTGAGAGGTTTTTTGACAATTCAGAGCCACCGTACAAGCGAACGACAAAATCCAGAATGACGTCTGACAAGTTGATACACTTCGTCTCGCAGCACAAGTACTGTATGAAAAACAAAATGCGGATTACAAAAACATTGAATAAAATATAACCTGTAACTTATACAGCTGTTCTGTCTGCCCAGCGCTTCTGCCGGCCGCGCGTGTGTGTCTGTGTGTGTGTGTGTGTGTGTGTGTCCGTCCATAGACATACTGCCAGTCTCTGTTCAGGATCGATTGGTTCACAGAAATTGGTGGTCTTCTATTTAATATGTGGCTCCAGTATCGCTAGCAAAGCATCAAACTGTTCCACTGACATTCTGAGGTAAATTTTGAATTGCTCGGGATAATTTCGCAACTCCTTGATAAGGAGGTGAAACTCTCCTTCCTCTCGGCGCAATCTAGGCGCCCCTGCTTGCTGAGAAGATGCCGTGCACAGAAGCTGTTTATTTGAGAAGGGGAAAGGGGAGGGGGCGCGGAGGCGCGGGCGCGGATGACAGTTCACCTCTGGGTCTCTCCCAAATGGAAAGGACAAGGGGGGGAGACGGGGGGATCCATATAGTTATCTAAGTCAGTCACACCTCGACTTTCTTCCAAATAACGCACATTTCATTCATAATATTATAAATACAGGCCTCTATATTTCCTGCACATTTTTGTTTTTCTGAATTGTCTGAATGGCTAATAAAAATAGGTAATACAAAACGATTACTTGGTCACCACCACCAAGGTGAATTGGTTTAGTCTTGACTTCTGGTCGTGACCAAGCGGCAACCTCCCCGTCTCTCTCTTGAAACCAACACGGAAGTGAGTTAAACTGCAATTCATTAACTGGCCGCTTGGCCTGGCTGCAGAAGTGAGTCAAATCTGTATCTCCCTCATGTTAAAATTACCAACTTTACAGCAGAAAAAAACATGTTTACAGCCTGGATCTCTATGTGGCTTTGGTCTATACAGCTAATTTTGCCCTTCATAACAACTGTGAGGGGGGTGAATTTTTTTATAACTCGTCCGTTTAGTTGATTAATATTTAAATTTAAGGGTGTGGCCACTTGAGTGACAGATGGATTGCCGCTGTCAATGCTAGCCGTTTGTCTGCTGTTACTAGCCGTCACCTCACCTCAGAAAATGTTAGCTGCTGAACTTGCCTTCTCTGCAGTGTTTGTGCTTTTTTTCGGGATTATTTCATAAAATGTAATACTTGGGTACAAAGCCCACGTCTTTGGATTCCGTCGTTATCGTTTGAGAGAACAACCAGCGCTGTATTTCAGTTGTTTTCCTCTGTGAACATGGATGGATGTCTGACAATTTCTTTGCTTTTTGGGGTTTTCAAATTTAAAACGTCAATAAAGGCTCGTTCGTTCTGCTATCATGGAACAGATGGATTATAATATGCTTATGTACTGTCAGATGAAATCATGCAGGTGTCGGCGCTTTCTCCGTCCGTGCATTAAATGCACATGAATGAGTGCGGATTTTCTAGCGCATTTACTTGCACTTCAAAGACAATATATCTATGGTTTAACGGTTTAACCAATTTGAGAGGCGGCCAAAATCAGAAGGGGGTCTCGCCCAGGGTGTAATTCAATGTAGAACCGCCACTGCTGACGAACACGAAAAAACGCATACGGAAATTTCGGACTCAGTGTGCAATGGCCTTTACTATGTAACTATAATAATTTCGGCTTGGGGCGGCCGGAAGCCTAGTTCAATAGGTCTAGAGGGCTTTATGCACAGCTACACTACTTCCTGAACTTCAGCCAGCTCTTTGTTTCCTGTCTGTCATTACTGGACAAACTGATTAATCCAGGTGTGTCTGATTATTGTTACTGAGGTCAGGCACACCTGGATTAATCAGTTTGTCCAATAATGACAGACAGGAAACAAAGAGCTGGCTGAAGTTCAGGAAGTAGTGTAGTTTTTTTCTTCCCATTTTAGCCAATATTATAAAACATATGCCATTTAAGCTCACTGCAATTATTACACACATGACTGGCAGTCTTCAGTAATAAAGCAAGGCAGCGCTGAGACAAATAGAACAATTCATAATTAAAATTCCTTGATACAAGAATAAAAACTTTTGCAACTATAATAGAATGATAGATAGAACGATAGGTAGAATGATATATATATAACAATAGAACGATAGATAGATAGATAGAACGGTAGAATGATAGATAGAATGGTAGAACGATAGATAGAATGGTAGAACGATAGATAGAATGATAGAATTATAGATAGAACGATAGAAAGAATGATAGAACGATATAAAGAATGATAGAACGATAGAATGATAGATAGAGCGGTAGAATGATAGATAGAATGATAGAACGGTAGAATGATAGATAGAATGGTAGAACAATAGAATTACAGATAGAATGATAGATATAATGATAGGTAGAACAATAGAACGATAGGTAGAATGATAAATAGATAGAACAATAGAATGATAGTGTCATGTTTTGTTTCTTGTTGCTGGTTCTTGTCTGTCATATGATCCCCTGTTCTAGTCATGTGATCCTGCCATGTGTCCCTTGTCAGTAGGCGCGTTTCCATTAAAGATTTGCGCAAAACTTTTGCGATTTTTTTCTAAATATCGATAAAAAACTATTGCGAAATGACGCCATTTCCATTAACCGATGTTATGCGACTAAAACGTCATTTTTTCCTCTAGCGATAAGTCATTCCAAAAATCATGGCAACGGATGTTGGTAAGTTTATATAGCCTATATCACAGCCACGTACCGCACTAGACATTATTATTATTAATGGAAGGAAACGTAGGCGTGTCATCCAAGCATTAATGGCAAGGAAAGACCCTTATACTGTGAGCGGCACATATGAGGTGTTTTTGGGGGTTTTCTCACTCATTTCTGCTCCGAGGTCTTGATTGTGGCATTTCTTTGAGGTTTAGAATCCAGTATTTCTGTCATTCTTTTGTCTTTTACGAATTTAATAAAGAACTCTGTCTCGTATTCTGTCCAAACATACAGCGCCTTCTAAGTGAGGTGACTGTAAATGCGCATAAACTGTTTCCATTGCAGTTTTGCGAAATATTCCTTTTTTGAATTGCCTGAAAAACCACCTCATGCGAGCGTAAACTTTTTTGCGATAAATGGGAGTTTTTGCGAAATTGACGTGTTTCCATTGGGCGTATTTTCAATTCACAATTTCAATTTGCACAATTTGAAGGGTAATGGAAACGCGGCTTGTGTCATGTTATCATTGGTTCATTGTTTAATTGGTCACAGGTGTCCCTTGTCTAGTCGTTAGTCTTGTGTATTTAAGCCCTCATGTTTGCCTTGTGTCTTGGTCTAGTATTGTTTCCTGTACCACTGTTGTGTCTTTATTCATGTTCATGTTTTGAGTTCCATGCATTGTCATGTCTTTGCTTTGTTTGATCATGTTTCGGAATTAAAGTTGCACTTGGGTTCTCAACCAGTTTGCCTTCAGTGGAAATCTGTTACAGTTAGATAGAATGGTAGAATGACAGACAGACAGACATTCCATTCTCTGAGGACCAATCCAGTATTAACCAATCATCCATAACAAAACAACTCTGGCTCTGCACAAATGATTTTATTGAATACAGCCTGCTTAGTTTGTTCAAACTCTGTGTGAAAGTCAAATTGCTTTAATAAACTAAATCCTTCTGCAGATAGAAAAACAAGAAAAACAAACTCTAGCAGGAAAGGCAGGGAAAAACATTCTGAAGCACTTGGGGGGAAAAACGAAACATAAACTGAAGCATTTACATTTTGTGTTGCGTTTAAATATGAACTTTCACAATGAACCTTATTAATTCACTCTGAAAGTATGGAAGTGTCCCATGCAGCTCACATGGCCGAACATATTCTGGACACATAAATATATGCATATAAATATCAATATGAGACAATGTTGTAGTTGTTCTCATTTTTCTTATCTACCATGATAAATCAAATGATTTATAACTAGCTGCCTAGTACACAATAAATATACTGTATGTGCCATCTTGAAATTAATAAATATCTGCAAGATCCTTTTTGGAGGGTGATTTGCTTGATGCATTTTCAAGACTAGAAAGCAATGAATCAATAATGCTTTATTAAGACAGCATAATGACTGAAATCAATCAAGTAGTTGAAATAACCTAAAACAATACAAGAACAGACATTTAATAAATTCTACAAAGCAAACATCCAAGCTTGAAAGTCACTTCAATGAAGAGGAAGTTTCTGTTTTGTTACTGTCTGAGTGAGCAGACGTGCTGAAAATCACCCATCAACCAGTCAAATGATCTCAACACACGATTACTCACAAACACATCTACTCTGATCTCTCTCTCTCTCTCTCTTTCTCTCTCTCTCTCTCTCTCTCTCATTTTTTCAAGTAATCTTAGCACACTTTTCACTCCAATAGTTTTCTGTTATCAGCGTTGCCCTCAATTTAAACTCACCCCTCTGTAGGTGTCTCTTATAATTTCAAAGTCAAACTCATTCGTCATTACATTGATCTCGATGTGTATGTGCTTGCAAACCAACAGGCTTGTGGGAGTGTGTTATATATTTCAAGGTTGCATATTTGTGTGCATCATGTATACTGCATTCCACCATTTGTGGTCACCACCGACAGTGGCAATGTAAAAGGTCACAAGATCAAAATATATGTCATCTCAATGCAGTGCAATTTAATTGAAAGAGTGATCTTAGGGTTACTATGTAACTATAATAATTTCGGCTTGGGGCGGCCGGAAGCCCAGTTCAATAGGTCTAGAAGAAAAAAAAAAAAATCACTGAATAAGCCTAATTGTAAACCTTGAAATTGATTTCGTTTTTTCTTCCCATTTTAGTCAACCCAGTATTATAAAACAAATGCCATTTAAGCTCACTGCAATCATTACACTGGCAGTCTTCAGTAATAAAGCAAGGCAGCGCTGAGACAAATGGAACAATTCATAATTAAAATTCTTTGATACAAGAATACAAACTTTTGCAACTATAAAACTGGTAAATAAAATAAAGTACAGTAGCCTAGTTTTGCTTAACATGTCTTAAGAAATACTACAGAAATTACTACAGTAATCAAATGTAAAAATAAAATACTGTCTTCACTGTATGAATGAAATATAAGTTGATTCATAATAAAGATACAGAAGTAATAAAGTCAAAAGCAGTGAGTGATTTTCAGATATTTTTTTTTTTTGTGATTAACATTAATGAAACGGATATTAACAGTTTATTAGGCTGCTGTCCCTTTAAAAACACATGCATGGATCTAATATATTATTACACATGCGATTTGAAAAACTGTGGTGACGTGGCAGTCCTTCTTAAAACGTACGATCCGAGATTACAACGAAATCTATCATCTATCTATCTACCATAAATCTATCGCAGAATTTGTTTTTGCTTTCAGCATTTTCAGAGACATTTTGTGTCAGGTTTTTCCAGATCGGAGGGAAGAGTTGGATCTTTATTTAGCCATGATGGCAGACTTCAATCAAAGGTACGGGGGAACATCATTCTACGAATATCATAAATCATTCTCCGCCAAATCTGCTTCCTTCATTTCGCTCTATAACTCCAGACTAGACTGGTCTGTTACTGATACTGAACTGCTCACGGACACTCAGCTCCATTTTGCCCAAAAACAATCGCTAGTCAAGCATTGCACGCTGTCCATGGTGCTGAAAATGTCAGGCTTTCATATGACAGCAGGAGACGTTCTTCAGAGATCCCAAAGGTGGTATTCCTTGTGTTAATTTCAATGAATCTGTTTGTTCTTTTCCTCAATGTAAATTTGATCACATCTGCAGCTTTTGCAAGGATCCGCATCCTATAGATATAGCTAAAGCTGATATCACTGACGCTTTTAAAACGATGCCAATCCACCCTTCTGACTGGCAACTTTTCGGAGTTAAATGGAATTCAAAATTCTATTTCGCAGTAAGGCTTACATTCAGGTGCAGAAGTAGCCCCCATATTTTCAATAGCCTTTCTGAAGCTCTGTGTTGGATCCTGCTGAACATCTGCAAGCTTCCATTCGTCTTACATTTACTCTACGATTTTCTGCTGATCGATTTTCCATCTTCCCAATCTTCAATTCTCGACATACTCGAACAGATTTTTAGTGATGTCGGCGTTCCCCTCTCTGCTGAGAAAACCATGGGCCCTACTACTTCGTTCGAATTTCTAGGAATCTCCCTCGACACAGTTCTAATGCAAGCTTCTCTTCCCTCCGAAAAGCTCCTAAGAATCAGGTCTTTTTTGGAATCTTTTTCCTCTCTATGCTTTTCCTATTCGGCCACCTAAATATTGCCATGAGTATTATTCCTCAAGGCAGGGCTTTCATTTCACGGTTGATAACATTGGCCCATTCCGTGGAAAAATTAAGCGACCAGATCCAAACAGACGAAGGGTGTTTGTCCGACATAAAATTTTGGAAGTGCTTGCTAAATGATTGTAACGCTATTTCTTTTTTCTACAATGATGATTTCGAATCATTGGTAGAATTACAATTATTCACAGACGCCGCCCCTTCTATCGGTTTTAGGGGGTTCTTTCAATGGTTTGCCGAAAAATTGCCAAATTACTTTCCAAAAACTGTATTCGGCTCTGTTTCATCAGCACTTTACGAGATCTATACTCTAGCTTTTGCTAGCATCATTTGGGGTCCTGCGTGGTCACGTAAATGTATCATGATGTTTTGCGACAACTACTATATCTACGCAAAATACTATAATCCCAATTTTCCAAGTTTTCTTTTCTGAAACTTCTATTCGATTGCTACTTAAAGGTTTAGCTAAATCTTCCAGTAAATCAACAGATAAATGTCTGCCTAGAACATGAAGCAGTGTTATTATTTGCCTTTTATGGTTTCATATGGAATTCCAGGGGAATTCACCTCAGAAACGTATACATTTAATTCTGCCCATAGTATTTAATTTACCGATCTACGCTTTTCACCTAATTTCTTCACTCTATTTCTTAAAGTCCCTGTAAAGGCAATTCTAAAAAAAAATTCTAAACACATTATAAATGTTAGAAATGTATTGCTAAAACATATTACAAAGACTGTGAACTGTGAAGTGCTGAATTGTGGAGTTAGACCGTTAAACAGTTTTTCACCATTGCTGTGTTCCGGATTTTTTGGGCGGGGCTAAAACGGGGGCTCGATGACGCACCGGAGCCCCTGAGATCCTGGACACGCCCCTACTTGATGACGCACTGGAGCCCCTGACGCTGGCCCCTCCCCTAAATAGAGCACAATCACATCAGTTTACCGATCGCGAGTTACTGTCAGTACTATTAGTTACTACAGCCTACAGTTTGCTAGCTAGCTATGTATTCGTCACGGAAATGCGTATTACCTGGATGCGATCACGTACAAAACAGATCGGTGTCCTTATTAAAATTTCCAAAAAACGATAATATCAAGAAGAGGTGGATTAATTTAGTGAAGAGCCGCCTTGATGGAGAGCTGAGGATCACCGCCAAAACCTGCCTCTGTAGTGATCATTTTACACGGGATAGTTTTATAAACTTTCGTCGGAGACAACTGGGATTCACTGATAGTCCGCTGTTACTGGTGAATGGGGCCGAGCCGACTATCTCTCGCCTCGGCCTTCATCCTCCCGTCGCGCCGACAACTGGTGCTATCGTCGGCAGTGCGTGCCCACCAATGAGTGTAAGTTGCCTTGTGTGCTTATGTTATAATTATAGTAGGTAGTCCAGGCTCGAACATGTATGGCTTTGTAAAAACAATTAAGCTGCTAGGAGCATCCATTCCGGCTGTAGCGGTGACAGACAGTTGAGTGTGGCGACGGCAGCTTTCCCGCGAGTGGGCGTGGTTTCAGCGCAGCCAGTGGACACGCCCCCAGCGTTTGAGAGCAGAGACAACTGCTAATTTTTTCAAGATTTTGATAGCTTATTTTATGTACTTGCCAGCTTTTTTTATCATTCAAATTTGGCTGGGTGGCTAATAACACATTTTTCTGTGGTGTGACAAACTCAGAACACATACTTAATTTTGACTTTACAGGGACTTTAAGCACTCCAAGAATGAGGCTCAAGGCTCCGGCGTCACTCTAACACTTTCAAAAATCAATAACAATTTTTGTCCCTTCACATCTATGATTATATTTCTGAAAATCCGCCCTAGAACTTTTAATCGCGCCCCTGTATTAATATTACCTAACGGAGCACCTCTTTCTAAGGCCTGGTTCAGAACTCATTTAACTACTGTTATCAAAAGCTGCAGTCTATCCCCCTCTCTCTATACCGGCCATTCCTTCAGAATTGGAGCAGCTACTACAGCAGCTGAACGAGGAATCTCTACGTCAGCTATTAAGATCATGGGCAGATGGTCTTCCTCGGCATTTGAATCATATATAAGACCTGATTCAAAAACCATTCTCGAAGCTCAGCAAGCTCTCCAGTAACAAATCAGGTAAATACCTATGCAACTACAGGTGGTGGTGTAATGCTCTAATTTTCTCATTATCCTGTCAATAGTCTCTAGCTGCATTCTATAATGGCTTTGAGTCATCGTTATGTGTGGCCTAGTGGCCTTGTCTAAGTGTGGCCTTGTCTCCATGTAGCAGTAGTAGCCGTTGTGGTTTGTCCCAAGTGGTCTTTGTTATATATATATATATTAGGGCTGGGGGAATTAACGCGTTAATCTTTGCGATTAATTTGAAATGTTTAACGCGTTAAAAAAAAATAACGCAATTGACGCAGCACTTTTTTTTTTTTGCCTCGTTTTAAAGATTTCCTGTTGCGTCTGCTATTAAAAAGGCCGAAATATGCCGTCCCGCCCCTCCATGTTCGGCGGTCAGGTTTCATTCTCGGGCAGCTTTCATGAGCGGGTCTTTTCCGCTCGGTATGTGCGTCGCGCTCTGTGCTCCGCGCGCGCGCGTGTGTGTGTGTGTGTGTGTGTGTGTGTGTGTCGGTCGGTCGGTCGGTCGGTCGGCGCGCTCTGTGCTCCGCGCGCGCGCGTGCGTGTGTGTGTGTGTGTCGGCTCGCTCTGTCGTTAATGGCCCAGCAGCGGCGAGCTCTCCGTTCCGTGTGTGTGTGTGTGTGTGTGTGTGTCGGCGGCTCTGTCGTTAACGGCCCAAAGGCTTCAATCATGTACTAAGCACTGGAAAAGTAAAGTCCACTCAAGTAACATGAAATTTCTCTGTTGACTTCTGTTTGCTGAGCTGGTATAGCCATGCTGGGCAACAATGGTAAAATGACCTGCTCTGATCACATGCTCTGGTAATAATAGCTTTGTAGGACTATATTTTGTTTTAATAATTAATAAAATAATAATAATAATAATAATCTGTTAAATTGATTATGTTGATTGATTATTGAAAAAGAATAATATATTGATATATTGATGTTTAATATTTTAATATAGGGCTATTTTCTGTTCCCTTTTTTTCCTGTGTTGTTTAATTAGGTGATTCTAAGTTTAAATATTGATGATTACAAGCTTGGGGGAAGCGCAATTAATTGCAATTAATTACAGAAATTGTGCAATTAATTAGTTAATTTTTTTTTTATCGATTCCCAGCCCTAATATATATATATATATATAAAGCCCTAGTGGCTTTATTCTATGTAATATATATTCAGTGTGGTCTACTGTGACCGTGTAGCCTAATGTGGCCTTGTCCCGTGGTCTTGTGGCCTGTTATGGCATTGGTTCTGTGTGGCCAAGTGGCTTTGTCTCGTTGGCCTTTTATTTGTGTGGCATTAGCAGCCTTGTGGCCCAGCGGGCCTTGTCTCTGTGTGGGTCTCAAGGCCTTATGGTACAATGTTGCCTTGTCCTCTGTGTGGCCTTGTGGCCCTTAATGGCCTCGGTTCTATGTGGCCTAGTGGCCGTTGTCTCTGTACGATTTTGTCTCAGTGCGGGCTTATGGTATCGTGGCCCTCGCGGCCTCATTCTATGTTCTGTGTGTTCTATTGTGACGGTGTAGCCTAATGTGGCCTTGTCCCGTGGTCGTGTGGCCTGTTATGGCATTGGTTCTATGTGGCCTAGCAGCCTTGTCTATGAGTGGTTTGTCTCTGTGTGGCCCAGCGGGCCTTGTCTCTGTGTGGGTCTTTTAGGCCTAGTGGCATATTGTTGCCTTGTCCTTTAAAAAGATGCCTATGGTTTGCTGCGTGGCCCTTCGGGGCATAGGTTCAATGTGGCTTAGTAGCCATTGTCTCTGTGTGGTTTGTCTATGTGTGAACTTAGCGGCTTGGTCTTGTCCTTTAAAAGATGCCTATGGTTGGCCAGTAGCCCTTCAGGGCATAGGTTCTGTGTGGTCTACTCGTCTAGTCCTACCTTGTCTTCTATGTGGCATTAGCGGCCGTTGTGGCCCTTCGAGGCCTTGTCTCTGTGGTCTATCATGGCCATGTGGCTCATCGAGGCCTCGTCTCTGTGGACAATTATGGCCGTGTGGTCCAATGTGGCCAGATCTGTGTGGTCCAATGAGGCCTGTCTATGTATGGCCCAATGTGGCAATGTCTGTGTGGTCCAATGAGGCCTTGTCTATGTTTGGCCCAATGTGGCATTGTCTGTGTGGTCCAATGAGGCCTGTCTATGTATGGCCCAATGTGGCACCGGCTGTGTGGTCCATTGAGGCCTTGTCTCTGTGTGTCCTTAAGAGTGAACTGGTAAAACTAGTACTCATAGTACAACTTTACTAGTAAAAGTACATTGAATTCCATGCAAGTTGTTTGGATAAAAGCCCCTGATAAAAAAAAAATATATAAAAAAAAAAGTGTCATGGCTCCTTGTTGTACCTTACAGGTCAACGTTTCTACAAAGACTAAAAGCAGCTTTCTTTTCTAATTAAGCTATAGGCTATGTTGTATCCTCATCCAACGTTCATCATGCTATTTTATGGTAACTCCCTTTCCTATTTTTCAGGAACTACAGGATTCACGACCGGTGGGTATACTTTCTGTTACCATTTTTTGAGGTTGGACGGGCACCGTCCCGGTGGATCCATACTCCACCCACTTTTGGGGGTCGGCTGTGCCCCTGCCTTCGTCTTCAGGCAGGAAATGCAGATCCGCTACCCTCGAATTATGCACTACGGATGGGGCCAATACCAAAGAACTTTATAAATAATTGCTTGCTGGGCTGTCAATAAATTGATGCTTTGTTACATTATTATATCTCCCGAGTCTTTCTGGTAGAAATGAAAGCTTTAGCATAAGTTCTGCCAGGAAGACTTAATTACTACATCACTTATTACCTTCACATCTATCCAATCATGTCCAAATATTTGCTGTATAAAAGATCGGTACTTACACATGTTTGAGTTCGCAGATGCTGACGCAACAATTACCTCCACCCTCCCCACCACCACCAGGATGGTCCCGTCCATGCCTCTCGGGGGGTCGGCTGCGCCCCTGCCTTCATCTTCAGGCAGGAAATGCAGATCCGCTACCCTCGGATTATGCACTACGGACGGGGCCAACGCCAAATAACTTTATAAATAATTGCTTGCTGGGCTGTCAATAAATTAATGCTTTGTTACATTATTCTATCTCCAGAGTCTTTCTGGTAGAACTGAATTCGGGATCACATGGATCTGTGAGGCGTCATCTGTGAGTCCTTTTTTTGCAGCTTATTGTGATTATGGACTTTGGCTGGGCCAGTGCAACACCTTGATTCTTTTCTTTTTCATCCATTCTGTTGTAGATTTGCTGGTGTGCTTGGGATCTTTTTTCTGTTGCATGACAGTTTTAACCAAGCTTTAGCTGTCAGATAGATGGCCTCACATTTGACTACCGAGTTCATGGTCGACTCAATGACTGTAAGGTACCCAGGTCCTGTGAATGTAAAACAAGCCCAAATCATCACCCCTCCATCAGCGTGCTTGACAGATGGTATGAGGTGTTTGTACTGTATATGCTGTGTTTGGTTTTCGGCAAACGTGGCACAGTGCATTATGGCCAAACATCTCCACTTTGGTCTTGTCTGCTCAAAGGACATTGTTCCAGAAGTCTTGAGGTTTGTTCAGATGCAACTTTGCAAACTTTAGAAAAAGCTTTCTCGTGGCAACCCTTTCATGCCGTACTTGTCCCATCTATTTCTAATTGTACTGCCATGAACTTCAACATTTAACATGTCAACTGAGGCCTGTAGAGTCTGAGGTGTAGCTATTTTAATTTTTTAAATTTTTTTTGCAGTTACTCTGAGCACTACACGGTCTGACCTGTAGTCAGACTGTAATTTGCTGGGACGTCCACTTCTGGGAAGATTTGCAACTGTTTTGAATGTTTTCCACTTGCGAATAATCTTCCTCACTGTAGAATGATGGACTTCAAATTGCCCTTCTCAGATGGATGGCAGCAGCAATTGCTTCTCTAAGATCATTGCTGATGTCTTTCCTCCCAGGCATTGTTAATACACACCTGAATGCTCCAGACCAGCAAACTGCCAAAACTTCTTCTTTTATAGAGTTGGTCACACTTGCTGATGATCAATTTATATTAGGCATTTGTTTAGCAGGGCATGACTGCTACTTACCTTCTTAATTCCTATGGAAGCAGTAAGGGTGTATTTAGTTTGTCACTGTCACAAACACAGGAGGAGACAGACAGGTTTAGGTGCACACAGTGTTTATTAAAAGCAGAGTGGTGGTGGAACAACGGGAACCAGATGATGGTGAGAGGATGGTGACTTGTAGAATGATGATGGTGACTTAGCTCGCGATGACTGAAGTGGATTCTCTGTGCAGGTGACGAATGAACACGAAGACTGGCAATCTGGATCAGGATGATGGATGGAAGACGGACAGGAGACTGGATACAGGACGAGACGATCTCAGGTGAGTAGATTGGTAAGGAGTCTGACATAAAGCAGTGTATACTGCAACGAGACCAGACAAGGAGTACGGGGAAGCTTGTTGACGCTTTGGCCGCTCTGAAGTCTGTGTCACACCATGAAATGTTATAATGACAGCATTTTTATAACCGTTTTGGTCACATTTGGTCAGGAAAAAATTATAATTTTCCTATTATTATTATCATTAATAGTGAGTCTCTCTCTCTCTCTCTCTCTCTCTCTCTCTGACAGGACTTAAAAACACATGCAAATGATAAACTATCACTCTATGGTTAAACTGTGCAATTAATCCGATATAATGATAAGAAACCCAGCAACTTCTCTTCCATTTTCTCGGAACTAATGTTTTGGTAGGAACGAAAGTTTACATCGTATGTTTCTCCGGAATCAGCCAGCGCGAAGGACGTCTATATTCTGATTGGTTTCTGGCGTTTTGCCGCTGCTTGCCGCTGAACCGCATCATAGCTCATTACCATAAAGTTGAGCTACTTTCAACTTTCTGATTGACGCTCAAAACGCCCAAAACGCGACGCCGATGGATTTGACGCTCCTTGCAGCTGAGAGAAGCCAGCTTCCATTGAAAATGAATGACTTCCGGTAACTTTGGAAGCTCAAGTCGGCGGCGGTGTGAACGTACAGTGATGAGCGCCGTCTTCCATTCGTCACCCTCGTGCATCCAAATGAGGTTATAGGCACTCCGCAGGTCCAGCTTGGAGAAGATGCGAGCCCCACGGAGCTGTTCAAATGCGGCACGGACCAGAGGAAGAGGATAACTGTATTTAGCAGTTAATATCATGCGTTATCATGCGTTAAGGGCCCAGTAGTCGATACACGGCCGCAAGCCTCTGTCCTTCTTGGCCACGAAGAAGAAGCTGGATGCGGCAGGGGATGTTGATGGAAGGATGAAACGTTGTTTGAGAGCCTCTTGAATGTACTCCTCCATGGCCTTCTGTTCCGGGATGGACAGTGGGTAGATTTTACTCTTAGCTGGCGTCGCCCCAGGCAGCAGGTCGATGGCGCAGTCCCATGGCCGATGAGGTGGTAGACAGGTCGCCAACCGTTTGCTGAATACATCCTGGAACACCCGGTACTCAGGAGGGATTTCTGTTTTACTTTCAGTCTCTGGGCTTTCGATGGAGGTGGAGTTCAACTGGAGACTGGATGAAGATTTCGAGAGATGTCGACAGGTCCGACGTGTAGACGGTTTGATCACAGATGACAGACAGTTCTGGAAGCAGGAATTTCTCCATTGTAGAATCTCTCCAGAGTTCCAATTGATGGTGGGTTCGTGCTGGGTCATCCAGGGGCGTCCCAGGATGATGTCAGTGGTGGATCCTTCCAGCACCAAGAACGAGATCTTCTCCTCATACAGGCAGCTGTGGGGGAGAAGTGGCGAGAAGATAGACGTTGAGAGATACGCACAGCTTTCTGAATGAAACTTTCCAAACCGACGGTGTCGTCATAAATGACCATCTTGTGGCGCACTTCCGGGGACCCTGGCGAAAGACTATCAACAGGGCCGTCCCATCCCATCCGCCAACGTGCAGAACTGCAGAGGATAAGCATTTATAGAAGTATTACCTTGGCGGAGGTTGAACAGCTGATCATGGACGGATAATTCTGATGCGGTTTGACCGAAGACTTCCTTGAAGTGACTGATGAAGGATGCCAATAAAGTTGTGACCGGGCCGTTGGCCTAATGGAGTGCGCGTCCAGATAGCATGGATATCATGAGGCCGATACATGCCCGTTCGGTGGAGAAAAGCTGTGGTTGCATTTCAAAATATAGTGAACATTGTAGAAGGAACCCGCTGCAATCCTCCGCCTCACCGTTGTATGTCGCTGGTCGGGCCATGGGACTGGCAGAGGCAGGTGGCGAAGTAGCGGGTGGTCCAGAGGGGAGAGTTTGCTGAACCGCCTGCACAGGTTCGGCAAACTGATCCGGTGGACGCTCCCCTCTGGTTCCAACAGGACTCTGCATGATGGTCTGGTCTTCTATCACAAACACAGGAGGAGACAGACAGGTTTAGGAGCACACAGTGTTTATTAAAAGCAGAGTGGTGGTGGAACAATGGGAACCAGATGATGGTGAGAGGATGGTGACTTGTAGAATGATGATGGTGACTTAGCTGGTGATGACTGAAGTGGATTCTCTGTGCAGGTGATGAGTGAACACGAAGACAGGCGATCTGGATCTGGATCAGTATGACGGACGGAAGACGGACAGGAGACTGGATACAGGACGAGACGATCTCAGGTGAGTAGATTGGTAAGGAGTCTGACATAAAGCAGTGTATACTGCAACGAGACCAGACAAGGAGTGAAAGGGGCATATGAAGGGTGTGTTGATGAGGGAGTGCAGGTGCAGCGAGTCAGTACTCTGGTGATTTTGAACGAGTGGGCGGATCCTGGTGATAGAGTGATGATTGGGGCTGTGACGTGTGGCTGACTCTGTGACACACACACGGCTTCTCCATTTTGACATATTTTGTTAAATAAACCATGACTCGGTGTAATATGTCATGTGTTGTTGTTCATCTGATGTTGTATTTGCCTAATTTTAAGACATTATGTAAAACCATAGAATTCAAAAGTGTGTACTTTCTTTTTCACATAAACATTTTTGAAATACATTCATACATACTTTTTTATTTATTTATTTATGTGCATATGTAACCCTTCACTCAATTTGGTACAGACACAATTTCTGAGTATGGACCAGTTCGATCAGAAGACTAAATTCGCCTGCAGAGAATAAGGATGTCACAACAATAATGAGTCACTCACACAAGGTATATTTAACTGATTGTATTATGTTTTATATTGTTTTAATTAATGTTTTAATTATTTTTTCAAATACCCTAAATGACTCAAAAGGTAAGTATAATCACATGTCTTTTAAACACTGTTTATGTAAATTAATACATTAACCTCTTGTTTGTTCCCTTCTAAGTTTCACTCGAATTTGATTGTTTCTTTGAAGAAAATAATAAAATTAATTCAAATTTAGTCACCACCAGTAACGCTGAATTCACCTTATGGCTGAAAATCTTAAATTAGAAGAATATAATCAATTAAAGTTATATTCCTCATTTGATACCTTGCTTCTAATTTTCAAAACAAAGTATAGAAAAAAATAAATAAATAAAAGTAATCACATTCGATCAAGCAACACAGTTAATACAAATATATATATATATATATATATAATAAACCCAAACATTCACATTAAATTCCCTTCACAGGGATTTAACCTCTCAGTTTTCAAAACGGTTCGGTCTCAGTCTCTCAAGTTATATTCACAACCTTGTGAATATGGCCGAAATAGTTAAACGGGTTACTCAGTCTCTCCTCTTGACTGAATCCTTGCGAATGAACAGTGAAAAGACTAAGTGTTGTTAGTTAAATTTCCTACCATCCAAAACGCAATCACGACTGGCTGTTAGATCCGTGCGGCTCGCCAGTCCCGACTCCCTCCGCGAACACGAGAGTTAGAACGAAAACCAGGAATCCACGAACTCCAATCTAGAAAGCATCGATTCACAGCCAGCACTCAGGATAATTAAATAATCAGGAAAGATAACAACAACAAAAAGAAGAAAAACAGGAAAAAAAAAAACCCTGACCTTGAAGGTCACAATAAAAATACTCGTTAGTTTTCTCCATAACATAGGCTACACATCACATCATTTACCATTGTTTGTAACAGTACCAAAATGGCGATCACGTTTTACATACAACATGCTAGCATTCGTTCACCAAATGTGGTCGTAAATAAAAATACATTAATAAAATAACTCAACAGACTTCTCGTTTATATTGAGCACATATGAGCATTTCATGAACATTTCACCCAGATGAAATAAAACTGGAACTCACCAAGACCAGATGAACTTGAACATATAATCTGTTTTAGGTCTGAGGAACTGTTACCACTCGATCTTTTTCTCATCCTTCTGGCAAAAAATGATTCTAATTAATGATCTCTTTGATATGTGAACGCGCTATGCGTTAACAAGGCTGCTTCTCCGCAACTGCGTCACACATCGATTTAACAGTCTTTCACATACATTTTCACTTCTCTTCCGCTACATCGTCTCTGGACACATATAGCTTCAATAGTAATCAGTTTTCGAAAATAAAAATCTGAAAATAAAGAAATACTCAGATTTCTTTGGACAGAACTGAATCACGTCTGCTCCTCCGACCAAAAAAGAGAGATCGAGCTCCAACCGCATGCGAAATCCGGAAAACAAAAAATGAGCTACACAACATTCCCAACTCTCATTGGTCAGTCCTTCTTCTTCTTCTTCTTCTTTTTTTTTATTGGCGGTAAGCAACTATTTCTTGTGCATTACTGCCACCACTGGACTGGAGTAAGGAACGGGAGTTAATGACTATTCTGTACTGTTTTAAACAAACAAAATAATCAAACAAATAAACAAACAAAACAAACAAATAAACAAACAAAAACAAACAGATAAAGTAGAGTTTATATCCTTTTAAAAAGGCCTGTACTTTTCAAAAAAGAAAGTAAGAAACCAAAAATTTCTCCTGAACTTCTTTTCAATAAGATCTTAGTATCTAGAGACACTTTCTTTGCTTCCAGCTGAGTAACAAGCCTTTGCCTAGCCTGACTGTATTTATGACAGTAAATTATTACATGCTCTACTGTTTCAGGTGTATGAGTCTGGCAATACTCACAATTTCCATCACCATGTTTTCTCATTAAGAACAGTGTACTATTCAGCTTTGTATGACCCAACCTCATCCTAGTCAGCACAATTTCTTCCTGTCAGGATCTGGTTGTGTGTGTGTGTCTTTTCCCACTTTTCCTTGTATCCTATATAGATGTCTTCCTGTGCACCCATTGTCCCAGATATATTGCCACTTTTTAATGGTTTTAGCCTTAACTTTACTTTTTATTGGTCAGTCCTTCCAAACAAAAATTATTTTAATTGGCTTTTCTAAAACACACAAAAATAACTAATAAAATGAAAATAAAATAAATATTTTGCTCATTCATTTGTTAATGCTTTTTATTTTATTTTTGTAACCTGGGTTACACCTAGTTTCACAAATCTAACTTTGGTTATTTACACACACAAAAAATGCATTTGCAAATAACTTAACAATCTAAGTCGACATTGTCTGCAGACACTAATCTAAAGCCTGCTTTTCTCATTCCTCTAATAGTTAAGGTCTGGATTTGGGTTGCAGAAACTGGTCCTAGACCAACAAACTAATTTTTACAGTGAACTTTATCCTGTCGCAGCAGGCATTGGATTGAATGATATAATTCCACCACAAAGTCTCTAAAAAATCAATAGTATATTTGCATTAACTGTACGCATACACACATCAGCAGTGACAAATACTAGCGCAAAGTACAACACACCATGCTGAATATTTATAGACTCAGAAAACTGATATTTGCAAAAACACAGAGCAGTTTAGCGGCAAAAGTATTAGACTATTAGCACAGTCCATCAAATCTACCTTAATTTGATGAGAGGCGAGTTCAATCTGACCCAGCTGTTGGAGGTTTAGGCTTCTCTGCAGGGTTCTGACCGTCTGCTACTCCACTGCATGGACAGATGTGACCACAGCATGATCCATAGAGAGACAGCCGACTTAACACATCTCTTTCTGTGTCACACATGCATGGTACATTTTTACTGCTATGACATTCAATGGGTTATATCATGAGGAATAATATTTTGATCTTTAGAGATAGTTCAGAGACCAGTTCATTGTACTCTAAAAACATTCTAGACATACAGCCAATAATGGCTTGTTTTATACGTGTGCAACTGTCAGATGTTTTTACGACTAAAAATTATGACTGATTTTGTCACAAAGAAAATAGCTTTTATTAATATATTTTTACTTTAAAATGTTGCACTACATCAAATACTGCACTACATCAGAGAAATGTATACTAGAGAGGCACATGTAGTTAATAAAGGCCTGGTTTCACAGACAGGGTTTAGATTAAGCCAGGATTAGGCCTGAGTTCAATTAGGACATAAGTAGCTTTTTTCAATTAGGACATAAGTAGCTTTTTCCCCTTATGCCTTGGGGGAAAAAACATTACTGGTGAGCCTCTTGAGACAAAACAATGGTAACATATTTTATGATATGATTGTATGATTTGCTTTCAGTTAAAACAGCTCAAACATGCATTTTAGTCTGGGACTAGGTTTAAGTCTTGTCTATGAAACCAGGGGAAAACGTGTAGAATATTTCTGCTCTCATCGAAAACTGTCCCTTGCTGATCATCACAAAAAAAAAGTCTCTTTGTTAAATAAACTATCAAAAGCATGGAAACAATTATCTTCTGTCAAAAAGAAGAAAGAAACAAGGAATTCAAAAACCTTCTTGTAACAGTTTAAGTCCCCACATGAAGCTCTGTGTCTGCATACAAGAGTATTTCACACACAAGCTGTTTTCCCTCAGAAAATCAATTTAACCAGTCAGTAGACAAAGAGGCTGATTATCGACCCTAGTTTGTAGGCAGCATTGCCGTCTCCTCTCCCAGGCCTGTTCTCAACTATTAGCAATCTACCATCTAATAAAGTGCAATGAGGCAAGACACAGCAAGCAGAACTGGAATTAGGACTAATAACTAATATGTCTCGATATCAGGCAAATTATACAACCATTAGGCAGACATGTCTCTTCAGGGAAAATGCACATTATTCTCTTTATTAATAATGCAGTTTGACTTAGAACTATGGGCCAGTGCTAATCTGTCCAAAAAAATTAACATGTCGATAATTCCACATTTCAAGGGAGAAATGGTTTGTGAAATCACCGTGGGGGTAATACATATGCTTGAATAAAGAAAGACGTATGTTACAGACACTATTAAGAAGAAGTGGATTTCAATATAATTGTATATAAGATTATTTTCCACAATAATAGCACTCAGTGTGAGTCTGTGATCATTTTAACAAGGAGGAAAGACTAGCACCACACTTTTTCCACCAGTGAACATTTCTCAGGATAGGTTTATTTTTGAAAGCCTATTTCTGTATATGCACAATCTTGACTACAAAAACCTTTTGAACATTTCCACCGCCAGTGGCCAAAAAAAAAAAGAAAAAGAAAAAAAAAAGAGATACATTCATTTGGCACACACTGATATTTACCAGGGCACATTGTCACACTAGTAAGCTGTCACAACGAGAGTTTTGAGACTGATTTGAAAAGACAAGTTTAAAAAAGACTTTTCAGCTAAAATGTAAAAATAAATTCACTTGTTATCCAACAACTGTACAATTATAAATTAACTATAAAAAATAAAAACAAATATTATGGTGATGATGATGAATGAGAATTGAGCTAAATAAGCTAAATAATGACAGTTGTCTTCAATATAGTATAATTGAAATTGTTTCATAATGAATGAACTTAGTTATTGAACTCAACTGAATCAACATTGAGCTGAATGCTTTGGAAAAAATTCTATATATAACATGCTATAAAAATGATTTTGACATGACAATGGAATCTTAATTTTATTTAAATTGGAGGACAGAATTCAAAGAAAGAAAGAGAAAAAAACAAATAAATAAATACACTGTTAAACCAACATAAAAATTGGACCGTTGACGCTAAGGGCCCTATCATACACCCAGCGCAATGAAGCACCAGGCGCGACGCAAGTGTTATTTGCTAGTTTCAGCCCGACTCGGTTATCATTTTCGCGTCCTGCGCCACATTGTTTAAAAAGCTAATGCATCTGTTCGCCCATAGGTGTGTTGGTTTGAAAATGAGGTGTGTTCAGGCGCATTGTTGGCGCATTGCTATTTTGAGGCAACTGAAATAGACTGCACCATTGAATATTAAATATATTTTTGGTCATTTAAATGGCACATTAGTAATATGTGCCTATATGCGGGTGCACAACGCGCGTACACTCTGCTTATTACACACACAGGGACGCACAGCAACACACAAACTAGCCAAATATTAAAAATAAAAGGATAACAATGTAAAAGAATAATATTGCGTACATAAAGATATGGTGAAATCCGGCTTGTCCCATAGATGGTCTGCTTGCGTGCTTTAACCTTGCGCACGTTTGCTCTCTGGAGAAGCGTTCAGTCTTTCTGCTTGCAAATTCCGCCATGTAAATAGCGAATCCGCCATGGTGCGAGCACAACAGGTTTTTAAAGGGAATGGGAGATGAGAGTGAAGACGATTACATCCCCAACCAAGGAGGAAAAAGAATTGGGTGCAGACATGCATACCTTGGTAAACACAAGATCAAATCAAATGTTATTGATTGCAACACAAAACCTGCAACATGTGTGTGTGTTCAGTCAAATAGTTTTCTTAGCAAATTGTACCTATTTCCCTATATACTGTTTTTATATTAGACCTCTTTTCACGTGATTTCCACTGGAGTCTAAACATCAGCTTGTTTACCGTACAGTTTAGACATGGGATCATAAAGTTAGTAAATAGAGCTTACCCATGGTACAGCAAAACTCTTTCAAATCAGTTTTTGGTTGGGGATGTAATCGTCTTCGCTGAAGTGAGCACTGCACACACGAAAATCCTTGATTCTGGATATTTTAGCTCCCGCAGAGTAGCCGATGGCAACCAGCCAAAGCTGTCTCATAGCTATATCCGAAACAGGAAAACGATGGAATCTGAACGGTGATCCCGGCACATTCTTGTGGTCACAACCTGGGAATTTACAAGTTCGCACCATTGTTAATTTTCTACTTTTTACGTCGTTGTCATTCGATTGTGTAAACACTATGGAACAGCTGATCGGAACGTGACGTTGACAGCAGCGCGGATTGATAGAAATGGAAAGAAAATAGTGCCGATTAAAACTGAGGAATGAATTTTGTCTGGAGTGTTTTTTTGTGATGTAAATTAATCAAGCTTTGAAACGCATATAATTTTTTCATGTAAAAACGCATAGTTTTGAGGCCCCGGAAACTAACCGAGACTACTTTCTTGAAAAACTTCCAGCGGCCAGAACTCTGACCAGGGAGGTGACCACAGAGTGGGTCAGTGTGTATGCACTATAGTGCTGGTAAGGATTGCATACAACTTCATGTCTTAAATGGGCGAACTATCCCTTTAAGACTGATTTTTCCATTCTATAGACCTGTAATGTATTTCAAAAGAGAATGAAGATGGGAAAATGGATAGCCTGCATGTGTCATGAAAGGTTGACTCTGGTACATTCATAAGGTTTCATGAGGCTTTGAAGCGAGAACAAAAGTCTGTGGACATCCGCTTTTGATCAAAACCAAGATGTCAAAAGCTGATCTCGAATAACCTTCCAAACTTTGCACCCAAAAGTTTCATCCAAGTCCCTTCAAGTTTACAGCCACAGAACTGGCAAATGTCTGTCCCTCTAGATTCTCAGGAATAAGCTGCACATGCAACCAGGGAATTAAATCATTTATTGTTTAGCACATCAAAGGCAAAGAGGGGAGGAACTGAAAGAGGGAGGAGAGAAATAGAGAGGAAAAGAGAAAAACAAGAGAAATGAGAAGAGAGACATGCTTTGAATGCACATGTTTCTGCTTATGCAGCATGTAAACTGCAGCAGTGACTCCAGTGACTCCCCAACCGCACAGCCCTTCAGAGATCTGAGCCAAAGTCCTAGTTATTTATGGTGCAGTGAGAAACAATAATGTCTCTGATGCACTCGCCCGATTTAAACCTCCAGTTAAGACCATGATCCATTAGCTATCATTGCTTGAAATTCCAAGCAAATAAAAGATTTTCGGCATAACCAAGTGCAAACTTTTCATTTGTGCTGTATTTTAATCACAAAGTGAGTGTCTCTGCAAGTACCTTCTAAGATCAACGGACAGACAAAACTCTTAACTACACCATCCAGACCCAAAAACCATCCACACTGACAGCCGTTCAAAGTTTATGTGGATTCTGATGAAATAACATTTATTGACACCAAACCATATGTAAAATATTTGTCAATCTTCAAATATCTATCTACCAGAAAGAAATTAAACAAAACAATGCAATTATATTTGAACTATATTTCATTATAAACCATATTTAGTTGTATATTTATTTACACTATGAAATTATATTTAATGCTATAATTGTGTGTGTTTATATATATATATATATATATATATATATATATATATATATATATATGAAGAGTTCAGATGCAAAAGCCTCTAAATGCCATCTGAAATTTTCTTATAGAATGATCATTTTTATCAAGCTCGTATATTTAAGTTCAGTAATTTCACTTAAATGACAATTAAGTGAAATTACTGAACTTAAATATACGAGCTTGATAAAAATGATAATTCTATAAGAAAATTTCAGATGGCATTTAGAGGCTTTTGCATCTGAACTCTTCATATATATATATATATATATACTGTATATAAATTGTATATAAAAATTATATATACAGTATAAATTATATATATATATATATATATAATATATATATATATATATATAAAAAAAAAAAAATATATATATATATATATATATATATATACAATATATGAAATAATTTACATGCAGAGCAAATTGGAGTTATGGGCAACATTTTTGTAGTGTTAACTGGGTTTACTTGAGTCGTTTATAGCTTTTACTTTATAATCATATAAAATGTAAGGTCATGTAAATGTGTTATTTTATCATGCAATGCATCAGTGTACAACACAAACATAAATTTGCAATCCCTCAGGTCTATACTGTCGAAATCATAAATTTCAGGCCACTAAACCCTCAACTGGATATTTCTGTCAAATAGTAATCAAATCACAGCATGTTTAAAACCAGAGAGTGATGACTGCGCATATTTGGTAGGATTATGAGACCATATGGTGCGCTACTTTCTTTGTGTTCTCTCTTTCTTCCTCTCATATCAGAAACAAGGTTTTCAGGTTCGTAACCCATTTAGGTATTGTAGGATCTACCTTGGAGACTGACATCAAACTCAGAAACATGGACTCTCAAGAGGAGGCTAACTCGAACAGATGAGCACTGCATCACGGCATACACACGGCAAGAGCGAGTCAACCTGCAGCACTGACACTACACATCTCCTGCTTACTGCATCCCCTCGCAAGCAATGGCCATTATCAAAATGAAACATGACACACACTGAAAGAAACACATGCACTGTTTGGTGTTCTCCACTCCACTATACTGAGGAGCCACAAATTGATCAGTGCACTCACAGTAGAATTGTATCGCTGGCAATTTTGGGTCCACTAAATCACACAGAATGCATTTCCACCCAAAAGTTTTGACATTTCAGCCACACTTAAATGTATGAATGTCACTGCTTAATAAATAAATAAATAAATAAAACCTGCACAAGCACACTTTGAGAACATTTCATAAAAAGAAGCTATTTATTTCAATTTATAAAATGCATATACTGTTCAAAATTAAAGGACAACTCCAGTGAAAAATGAACCTTGGGGTAATTAACACATGGTTACCGAGTCGATCGTTCCCTGGGGTGCGTTTTCATGATAATCGAATGTAAAGAGTTTTATTTATAAAAACAGATTAGCTCATAACACTAGTATATGGGGCACAGAGTAAGTAAAAACAAATCGCAAGTTAATACCACTAACAAGGCTCAAAATAGCCTCACACTAACACGGTAGCATAATGAGGGTCCCTACATGCAAACCGAAGCATTGAGAGCGTTGTAAGTGTACAGACAGTTTAATAAGAAGATACTTTATAAAGACAGTACATTACGCGTTTACAGGCAGCGGGCATCTTGGAAAACAGACTCGATTAATCGAGCCACGAACGCTGTGCTACGTGAGCTGGTCGATAGGAATTACGTTTGTGAAATCTAATGTAGCAGGGCGTTCGTGGCTCGACTAGTCGATTCTGTTTTCCAAGATGGATCCTGCCTGTAAATGCGTAATGTACTGTCTTTATAAAGTATCTTCTTATTAAACTGTCTGTACACTTACAAAGTTCTCCATGCTTCGTTTTGTATGTAGGGACCCTCATTATGCTACCGTGTTAGTGTGAGGCTATTTTGAGCCTTGTTAGTGGTATTAACTAGCGATTTATTTTTACTTACTCTCTGCCCCATATACTAGTGTTCTCTTACGAGAGGTCTCTCGTACTGCGTAAGATATCTTACGCTAGGGGAAAATCCTTTTCGGCGAGATATTGAAGCCAAAAATTATCCTTAATTTTGTAATAATGCAAAACGCGTTGCAGCAGCAATGCAGACATAGGCGAGACAGCTCGCGCGCCTATTGGCTGCTCTGCGGCAACTGCAGCAGCCTATCGAGCGAGGCCTGGCGTGACGTCAGACCCAATCAGGGCACTTCGCGCCCGCTGCGTCACGTCCCGCCGAAATGGGCGTGGTCTAGGCCTATAAATATCGCTCGCAGGCAGCTATTATCTGATTTTTCATCCTTCAAGCGAAGCACACGCATCGCTGGAGCTGGATTAGAAGCCGCGCCGTCGAGAGAGAGCACCTTCAGCGGGACGAGTCACTGAAGTCGCTGGCCGCGCCTTCCTGCCTTCCTGCTGCGCTTTCCGGCGCTTATATCCTTCTCTTTATTACTCTGTATTTGTGTGTGTGTGTCGCCGCCGCGACACACATTCTAAAAGAGCTAGCGTCTTTTTCAAGATGCCTTCCTGCGGCTCGTGCAGAGCCACACTCAGCGACGGGGACCGCCACGTGATTTGCGTTTCCTGCCTGGGTGAGGAACATGCAGCTCTCGCGCTCGCTGACGGCGGCTGCCCTCACTGCGAGCTGATGGCAATGGCGACTCTGAGGACTCGCCTAGCCGTCTTCACCGAGCCTGATCCGCCTGAGGCGTCGCGCCGTAAAAAGCGCCGTGCCCAGCGGGCCCCGGAACCCTCCCTCAGCCGCCAAAGCTCGCCGGTTCGCCCGCTTGCTTCCCCGGCTTCGTCTGTCTCGCTTCCTGACGGACAGCGGACGCCGTCTGCCGCCGCTTCCGTTGACATCGCGGATGAGGAAGCCCTGCTGGGAGAGGATGATTCCTGCTCTATCCTGGCGTCAGGCAGTGAGGATTGGGCGGGCTCTGAGGACCCCGCACCCCCTGCCCGCACGTCGTCAGGCAAGAGAGCTTCCATTGAGACGGAACTCATGCGAGTACTCGCACAGGCCGCGGCGAGCCTCGGCCTCGAGTGGTCTTCGCCTGAGCAGCCCGCTCACAACCGGCTGGATGGATTTTTCCTGCCTGGGGAGCGCGCTTCGCCTGCGTCCAGACCGGCGCCTTTTCTTCCTGAGTTACACGAAGAAGTCGCCAAGTCCTGGAACGCCCCCTATTCGGCTAGAGTGCGTCCTGCTGTTTCTTTGGCATTCTCCGCTGTTGACGATGCCAAGAACAAAGGATACCTTTCGCTGCCGCCGGTTGAAGAGGCGATAGCGGCCCACTTATGCCCGCCCTCCGCTGGACGGCGCGCTAAGCCGGCCCTACCCTCTAAAGCTTGCCGCACGACGTCAAGCCTGCTCCGCCGCGCTTTCTCCGCCGCCGGGCAAGCTGCGTCAGCGTTGCACACCATGGCAACGCTCCAGATCTTCCAGGCCGATCTCCTCCGTAAGCTGGATGAGGAAGGACCTGACGCGATCTGCGTGCCGGACTTAAGGAGTGCCACGGACGTCGCTCTCCGTGCTACTAAGTCCGCAGCGCAAGCCATTGGACGGACTATGGCTTCTCTCACCGTGTCTGAGAGACATCTTTGGCTGACGCTCTCGGAAATGGCCGAGTCTGAACGCACCGCGTTCCTCGACGCCCCGCTTTCCGCCACAGGCCTCTTTGGATCCTCCGTCAAGGACTTCGCGGAGAGATTCGCAGAGGTACAGAAAGCGTCTCAGGCTATGAAGCACTTCCTCCCGAAGCTCACAGCCACAGCCACCGTCCACTGCCTCCACTTCACAGCGCCGCCAGGCCAGAAGCGCGAGACCGCGCTCCCGCTCATCCGGTCGCCGCCCCGCAGGACGTGGCTCGCGACCTAGGATCACGGTGAAGCCCGAGGCCCCGAAGTCGTCCTAGCACAGCTAGGAAAACGACGGTGTTCCAGTCCCGCTGCAGCCGGACTCACACCAAAGCTATTCGCTCGTCCAGTTCCAGCAAATGTGACTGTTCCAGTGTTTTCTGCAGCCAACAAGTCGGTTCTGCCACCCGCTTGCCTGCACACAAATGCCGTTTTCACGGCTACCCAGATAAATCCCCAAAAGAGTGTATTTTCTGGTGTCCCGGCCACGGCCGATGGTGTTTCATGTGTAGTAAGAATGCCCACTGCCCAGTGCCCATCCCTACACACAAGCACAGCCTGTCACACAGGGCTCGCGCACATAAAACCGACTCAGATCGGTTGCGCTTCAAACATGGTGAATGTGCCCACTACCCAGTGCCCACTAACACCACGTTATGCATGTCTCACGGTTTCTGTAAAAACGAAACCAACGTGCACTCGCTTCACTCAAGCGAACGATGTTTTCGGTGTGATAAATGTGCCCGCTGTCCCGCGCCCACATCCACACATAGACATGACAGTTCCCACGGGAACCGCCCAGCCCTCCCCCTCGCGGTTGACCACCGCAGAGGAGTCGAGCGCGGGCAATCTGCCCGCTGTTATCAGCGCGCCCCATGCCTCAAATGTCACGAGCGCCATGCTTGTGTTACAGCACGCCGAAGCTTCTCCATCGCTGAGCGAGCGGAGCGCGCTTCGTATTCAACCCCTAGCTATCCATGCAGACGCATGGGCAAAGCTACCCGGGGTTTCGAAGTGGGTGCTGAACATTATAGAAAGAGGCTATTCGCTGCAGTTTCGCCGACGCCCTCTTCGCTATGTGGCGCGCGTCGAGACCACGGTAAAAACAGAAGTAGCACATCTACTTCGAGCCGAAGTGACGAAACTATTGAGCAAAGGGGCCATAGAGCCTCTCTCTCAAGTTCAGAGCGAAGGAGGGCTATACAGCAGATACTTCCTGGTACCGAAAAAAGACGGGGGTCTCAGACCCATACTAGATCTAAGGCAACTGAACAAAGTGCTTGTGAAGCGACAGTTCAGGATGCTCACGACCAGGCAAATCCTTGTGCAGATTCGCCAAGGAGATTGGTTTGTGTCAATAGATCTGAAAGACGCGTATTTTCAAATACAGATAGCGTCACGTCACAGGCGATATTTGAGATTCGCCTTCGAGGGCCAGGCATATCAGTACACAGTCCTGCCGTTCGGTTTGTCCCTGGCACCCCGTACATTTACGAAGTGCATGGATGCGGCGCTCGCACCCCTCAGAATGAGAGGCATGCGAGTGCTGAACTATTTGGACGATTGGCTGATTCTAGCGCAATCTCGCGCAGTGCTCATAGAACACACGACCATTTTACTCGATCACCTCGAGGATTTGGGTCTGAGTGTCAATTGGGCGAAGAGCTCCCTGTCACCCAGTCAGAAAATATCTTTACTGGGCACAGAACTGGACTCACTATCCATGATAGCGCGACTATCACAACAGCGCGCGGTAGACATTCGTCGCACAGCAAACTCTTTTCGCTGCGGCGCGTCTGTCCCGCTCAAGAGATTTCAGAAGATGCTAGGTCTCATGGCCTCAGCATCGTCAGTGCTCCAGCTGGGCCTGCTCCGCATGCGCCCGCTGCAGTTTTGGCTGAAAGCGCGAGTCCCACGCGAAGCGTGGGCACCCGGTTTGCTTCGCCTCAGGGTCAATCAGAAGTGCGTCACAGCTCTGAAACCCTGGAAAGCGAACGACTGGTACCAATCAGGTGTAAGCCTGGGGACTTCCTCGAGGGTGAAAGTGGTGTCCACGGACGCGTCCACCTCGGGATGGGGAGCGCTGCTCGAGGGCAGACCGTTCTTCGGCCAATGGTCAGAACGGGAGAAGCTCCTGCACATAAACTGCCTCGAAATGCTGGCAGTAGACAACGCGCTGACGCGTTTTTGTCCCCGAATAAAAGGTCACCACGTCTTGGTCCGTTCGGACAACATGTCTGTGGTGTCCTACATAAATCGCCAGGGCGGCATCAGATCCGAGAAACTGTACAGGCTGGCAGAACGCCTCCTGGTATGGGCTCAGTGCAACCTGCGCTCGCTCAGAGCAGCGCACGTGCCAGGGATCTTGAATATAGGACCGGACAGACTGTCCAGGAACAATGTTCCGGCAGGCGAGTGGTCTCTACACCCACAGACAGTCCATCTGCTGTGGAAGAAATTTGGCAGAGCGGAAGTGGACCTGTTTGCGTCTCAAGAAAACGCTCACTGTCAAGAATTTTTCTCCAAGAGCAGGAGCGCGCTGGCCCATGTGTGGCCCCGCCGCCCGCTCTATGCTTTTCCCCCCGTCTCTCTCCTGCCTCAGGTGATAGAACGGATCAGGGAAGAAGGATGCTCAGTACTGCTGGTAGCACCGTTCTGGAAAAACCAACCTTGGTTCCCAGTCGTGATGCAGTTAGCAAGTACTGCCCCGTGGCCAGTACCAATGAGGAGAGATCTCCTCTCACAGGCCCGCGGCTCGATCTGGCATCCTCACCCGGAACTATGGTCCCTTCATGTCTGGGCCATCAACGGGTACATGTTGGACTCCCTAAAGGAGTATTAACCCCCTGAGGTCTACGGTATCGCCGGCGATACCAGCTCGCTTTTTTTTTATCAATGTAAAAGAAACTCATAAATACTCTGTTGACTTTGATTTTCCATAGGAGTTTCATACATCAATCGATTCTGTTAAATGTGTATTATTTTTGTGTATACTCACAATAAAAACAAAGTGTTGTGCTTTTTGCCAAATAAAGAAAAATAAACACGAAGCGAGTTCTGCCTTCTCTCTGCCAGTGAAGTCCATTCTGAAACGCGTCCGAAAATGAACAATAACTGAGCGAATACTCAGTCAAACAGGCATACAGACACACAGGCATGAAGCTTGAATTCTCTTCTTTTAAATGAAGTAATTTATATAAAAAACACATCAAGTTTATTCGGATAAGTGTAGTTGTCTACACTGTCTCGCAGCGCTGTGAGGAATAATAATAATGGAAAACTTACCTCAGAAGTGCTTGTATTTCGAGGAGCAACGGATGGAATAATGTAGTAAGTTTTTTTTTTCATTCTCAAGTAAATCGCGTTTCTGTGTGAATGAATGAACGCAGAGATGCGCTGTTTACCACAACTCGCAAAAAGACGGTTTAAATTTGAATTGCGTTTCTGTGTGTGAATAAATGATCTGCTTTTAGCAAACTATTTTGCTATACTGAGTAAAATCGATTGAAATATGTTGAAATAAAATGTATTTGTATAAGCAACGTATTAAACTGCAAATTAACATTTATATTCCTTATAATAAAAACGAAAGACCTATGTTACAGACATATGAAAGACAACATTTCGTTGATTAGTTTTGGATAGATGACACATTTTTACTGTAAAATATCTGCCACCTCAAATAAGCTTTTGTTTGCCAATTTTTGCTAATATGTTAAATATAGTATGTTTTGTCAATGTAGGCTATATTCGAAGTTTGAAATATGTATGATAAAATGTATACTTTAGTTTTTACAAAGAAAGATTACACTTCAATTGTTGTTGTAATACCTTTTTAATAAAAAAATATATATTTACAAGGTAGATGTAAACAAATTTTAAAAGGTAAATATAAGCATTTTCTTTAAATAATTTTTATTGTGTTTTATTATTGACAAATTTGGGGAGAGGATACATATTCCAAAACTGAAAATACAGTATGAGAATTAACTGCACAATTAATAGACATGTTTTCCTTGGATATTATACAATTTGCAAGCAAAATTTGTGAAAAAAATAAATAAATTGACATGCTTCCAACTGTGAACCAATTTGGTAGAATATATATATATATATATATATATATATATATATACTGTATATATATTGCTCTTGCATTCTTTCTTGTGGCTATAGGTGACACACCTGAATGAATGGCTCATTAAGTATGCGGGCCCCATTGTCTCCTGAGGTGTGAACCACTACATATGCATGATGCTGTTGAATGGTTGACGCCCCTTGCGCATATTGCCTTTACAAACAAAAAGTGTTTTACAAGATTTAAATCAATGTATTGTGTTATGTGAATGATAAGGGCAGGATGATTTTCACATCATTTTGAAGAAAAAACTCTAGGCAAAGACATCAATTAGTCAAAAGTCTTATTGACACGTATTTAGTATGTGTTTTGTGGCCTTATTTCAGAAACTTTAGTTTTTAGTTTTTTTCAATAACCATGCATAAACATTATTCTCTCAAAAATACAAACATGTACATGCATGTTGCTCACATATTATGGTAGCCCTGTTTGTGCTAAATAGAGTGTAATTATACCTTTGCCATTAATATGTTTATAAGCAACTGAAAAAAGCACAAATGTCAGGGCATGTCAGAACATCTCAAGGACCCCAAAAACCCCTCAGACCTCAGAGGGTTAAACACGATCACGCAGGCTAGAGCTCCGTCTACAAGACGACTCTATTCTTCGAAATGGTCGGTGTTTTCGGGCTGGTGCACAGCCCGTGGTGTGTCACCCACAAACTGTGGTGTGACGGAGGTGCTTTCCTTCCTACAAGAGCTGTTGGATGGGGGCAGGGCCCCCTCCACGCTCAAAGTTTATGTGGCGGCTATAGCAGCGTTCTCAGAAACAACGCTTGGTCAGTCAATAGGAAGGAACGATTTAGTCATCCGCTTCCTTAGAGGGGCTAAGAGACTGAATCCTCCCAGACCTCCCTCAGTCCCCGTATGGGACCTTTCTACGGTTCTGGAAGCCATGAAAGGTGCGCCATTTGAGCCTTTACAGTCAATCGATTTGAAACACCTGTCTTTCAAGACGGTGTTTTTGCTGGCTCTCGCTTCAGTGAAGCGCATAGGGGATCTGCACGCGCTCTCTGTGAGCGCGGCGTGCATGGAGTTTGGGCCCAATGACTCAAAAGTTATACTCAAACCTAAGCACGGTTATGTTCCAAAATCCCTCAACACACCGTTTAGGGCGCAGGTTATCTCCCTGTCAGCCCTACCGGTCCCTGATGAGGAAAGAGATGCGAGCCTCCTTTGCCCAGTCAGGGCATTACGAGCTTATGTGTCTCGCTCGTCTGTTTTCAGACAGACGGAGCAGCTTTTTGTTTCGTTTAGCGGACGTTCTAAGGGACTAGCCGCGTCGAAACAGAGCCTATCCAGATGGATAGTTGATGCTATAGCGCTGGCATACGCCTCCAAGGGCATGCAGTGCCCATTGGGTGTCAGAGCGCACTCCACGAGAGGCATGGCCTCTTCGTGGGCCTGGTCAAGTGGGATTGCCTTGCAAGATATTTGTATGGCGGCAGGCTGGGCCTCCCCGTCTACATTTATAAGGTTTTATAACCTAGAGGTTCCCGCCCTGCAGGCCAGGCTGCTGTCGGTCTAAATTTACCAGTATTATCTGACCTGATGCGATCAGCTCAGAATGCTGCGTCTGCTGAGCACAGCTCAATGTTCGACAGTATAAAGCTGGGCAAACTGTGTAAGACCCACATTTCCCCATCAGTTCAGGCCGTACCCCTGTCTGTATGATGAAATTCGCGTCCCATCGACGCTGCTATATGTGGAAGAGTGAGGCTGCACCCCTCCCTCTTCCCAGACTCCCTGTGAGTTCCCTGAGTGATTGTGCACTATATGTACCCCGGGCTTTCGCCCTTGGGTCTTTGGTGTCAGATCTCAGCATGCACGGCGTTTTACATTGGGTCCCCTAGCGTAAGATATCTTACGCAGTACGAGAGACCTCTCGTAAGAGAACGTACTCGGTTACTAACGTAACCTCGGTTCTCTCTAGAAGAGGGAACGAGTACTGCGTATCTTGCCGTGCATGCACACGCTCTGGTTGCTTCGATGATGAAAAACCAGATAATAGCTGCCTGCGAGCGATATTTATAGGCCTAGACCACGCCCATTTTGGCGGGACGTGACGCAGCGGGCGCGAAGTGCCCTGATTGGGTCTGACGTCACGCCAGGCCTCGCTCGATAGGCTGCTGCAGTTGCCGCAGAGCAGCCAATAGGCGCGCGAGCTGTCTCGCCTATGTCTGCATTGCTGCTGCAACGCGTTCTGCATTATTACAAAATTAAGGATAATTTTTGGCTTCAATATCTCGCGGAAAAGGATTTTCCCCTAGCGTAAGATATCTTACGCAGTACTCGTTCCCTCTTCTAGAGAGAACCGAGGTTACGTTAGTAACCGAGTACGTTATGAGCTAATCTGTTTTTAGAGATAAAACACTTTATATTCAATTTTCATGAAAACGCACCCCAGGGAACGATCGACTCGGTAACCATGTGTTAATTACCCCAAGGTTCATTTTTCACTGGAGTTGTCCTTTAAGATTAAGTACTTTGACTAGAACTATCAATTTAACATGTTAATGCATGCAATTAACTTAAATGCAAGGTAGGCGATTTGTTCCAGAAACATTTTAGGTTATGCTGGTTAAAAGTCTCTTCACATCCTGATAGCAATCAATATAAAATATAGGACGGATGTTCAGGGGGCCAGGGCGGATCCGTCAGTTCAGGGACAGCCTCCTTAGCTGTGGACGGGTTGTGTTTTGAGTGGTTTGTTGAGGCTGGTCCGATAAGAAAACTGCTGCTAGATCCATTAGGTCAGTTCAATTTCAAATTTCAGATTTCAAATTTCAAATTCAGTTTCAATGGAGGTTGCAGCAGAGACAAAACTGGATCTAAGTGTAGCAGTCCTTTATTAAATAAAAACAAACTCAAATCTTTACTAAACGGATTCTCAGGATCAGGAACAAGATTGGGAACAAAACAACCAATAAAATGCAACATTAAGACCTGACAAAGAACAAGACAGAACACAGGGTTTATATAGACAGAACTGAAGAGCAAATTAACAAGACACACCTGAACTGAACTAATCAAATAAAAAAAACGATAGAAACAAACAGGCAGGGGGCGGAGGAAGGCAGAACCAAACTAATTAATGCTGGGGTCACACCACAAGATATTTGGGCCGATTCCTCCCCTTCCGACAATCCTAAGTGAAATCCCGATTATTTTGATAGTTCTACAGATTATCTTATCAGATTTTCCTGTGGTGTGAGGTGTGTTAAGAGTGACCGAACGTCGGAGCCGCCCTGATCGCGAATCGTAAATATTCAACATGTTTTGAATATCCCCCTGATGTGTGGGGGGAACCCCAAGGACAAACGCGCACCTACTCTGTTGATTGTCAGGTGGAACAAAACGATACCCAATCAGAAAGCGAGCTGACAGAAGACAGAAGCATAACAACCGCAGTCATGGCGCAGTACAGAGTAAAATGGATATGGACATCAGAGATGGATATTAAATATTAAATATATATTTATACACTGTAAAAAAAAAAATACATCCCCAAGTCAAAAATTTCTAGTGACTGGTCACATCTAAATTTTTAGATTTGGAGAGGTTAGACATTTTTTACAGTGTATATACTGTATATATATATATATATATATATATATATATATATATATATGGAAGGCGTAGGACCCTAAAATTTTCATCTACGATGTTCGGTCCGAATGCAACAATACGATGTCCTACCTGCCTGTCAGCATATGTATTTCCATATCTCCAGACATCACACGTCATTAGCATGTTTCATGCTATGCAAAGTTAGACAGACGTCAGTCATTGAGCACCGCAATTGAAACCTTGTTCAGTTCCTCCTGCGTATGCTGCGTTCACACCATAACTACTGTAATTTGGAAGAGATGACGTTATATTTGGAGCGGTTCGTGACTCGCATTTATGCATTTCAATGGCAACACTATCAATGCCGAAATGAATCTGCAGAAGTCAGGTGGTACAGGTCAGTGCTCTTTAAGTTGTTTATGTTCATTATTATTGTAATGTGCTTTAGGACATTAGGTAGTTTAACACCGTCTCTGTTCTCGTGATGCATTTTTTTGCTCTTTGCTGTACTAGATGTGGTGTGACTAGAGACTAGTTGTGGCTTTGTAGATGCTCTGAATGGAGGGTGGGATCTTATGCTTTCAAAGCTAGCTTTCTATTGCTAGCCTCTCTGGAAATTACCTACCCTACCTTTAACTCAATGCATTACATTTTCATATTGCTTTAAATGCATTTATTTAGAAATTATTAACTCTCACAAGTGCACCAGTCCTCCTTCACTGCTACACTCCCTCACACTCACAGACTACACTTCCCACCATCCCTCCCTGGTTCTCATCTTCAGCATTCAGCCATCACCCGCACCTACCACTGATCATTCCCTCATCAAGACACACATAAGCACACACCTCGTCTTGGTCGCGTCATGTATGCCGGTTATTCACCTGACTACTTACCTGCATTCCTGGTTCCCTCCCTATGCTTCATTATCCTTGTTCTCTCGGCAGCCTCGGGATCCTCTTCTGTCGTGGAACCTGCATCTAAAAGAGACATTGTTATTATTGAGCTAAGTTACATATTTGGATACTTAATATTGCCTCACGCTCCTGAGTTGTGTTCCTTTGAAGTTTCCTCATTAAAGCCTTGTTTTGATTCATCCTGGCATGTGTCTTCCTCAGTTGTGACATGAACATTTCATTCTGTTTTTTCTATGATAAAATTTAGTTATCAGCTCCATATTGTTAATATGATGAGCTACATCTCTGTGATTTTGAGGGGAACCGACTGTATACATCCACATCATTTTTTTTTATCATTTTGAAATTGAAAACAGTTCTTTTAAGTTTTAATAATATTTCACAATATTACTGTTTAACTGTGATTTTTATTGAATAAATGCAGCCTAGGTGAGAATTCTGAGAGACTTCTTTCAAAACCACACCACTAAACATATAATTGTATTATTATAATATCAATATTGTTAATTTGATGAACTACACCCATGTGAATTTGAGGGGAACTGACTTCACACATCCACATAAATCAATTTGACATAAGGTTGTTAAAAAAAGGCAAAATGGCTCAGAAAATGATTCAAAATGAATGTACAAAATATCAAGCTATTCCTCCCATAAATTAATCAATGTCAAATGCTTCTGTTTTATTATTAAAACTCAATCTATCAATGCTGACATTAAGTGACAGTGTTATCATTTACATTTCTCCCTCTAACATCCACATAACACCAGTAAATATTTATTTTAATTTTTGTTGCAGTTGCGGTTGACAAAATGCTGTGGTCCTTTCTAATTAATGTCAGTCAGTATTCAGACAGTGAAAGTGTCTGGGAACCGGGAGATGTTTCCAGAGGGTTAATATCAGCTTTGAGAAGATAATGAAGAATTATGAGGCACTTCATCCCAATACCCATACCCATCCACATCCGCTTTTAATTACCTGTCAGGATTCAGCAATGATTAGGAAGAAGAACTGAAACCTTAAGCATCAACTAGTGAAGACTCCTAAACCTGGGAACAAAATTATGTACTGTGTGTATACTCCAGGGCTTTGGGATTGGAATGTTTTCTTTGCTGTTTTTGATGTACTTTCTATTTAAACAAAAAGTTAAAGGTGTGGTAGGCAATTTCGGAGAGGCTAGAAATAGCAAGCAAGCTTTGAAAGCATGAGATCCCACCCTCCCTTCAGAGCGCTCTTCAAAGCCAAGCCTCGTCCAAAAGACATGAAAGTGTACAGCAGAGTCTGCAAATCATCACAAGAGATGGCGTTAAATTACTACATGTCTCCAGAGGTGGGTAGTAACGAAGTACATTTACTTCGTTACATTTACTTGAGTACTTTTTTGGAAAAATTTTACTTTTAAGAGTAGATTTGAATGTGGGTACTTTTACTTTAACTCGAGTACATTTCTAGTGAAAAAACTGTACTTTTACTTCGTTACGTTGGGCGACGTTCCTCTCGTTACTTTATTTTAATGCAATATGTGTTGTTAAATGCGTAGTTTATTCCAAGCGCGCTGTATCTTTTTCTGGGCTTGAGCGATGCTCAATTCACAAATGAATCACTCTTTTGAGTCGATTCTGTTCAAAGACTTCATCAAACAAGTTGGCAGATCTGTCTAAATCGGTTCGCGAATCAGTTTGAATGATTCAGTTCCTGATTCTGTTCAGTTCCCTGCACGCACTGAATCATCTGAAGCGATTTCAATTCAAACTGGACTCGGAGTCGTAACAGGAAGATTTAAGCACATTAGATGAAGTGGCCGTGGACCTATACAGTACAGTCAATGAGAGCAAATCTTCAAATGCATCATATTTTTGCCAGCGATGAAGATCTTTATTAGTTGAACATCTTCGTATGCTGTCTGTGAATGAATGATTCCACAGGACGAAATATTCGATTTCATTTCACTCAGGTAATACATTTTACAACCAAACAGATTATTACGCCACGATACTAGAAAGTATGACATTACCCGTTTTTTGGACATATACATTAATTTACATTAAATAAAGCTACCATTGTTCACAGTTTATGAACACCCGCCATCCCGCGGTAGTTTGTGTGTAGCCTATTGTTGCGCAGTGGCGTGCGAACTCAACTTGAAAACGAATGCCTCAGATGTTGAGCGCCTAAACATGATGGGCATCGATCGTGTCCGTCGTCCACTAGTGCTTTGCACTGCCTCTGGCGGTCAGTAGGAATGAAACAGAACTCGACTTGAAAACGAATGCCTTTGCCTGCCGTAGACACAGTTAACCAGTTTAAACATGCTTGAAGAAATATACATTTGATTATATTTTGGAGAACAGTAAGAAGAAGATCCGTCGATGTACTTTGATTTTTGTTTCTTTTTTTTTCTTCTTTTTTTCAGATGTTCAGTAGCAGTCATGAGCGCGAGCACATGTGAAGAGTTTTTAACTCTTCTCTGTCAATACATGCCTTTGAATGCAACACTCTGCAGATTCACTTTATTTCGACATTGTCTAATAATCCAAATGTTGTTGTATAAGTTACTATTATACAAACCAGAGGACAGGCAATGATTTTCGGGCTATACAGATGGCAAAAATAATGCTTACGTCTCTCTTCTGTTTTGATGCAAAGATAGCTACTTATGATAATAATAGTCATTTAAATAAACAAAATCTAAATAATATCATTTTATATATGACAACTTCAGAGGCAAAAGCCTCAAGTAACATCTGAAATTTTCTTCTAAAAGAGAATTTTTATCAAGCTTGTATGTTTATGTTCAGTTATTTCACCTAAATGGCAATGAAAAGTAGCCTACCTATTAATTGTCATTAAAGTGAAATTACTGAACTTAAATATACGAGCTTGATAAAAATGCTTGTTTTAGAAGAAAATTTCAGATGGCATTTAGAGGCTTTTGCATCTGAACTCTTCATATATATATAGGCCTATATGATCCAAAGTAAGTTACTCACTACTTGAGTAGTTTTTTTCATTGGATACTTTTTTACTCTTACTCAAGTAACTATTAAGATTATTACTTTTACTTTTACTTTGAGTAGATATTTCTATAAGTACTTGTACTTTTACTTGAGTACAGTTTTTGGATACTCTACCCACCTCTGCATGTCTCAAAGCACATAACATTGCGCTAATAATTAAAGTAAACATCTTATAGAGCTCTGACTTGTACCACCTGACAGCAGCAGATTCATTTCGACTTTGATAGTGGTGACATTGAGTCTGAGGATGTGAACTGCTCCGGGTAGAACTTCATCGGTTTCCATCTCGTAATTACAGCTATGACATGGCGTGAACGTTGCATAAGGTTGTTGTTTTGGTTCAGGAGGAACTGTAAAAGAGAGCTGCTGTTTGTTTGCACCACTCAGTGACTGTGTGTTTACAACTCTGCATTGCCTCATGGTGTGCGGAGGTATGGAAATACATATTTTGGCAGGCAGGTAGGACATCAGACTGAATGCAATGATTGGATGAAAAAAAAATTGGTCCTGAGTCTTCCACTGAAGATATATGTATGTGTTTTAATATATCACTTCTATTATTGCGTTTCAATCAGTATAACAATTTTTATAAAATAATTGCCTACCCTACATTTAAGGCAGGTAATTAAAAATGAGGGAAAGAAACACATTCTTACCACACTGGTAATGTATTATTATTATTATTTACTTGTATTAAGCATAAGCTTCAATAAATTGTTAGATTTCTTTTTTTTTTAAACAAGACTTAATTTCTTAAAATCTTATTTTGAGGATGTTGAAATTTATGTGAATGAGACAAAAATATGAAGAAAATGTGTTTTTAATATGTTCAGAATAATAATAATAAAAAGCTCATATTTGCAAAGGCACAGAACAAAAACTGGGATATTTTTTTTAAAAGAAAATAATACTTTTATTCAGCAGTGACACTTGATCATTCTTGTGATTCATTGTTTAATTCATTCGTTCCACCTGTTGATTTCCTGCCCGTGTATTTACACCCGGTGTTTGATCTGTTTATTGTCCGATCTCATCTGTGTATTATGGTTGTTCTTTTGCTTTGCTTAATATCCTGAAACTGAGACTGGAGTAATGATACTGAAAATTCAGCTTTGCCATCACAGAAATAAATTGCATTTTAAAATATATTCAAATTGAATATTTTAAATTGTTAAGATATTTCACAATATTACAGTTTCCACTGTATTTTTAAACCAAATAAATGCAGCCTTGGCAAAATAAACTTCTTAAAAAAATTTTTTTTTAAAAACATTAAAAAAATCTTATATCCAAACTTAAGTGTATATAGCAATTTTTTGTTTAATTATTGTAATATATTACAAAAATATCAAAGTTTAATTTCACACATATAATGCATTGGTCCTGTGAAAGGGTTTGTAGTGTAAACAAATTCTGTATAATCATTAGATTAAACTCCAGGTCCATAACATATTGGCAGCAAAAACAACTCAAAGTGGTGAATGTTTACCATGACCTCTTTATTCTTAATGCACACACATTCTTACAAACAAGTATCATCTGTAGCAAAAATAATGTGAGAGAAAAAGTGTGAAATGAGGAAATCAGAGGGAGGGAATACACCCTGGCAGAGGAGCTGGCACTTGCCAGCAATCAGGGGCGAGCCATGATGGATGGCGTCCAGAGTGCTGCCTCCTCCAAACAGAGCTCTTTGATTTAGGGTATGTGTACGTGAGTTCATATTTATTAACTGTGATGTGAGTCCATATGGCTGAGTGTATGTGCCATAAATAGTTGAGGGAAATTCAGCCGGCCACGGCAAAGCAGGTAAAAGGTAATTCACTGATAAACTAAATAAAAAGTAGTTAATATAAGTTATGCAGGGGTCAATTAAGAAATACAATTTTCCTTGAGCTTTTTACATATAAGAGGTCATCATACTATACAAATATCCTGTAAGTTTCAGAATTGAAAACATCCTTGTTAGTTCAAAAACAGCTTTTATTGAAACCACACCCCGACTACTTCTCATTGTGTATTGTGCCTGTGAAAGACCGCCTCTGCAGAAGATTAACGCCCACTTCTGCATTGTTACCACTGTAGCCCTGCCCACAGAGTGCTAAATGTTGTGCAGTGCCAGGTTGTGGAAAAACACGGTCGCTGCGTTACCTTCCTTCTGACGCTGGATTTGCAGAGAGACTAAAATCATTTACATAATTTTTGAATCACTTTAGAAAAGGTTTAGGGAAAGTTGTTAGCCGAGTAGCATTTTGACTTTAGGAAAGTAAGGGGTCCCTGGGTCGGATAAGGTTGATAACCCATGTATTATGTGATTATACTCAAGCTTCCCTTCAACCTGAAGGTTCTTCTTCCTAAATGTTCCTAAGAAAAGGAAAACCGGTAGTGCATGAATCCCTGCACAGAATGTACAGCTCAGTCCTGTCTTTGTACAAGCCCATGTCAGTCTATGTTATTCCCCAGTATAAAATGTACTTTAACCAGTCTGTTATTTATTTACAGGTGAAAACAGATTTTGTCAGGAGGTCTCTGTATAAAAGGACACTGGAGCTGGACTATGAGATTAAGGATCTTAAAAAAAAACAAAAAAATAATTAAATTAGAAACTGAGCAGTTGGAACATCAGAGGCCATATGCTTATTGAATCAAGCAACATTTTAGTTTGAAGTATAATTGCTTAAGGCTGCTTTCTTTCACCAATGTGAAAATCAATAAAAATGTACTGATATTCCAAATAGGTCTCTAAATGTGCTTTCATGCTTTTCACATATTGTGTTATGGAATTTCTGACGACTTTGCCAGCTGAGTGGCCTGATGCAATGGTGGGGTCAAACCTCAAAGCTGGGGAGTTGGTAGTGTGAACGCTCTTTTATTGTGATACAGTGAGTCATTGTGCATGATTTATCTCTCGGCAATATTTGTTATGCAGAACCTAACCAAGTTCAGTAACAAATCAAATTTACACTATTTGTTTCTTTTGTTCTGGACGTTTAATGGATTTTCATGGATTTGTAGGGAATGCATAAATAGATATAATATACAAATAAAGCATATCTTGAATGCTACGGAAGTCACTTTGGATAAAAACATCTGCCAAATGCTTAAATGTAAAGACATATTTTAGTGGACACACTTTTCAATCCAGTGAAAATTTCTCAGAACAGAAATCAGAAAATTTCAGAAAAATATTTATATAAATAGGAATTTTATAGTAATTATTTATATTTGTTAGCAAAAAATAAAGAGTTACTTTTCTCTGATTAGCAATTCATGTAAATTCCCTTTCCTGTCATTCCAATTTAACATCCTGTGCCAATTCAGCTCAAGTTCCAACTAAATCTGAGCCAATTCAGATTTGTGTCCAAGCCTGACGAAGGGGGTTAAATGTCATGCATAAGGTCAGCATTGATGAGATGAAGGCTAAGGTCAATACAACCAGGACTCTTGGAACTGGGTCGACTGGCTAAATCACAAATCCCAACACCGCACACACATACATAAGCCCTCTATTAAGATCTAATCAGCATAATGGCAACATTTATAAAGCCCAAATCCACAGTCTGTATGTCCAGCACATTTACTATTCTTCTGCTAATGAGAACACCTCTGTGCTGCCCAATAAGCGATTATCAAAAATATCCATGCATCCAGCACTACATTAGACATCTGTAGTTTATAGACCTCTAATCTTTTTGAAAATATTTCAAAAGGGACGCACTGTGGCAGGATAATTACATTTATCTTTTACGTTCTCATCTTCCAGAAACCCAGCGTTTGGAGGGGGTTGAAACAACATAAGAAACCTTTATCCTCCTCTGGTTTAGCCACTTGTTTGAGAAGAGCGTATCAAACGGAACATTAAATGGGCTGTATTTACTATTCATTAAAAGACTCCCTGTGTCTCTAGCTGTGGTGGTGAATGTGGGAAGAATTCAGCCAGACAAACCAGCTCAACCATGATCAGACACACATGGCATGCTGGGACTGAATCTCAAACATCTGCTTTCCAATTTATGCTAATATTAGAGTTCCATGTCTCACATTCACAGTACACCACACGCTGGAATGGAAATCTGATTAAAGTACTATGTTTAAAGCTGCAGTCCGTAGCTTTTTTGGGTTAAAAATTATCCAAAATATTTTTTTGAGCAAATACATAACCAGCCAGTGTTCAAAACTCTTTGCTTGCCATAGCTCAATTCAAAATGGTAAGCTTGTAATAATGTTTTTTATTCCAGTGGCACTGGTGGATTTCCGCTGGAAATTCGAGCATGTCTTTGCGTCATTACGTCACATCTGTACACATAAAGAAGGAGTCTCGGCTAGTAGGCAATGTTGCGTGTGAGGATGTTGGAGGTGGAGATTTATAGCCTTTTCTCACAGCACTTGATATAATTAAACTTATCAATTTGATGGCGGATCCAAAAAGGTTCAAACGACAATCACCAGTGACAACTGGAGATTCACCCGAACAAACGTGAAAGACTTCGGAGAAAAAAAGAGACTGCAACCAGCCCATGTGAAAACAAGGACAAATATCGGAAGGGCATTAAATGTAGTCACGCAATGCTGATGTTGTTAACATTAACAATTTGAGAACAAATTAAATTTGCACGGTTTGACGTGATATGATAAGCGATCGTTAGATTTAATCAGCGCGATTTACTGCAATGCTTTTTTCCCCTTAGTTGGTCAGAACAAAAGTGGATGTTACTTTCTTGTTCAGACGACATTTTCCGGTGAAAATTCTTATGTTGGTCATATTTCCAAAAAGTAGAATATGTGATTCCGAATGACAGTATCCACACCACCGGCGCGGTGACTGACAGCCGCATATTCTCCTCAAAACATTGGATTCATCCGCGCTGTGCCATGCCCAGGCACAACCCCAGGTAAAGTTAATCATTCTGTGAATAACTGCAATTGCAGATTTCGAACAGAGATGGCGACAAAGAGGAAAAACTGTGGACTGCAGCTTTAAAGGTGGGGTAAGCGATATTTGAAAAATGCTGTTTGGAAGTTAGTTGGACCGACACACGAACAAACAACAAGAAACTTGTGTAGCCAGTCAGCATTAGGGGGCGTATGATGGAGGACAGTTGAGGACAGCTGAGGACACTTAGGGAACGTGGTGTTTAGCGTCATTGTTAGTGCAATCGCATGTGGGCGTTCAGAGCAGGGTGGTTAGGATTGAGTTTTGGTGAGTTTTGGAGGCGGAGCAAGGAAGAGGGTGGTGTGTTTGTTTGGGTTGATTTCAAATATCAACAATGTCCAACAGCGTTTTTGAAATATCGCTTACCCCACCTCAAATATTCACAGATGATTAAAATAATCTAATAGAGTAAACTGGGACTAGTTGTCATTTAGGGGCAGATTTACTAAAGAGGGCAAATTAGCATCAGAGCGCAATTCCAAAACAGCGCCGATGGGAGTTCTGCGCGTGATCCACTGACGACACACAAATTAAAGAACACAGACCATAATCATTTCCATAATGACCAACGCAATCTACCAGGTAGCGTTTGGTTTAAGACATGCTTTTTTGGGGCGGTAAATAATGGCGCAAACACCAGTAAATTGACGAGCGTAAACCTTGGTATATCACCTTGCGTGAATCGAGTTGCGTTCTGATTGGTTGAATTTCCTGGATGTCCGGGAGACGTGTGTGTTGCGTTCTTTATCGAAACAAATGCCGTGCCGCCAAACCCCCTCGTGGAAGAAGAAAGCTGTTGTGTCTACCACTGTGACAATGAGCGCTTACCAGGATCAACTAAATGCTGGATTTTCAAAAGTACATGAAGTTCGCGGCTCCATTGTTGCAGTAAACTTGCACAACGTTCTTGAATGAATACTTTATTAGATGCACACCGGTCTGTTATTATAGGGACATCGACATTATATTGTCACGCCCCTAAAATGACGCGGAACAAAACGAAGTGTGATTGGTTGCATTACATGTCAGTCAAACATCCTATTGGGCGGTCCTTGGCCAAGAAAAGCTGTAATAGCTTTTCATAATGAACAATTTTTCTGAAGTACAATCATAAAATCTCAAATCAATATTTAATGTGCATATATGTATTGGCATGTAATAATTTGTGTTAATTTAGAACTCCGTCATTACAAGTGCCCAGCCATTGTGAGTGATTCCTTCAGAGTGAACACGGTGAATCTGACTGCAGTAGATGTGAAAGATATTAATAAAAATGTGATAATCCTTTGGGTTGTTACTCAAGAACGAGTCAATTCAGTTGCCACATTCAAGAATGTTAATATACTAAACACAATATGATTCACTTAAAAAAAAAAAAGTCACTGAACACAAAATATTCTAACTACGATTATAGTATTGTTAAATTCTGTTAATTAAATTTATTTTTCTAAAATCTATTAATGCTTCCATATCAAAAGAAAGCACTATGGCAGGGATGTCCAATTTTATCTCCAGCCCTGATTAAACACACCTAAGGCAGCTAATCAAGGTCATTAGGATCAATGAAAACTTCCAGGCAGGCGTGTTGGAGCTAAACAAAAAGTATAATAGCAAAGGAAGTTAGGAAGAAATGGCAGAAGGAGTGGGACAGTGGAAATAAGGGTTGACATTTATACAACATTCAAGGAACAGTTGGTTTCGAAAACATTGGAAATAGGAGGAAAGATGTTATAATTTCAAGAATGCGCATTGGCCATTGTCAACTAAATCAAAGTATGGTCAGGATTAGGAAACACCAGACTGGGTATTGTGACAAATGTAGTTCGGAAAATATGGAAACAGTAGAACATGTATTATTAAAATGTGAGGCTTATGCAAGAGAAAGATTTAAATTATTTCAAGCATTAAGAGAAATGGAAATGGAAGTTTTTTCTATCCAAGCATTATTAGGTAATGGCCCAAAGCAATTTAAAATATATGAAGAAGTATTTCATTTCTTAAAAGACACTCATTTAAGTAACAGGATTTAGGTCACTACTACCATAACGTTATCCACACTCCAATCAGTAGGTGGCGGGAATGCACCATTTAAGTTTGGTTTGCCAACCGCCATTAAACTTAAAAAGAAGAAGTTGGAGCTAAACTCTTCATGAAGAGGAAGAAACACCTGTGAGCTATAGCCATTAACTATATCTCAGTTCATTTTCTGTGAAACTACATAGCATTCAAATAACAAGTTTATCTTGTAAAATAAAAGAACTTAGTTTTTTTCAATGAAAATTTCTTTAAAGGGATAGTTCCAACGTTATCTCACGACCAATTCGTACGAATTCGTACGAATGATAAAAAGTTGGCTAATTCGTACTAATTCGTACGACCTCACTCGTACGAATTTGTACGATTTGTCTAAACCCACGTGATGGGTAGGTTTAGGGGTGGGGTCAGGGGTAGGTCATTCGTATGAATTCATACGAATTGGCAAATATGTACGATTTTGCAAAAATCTTACTAATTCGTACGAGTCAGGTCGTATGAATTCGTACGAATAAGCCACCTCATAGAATTTGTACGTTTTCCCGTGAGATCGGGTTGGATAGTTCAGCTCAAAACGAAATTTCTGTTGTCATTTACTCACCCTCAAGTTGTTCCAAACCTGTATGAGTTTCTTTCTTCTGTTGAACACAAAATAAGATATTTTAAAGAATGTTGGTAACCAGAAAGTTGACGGTGACCATTGATAACCTGTCTGGTTACCATCATTCTTCACTCTATCTTCTTTTATGTTCAGCAGAAGAAAGAAATTCATACAGGTTTGGAACAACTTGAGGCTGAATAAATGATGACATCATTTTCATTTCAAGCTGAACTATCCATTTGAAGCTGCAGATTCACCTTATGTAGACCTTAATCTCTTTAAATATCACAAAATAGCCATGTCAGTCACTTTCTTAATAAACACAAGATGTTTTTTGTTATTGTGTTTCAGTGGAAACAAGCTAAACTGAATGGAAATCAGTTACATTTCTCAAACTGAATACAGATTCAGGAATATGAATGATTACCTGATTAAGCAGTGATAAGTCCCAGGTCAGGTGATTATGCTTTCGACAACAACTCAGTGTATAATCAATATCAGCATTATCAGGAGGGTGCTTCTCTCTTTTTTTATTGTCCATCTTCATCTGCCTTCATTCCTAAAGGAGCAATGTGCTCTGCATGCAAGCACTGACGGATGCAAGACATCCTGGGCTATGTTTGCAGTGTAACATTCTTGCTCATGTTCATGTCTCCTGCACTTCAAGAAATCTGTTAAATGACATTAGAACTTTAGTCAGGAAATTACTAATAAACTTTACTAAAGCAAGATGCATTTTTTAAGAATGTAGAAAAATAGATGCTTTATTCAAACAGTTAAAAACTTTTTAATGTATCTAATTACAGTGAGTAACAATACAAATCATACGCAAATAAGCACGCAAAACAAAGGAAGAGAGAAATAAGGTATATGCACCATTTGAAACTGTGCTAGAGAAGTCATGTATGTCAGGTGCTTCAACAAACAACACTTCTGTATAGGATACACAGTATTCTCTCTAATGTGGAAGCATTAGACTACTGAGAAGTGTGCATGTAAAACCAAAATGGGCGTTTACCAATCAGTGGCCGATTTCAAACTACAATAAATGTTTTTCAACCATTTTTCAACAGACTTGCTAAACCACCCCACCCCTAAACCAAGCCCCCAGTGGATTAGAGCAAATCAGGTAAAGCGGTTAAAAATGCCCATTGTGGTTTGAAAACGCCCCACTGAGAGAGAAACACCCACTAGTGTTCTGCAGAGATACATGCCTGAATGATTTTTTGCTCATAAACTACAAATCACTGTTAGTTCAATGTCACTGTCTCCACCCATGTGTGCTGTTGGCTTTCATCAAAATTTCAATGCTGATCCAACACACTTTAAACACTGAAATGTCAATCTCAACCAAAATTATGGTTTGGATCAAAACTCAACATTGTATGTAACCCATGCTATCTGTGCGATTTTATTTCAACACTTTACTTACTTTGAAAATTAATGTATGTTAGTAGATTTAGTAACAATAAATAAAATGCAAGTAAAAAGCATGCTAAAAACAGAAATACATTATGCACCATTGTTTGAAACTCAGAGTTCATGCATGTCAAACACACAAGACTTCCGTATAGGACGCACCTTGTGTTTACTCTCTAATAAGGAAGCATCAATTAACTACTGAGAAGCCCACATGCAAAACCAAAATGGCCGTATACCAATTAGTGCCAATTTTCAAACTACAATTGGTGTTTTTCAACCATTTTTCAAAAGACTTGCTTAAATCATGAGGGCCCACCCCTAAACCAAACCCCCAGTGTATTAGAGCACCCAGTAGTGTTTTGCACAGATACATGCCTGCAAGATCTTGTGCTCATAAACTAAGACTCACTGTTAGTTCAATGTCACTGTCTTCACCCATGTGTGCTGTTCCCTATCATCACAATTTCAATGCTGATCCAACACACTTTAAACATTGACATTTTGATGTCAACCAAAATGATGGTTTGGATCAAAACTCAACATTGAATCAAAGTTACCATGCTGTCTGGGATTACATCCTACACTGAACAAAAACTGTTACAGAAACTATTTTAACTCAGAAATTTGAAATGGCAAATAATATACTGCATTAAATGTGAAATTCTGAAGTAGAATGACTAAAATTATATTTTCTTCTAAAACGCACTAATTTGCTTACAACTGCGAAAAATCATTTTTACAATGTGTAATACACTTTTAATAGTTTTTTAACTTTAAACTGTATTTCATTAAGTATTTATAATTTTTTTTTTTTTTTTAGGTATTAAATCATTGTCAGTAAAAAGCAAGTTCCTATTGTAGTGTGACAATATGCATTTCCATAATGTATCATATGTATATACATTTTTTTTTTTTATGGCCAATAACGGTGGAAATATTCAATATTGTTTTTGTAGCCAATACTTTAAGGTTCGTGCCCGCACAGAAATTGACTTTCAAAAAATAACCTTACCTTGAGAAATATTCACTGAAGTGTGACAACTAGTCCCAGCATCCACTATATCATATACATTGCATAGAAGAAAATGTCTAAAAATAGAAGCATCAGCTCTGTGGTTATACATGTAGGTATACCAGTACAGCAAACTCAGGGTATCCTTAGACAAATGCTATTTTTAAAGTTGTAGCCATACATATAAATTAAATATTTACCATAAACATAATGTACATTCAGCATCAATGTGAATCCATATCAGCCTCCTCATACTGAGCAACCTTCTGCAACTGTTGGGTTTGGAGCGGCAGAACAGATTTTGCCTCAGGTCACACTACAGCCAAGGACAGTTTTGACATCTTTACAAAACCTGCTATTCATCAAATGGAGACGGGACAGGACAGTTTTTGTCTCCAACCCTGTTTCACTGGCTGTGAGTTCCAGGCCGTCATCAGTAGCTCCTCTAATGTGCACAGCATCCATTAGAGACGGTGTGCTCTACTAATAATGCGCATCAGGGTTGATATATTCGAATGGGGAGTTAAAGCCATTGAGTCTCTCTCCATGTGAGAAAAACAGGCACTGCAATGACACTTCAACCATAGACAGACGGCTGAGATGCGGTCTATTAGAGACACTTCAGATATTCAATAACAGCGATGGACATGGATGAGAGAGAGCAAAACAAGCACGCAAAAAATATATATGTGAAAACTGGGAGATGGGTTTTTAATGCTTCTGAAATGGTGGATGTGTTTTATGGATAACACGCACACAAAGTAAGTGAAATGTAGTTTCTGCAGGGTGATGCATAACATTGCTCAAATAACGCTTTCCATTAGTGGATCCACAAACACTGCAGATCATAATCAGCATTTCTGCAAATGACTGCTGTATATTTCAAGTACTGTAGCCTGAGTCCAATGCCATTCATCAAAACCTAAAAGAAAAAAAAAAAAGAAAAAAAGGAAAACACACAGAACCAACATTTACTCATCTTGGGGCCGGCTGCAAAAACATAAACATAGTTATTAACTGACTAATAAAAATGAAATTAAAGATACACATGTAACTTATTCATAATTAACAAAAAAGTAAATGATGAGTCAATGCATCCTCAGTCCTTCTTCCAAAACGTGTATTTGTCCTACCCTGATTCACTATGGCAAGCCTATTATTAGTGTTTATAAGTGTTTATGTTTTAGACTTGTCAGAATGGTTTTCACAGAACAACTTGACCAGCCCAAAAACACGTCATTTTACTGACGACTGCTTCTCAAATCTCGAAGTTCAACGTGGGATTCGCAAAACGCTTGCTCTTGATAGATGGGTCAGTACCGTTTATTTAGACCAGCTTGCTCTTCAGAATCACCACCTGTAAGTATGACTAATTATTGATGTAAATATTTTCTACTGGGTGTTCAAAATATGTAGCTTTGTGTTTTATATTGTGTAAGTTTCTGGCTAACCAGCTAACTCACGTTACTACTGTCTTACTGAAATAGTTTTTCAAATCAGCTGTGTGCCACTATTACCTAAAATTGTGTCCATTAATGCAGTTTGTCTTTTGTTCTTACTACTTTGAGTAAAGATAAAGGATTGTTTCGCAAACTTGAATGTTATATCAGTCCTTCACGTTAGTGCTCGGCTAACGTATGCACCAATATAGATACAGTTGGAGGGTTTTAGAGAGAGTGATTCATTGAACAATGTGGTGATGTTTAATGTATATTATGAGAAAATGAAACTCTTTTTTGACCTTTGATGCATGTAAACCTGTTAGGAGACCTCCAAAACAAAATTAGGAACCTTTAAAATAGCATAATAGTGGCACTTTAAAACATATCAGTGTTTCTAATTAGTCAAAACAACAGCAAATATTGGACTTACATGTTCAAATGACATTATTTTTGGATTTCCATGTGTTCACAGGTGCAACAAACTATAATCATCTGCACAGTCACGCAGAGCCGAAAAACACAACCAAAAACAATGTTTTGGGCCAAAAGTTACAGTGTACCATTAAAACTTTAACTGAAATTAAAATGAAAACAGAAACTATAAAAATAAAATCTAATTCAACATTTTTAATAAGACTATAATAGTACATTGATTATACTAAAATAACACTGAGGAGTGTTATTCAAGAGATATTTAAGAGAAAAGGTTATGAAACAAAAGGGGGGCCACCACCAAGTGTTCTATGTTCCATGTAAAATTTTCATACACATATCAATACCAAAGTGTTTAGCTTATTCAGTAGCTAGTGATTTCAGTGCAGAAAATGTGAAAAAATACCTAGATTTCATGTGGATCTACATTTGATCTGGGTTTGTAAACAGAATTTTCTTTTGAACAGAATTAAACGAATTGCATCCCCCCATTTCTGCCGCCTCTCCACATTAACAGACTAAAGCAGATTTTTCCTGCTACAGAAGTGCTGACCGCTGCTGATGGACACTGAGCCTGCTTTCATCAACACATGTGGTTTGTGTGCTGTGTTATTAAACAGCTAAAGCAGCTTTAAATGCATGCAAGCACACACACACACAGACATACACATACACTAATGCTGTCATCAGAGAGGCTTTAGAACCCAAATGGAGTTTGAAGTTCGAGGAGAAACTCTTCAAAAAAGTCCTTCCTCATCACACCCTGCCTAATATGGTTTGGTGGTCTTAGGTGGTTTAAGCTGGTCTATGGTTTTCCAGCCTGGTGTTCAGCTAGTTGTCAAGTGCTCAAAATGGAATCTTTCCATTGCACAATAGGTTCTTTATAGTGGAAAAATGTTATTTAGATAGCCTAATTTAAATATGATTTGCCCTATAAGAAAAAAAGTTATTTGGGAAACCCAAAATGGTTCTTCTATGGCATTATGCAAACCCCACTTTGGAAACTTGGTAACACTTTATTTCGATAGTCCACATTAGACGTTGTATTAACTAGGTAACTTTGCAACTACATATCAACTACCAGTCATTAGAATATTAAGAGAATGTCTGCTTAAAGGGGTCCTATAATGTCCTTTTCACAAGATGTCAAATAAGTCTCTGATGTCCCCAGAGTGTGTATGTGAAGTTTTAGCTCAAAATACCCCACAAATATTTTTTTATAGCATGTTAACATTGTCACTTTTTGAGGGTGAGCAAAAACGTGCCATTTTTGTGTGTGTCCCTTTAAATGGAAATGAGCTGCTGCTTCCAGAACAAAGGTTGGTGCTTCAACAGCTATTACCTCTCACAGACATGCACTGAAAATGTAAAAAAAAAAAGGACAAAGATGGAGAGACTCAAGAAGAAGTGACAACATGTAGAATGCAACAAGACATTTCTGAATGGTAAGTTGATGAATTTATGTAGCTGATGTGGAGTTAACCATCTTTTAGTCATTGATTAGCATATTCTGTCATGATCATCTATAAATCGAGTTCCCGGGGCCTAGGTTTATGTACATTTTAGGGGTTAGTGATGTCACTTACCCGTGAATAAGCTCATTGTTGTCCCTACCAGCCGTTTGTTGTAGTCCTTAAAAAGCAATTTCTGTAAAAGCAAATATCTCCCTTTGCTTTGAACTTTGAGCGTTGTAACTTTGCAGATGTTGTTTATGCTCAAACAGCAACATTACACACTAACTAAAGTTAAAAAAGTGAAATCATCATCAACCACCCCTTTATTATCTGATAACACTTTATTTTGATGCTCCCCAACAAACATTCTACTGATTGACTATAACTTTGCAAGTACATTTTGAAATTCTACTAACCCTAACCATAACAGTCTACTCTAATTCGAGTTAGTTGACATGTAGTTGCAAAGTTACTGATAGTTCAGCCCGATATCTATGTGCATATCGGGCAGCCTGCATATCTATACCACAACTTTTATTTCTTGTGCCATTTATACACCAAAAATTGTTTTTGCGTGCATATGATACGCACTTTATGCGTGTAATACGCACGCACTCCACACCCCTAATCCTACTCAAGGGGTTTACAATGCGTTGCATATGCACACAAGAACCATGTTTGGCCTATAAATGGCACAAGAAATAAAATGTGTGGTATAGATACGCACTTTCATGAGATCGTGTTGGATATATAGTAGAATGTCTGAAGTGGACTATCGAAATGAGGTGTAGCAGGAAACTTTAAGATTTTTTTTTTATTATTATTATTTTTTTTAAGTCAGACAGGTGATGTTCTTCATCTCAACCTCTGTAGTTCATTAACACACAAGTCTATATGCAGATCTAACCTACCTCATTAACAAAAGCCTTTGTCCTTTCTTGCTACATCCATGGAATCATACCTAATTTATAATGATTCTTTTATGCACAAACTGCCAAATGCTCTAGTGAATGTACAATGATATACAGCGTCATTAATGAAGGTCTTAACCTACACGTCCAAGTTTGTTTCTGTGCTGTAATAAGGCTGGTGCAGCAACTGCTGAGCTTTTACCTTAAAGGAGGAGCACATTAATGATGGAGGACCGCAGAGGAACGCTGCATTCGCTCTCCTGCTGCTCTGCTCCCCCAAAATGTCAGCGTGTTAGATGGGGCTTTGATAAAGTTTACGCTACATCCTGTTTTTATGCGCTTGGCTTTTTTCCAACATTAAATGTCATCGCTGACACGCAAATAAAACGTGCGATTTTTAATATCTGGTGCTCCCTTCATCTGAAGAGCACTTTGAACCCAGCAGTGAGAGTGTGTTTTTGGGACGCCACCGTAGGCTGATTGGACACCCGCGTGTTGTTTCCACAGCACCGCTGAGACTCTTAAGCGTCTGTCCTTTTGTTCAAACCCACAGAGGCTAATGAGGCTGTTTCAGGATTAACAGACCACACAGGCCAATTTCCCTGCCGACTTACTGGTGAAAAAGCGTGTGGAGTCAAACTGAAGAAAACAGCCTGTTGTGATGTAAATGATTTCAGCATCCATGCAGTGAGTCTGTGGGAACATTTGCTTGATTTTTTGGGGGGATAATATCTGCAAAAAAAAAAAAAAAAAATTATTTACTTGATACAAATGCTCAGTATTGATGTTTATGATGAATAATTTATACATCTACATACAAAAAGTTTGGTGTCTGTATTTGAAAATGTTTTTTTTCTTTTTTTTTCTGTTTATTCTTGGTATGTTAAGATGTGTTTTGGCTGACCGCATCACAAGTAGACAAAGAAGACAGATTCCCGTTTACACCTTGTGCTTCGATCTGTATCTTTTGTTCACTTTCAACCACTTTTGTTCTGATTACTTTGAGGGGAGGGTCTATGTGTGGGTAAACATTGTGCTTGATATGTTTTTCGTCTTCAAACTAAACTTGGCTCTCACGTTGACAAAGTTTAAATCCCTTCTGGCTAGTGTGAATCCCATAATGCTTACGGATTAGGTCAGTAGGTGGAGAGAAGGCGGTCTTTTGTGGCTGTTCGAACACATTCAACCACATGAGCGTTTAGCCTACACTACGAAAACCATCCGGTCAAATACGTTTATGGAAGTGGTCGAAAGCAAATTTTTTAGACCCTGTTTACACCTGTATTTAACATTGTCCACTTGTGATCAGATCGACCACAACACATTTTAATACCAAGTGCAAACAGGGCCTTATTCTCACCAAAGCTGCATTTACTTCAGTGTCACATGATCCTTCAGTAATCATTCTATTATGCTGATTTGGTGCTCAAGAAACATTTCTTATTATTATCAGTGTTGAAAACAGTTGTGCTGCTTCATATTTTTGTGGAAACGTGATTTAAATCTTCATTATAAAGGCCTTTACTTTCACTTTTGAGGAATTTAAAATTGAATGCAACTTAAAAAAATTTTTTTATTAGTTATTAAAATTAAAATGATTAAAATGATTAGTTTTTCTAAAAGATCTAACTGAGCCCCAAATCTTTGAATGGTACTATACAAGACAGAGACAGAACGAGCTGCTCAGGCCCTGAGTTTGAATGCAGAGATTAGTGCCGCTACACATTCCCATTAATGAGGCATTTAAAATCCGTTTGTTTGAGGTTAATACCTCTGAAACCTGTTTTAGAGGGGAAATTATTAAACAACATTTACAATCACACAGCATATTATGAACCATATTAGCACTTATCAGTCATTCTCGATTGTTTAATTTTCATTTGCATCATTTTTTATTAATATTCATAATGTCTCCTTAGGAGCATATCAGCAGGTATCGGCAGGCTGTTAGAACATGCAGAAAAAAGGCACAGATAAGAGGTTTCTACCACATATTGGGCCAGATTTACTAACAGCTGGACAAGCAAGGACAAGCAGTAAAAAATCAGCGCTGAAAAGGCATGGACAGTTATTTTTGCGGCTGACCTTATTGCATAATTATGCATTTGTAGGAGTTTCCCTTTCAGATGCAACATTTATGGGAGGAGAGTATTTAAATAAAAAATGCGGTAGTCAATTTATTGTTTTTTGCGCCCTTGTTTAACGTAAATGTTTCACAGTTGGCAAATGTAGCATCTTTGTTTCAACACTAATATAATGTCATGAAATTGCCTATAATAATACCTCACGAATACATAAGTAATAAATATAAATAAAGGTGATTATTACCAAGCTGTTGCAGACTGGATTATCCTTGGTATTTTAGATGTTGGTTTGTCTTTTGATTTGGGATCAGACATTGGCTCAAACATGTATGGCAAACATTAGAGTTTTCAAAACAATTCATATATGTGTAATGGCAGGGACTTATTATTTTATTTTTTATTTTATTATTTAAAAATGCAAAACTGTTACCCAATCAAAGCAGTGGGTCTTGTCTTGAATCATAGTCTTAAATGTGACAGACCAATCAAAATTAAGGGTTTCAAATAAAGAAAAACATGATAGAAAATAGCCTATTACTTCTAAATTAGGATGTTTTTTTTATGTAAAAATTTTGTTAACATTATAAATGGACCTCAAAAAAATTTAAATATATAAAAAAAAAATGCAGTTCATGACCCCTCTAACATCTGCCCTAGCTCCCCTTGACATGTTTAGCAAATCTCCCTGAATTATTGTTCATGATTCAATATTAGAACGTTGTACATTTGAAGAGTTCAGATGCAAAAGCCTCTAAATGCCATTTGAAATTTTCTTATAGAATGATCATTTTTATCAAGCTCGTATATTTAAATTCAATAATTTCACTCTAATGGCAATGAAGATTACCTATTAATTGTCATTTAAGTGAAATTACTTAACTTAAATATACAAGCTTGATAAAAATGATCATTCTATAAGAAAATTTCAGATGGCATTTAGAGGCTTTTGCATCTGAACTCTTCATTTTTAGTACCATGGTACTTTTATTTAACTATAACATTTAACTAAAACTGCCATTTGAAACCCCCATGCTGAAAGTAGATTAGTTTATTTTACTTCACTATATAACATCATCTTAGACGGCATCTCAAATCCAAATATATGTGAATCAGTTTCCCTGCAAAAACTCAAGAAAACAGATCTTTGAAGCTGAATCCCCTAAACACTTGGACTTATATTTAGAGACAGAGAAATATTGAGGGAAAAAACAACAGCTTTATGGAATGAAAAATCAGAATGCAAATGCCAAACTACAGTGATTCAATGACGTGAGCTCTTATTGCTCTTGAGTGCATCAAAGTTGCAAAGCTGTCAATATTTAGTAAATATGGTTTTCCTTCTGTGAAAGGGATGAGGATTTGCGCTCTACAATATCTGCAGAAATCCTTTAATATCCAACCATTCGTACAACTTGTCCAGGCTCTGGTAATCTCTAGACTAGACTACTGTAATGTTCTTTGTGCCAGCCATCCTGCATGTGCATTCATACCTCTCTGGTGAGACTGGTCTTCGACAAGCCCAAGAGAGTTCTCACTCCACTGGTTGCCAATTGCTGTCTGTGTGAAGTTCAGCTCGTAATTGAGTCAATGGCAACTTGTGGCACCCACACAAAAGGCACAAAACCACTTTCCCAAACCTTCACTTTCACTGTAGGTCAAAGATGGAATAATCTTTCCATCTACACTTGAGCACTGCATGACTACAGTTAATGCACTTACTCTTTTCCAAAGACACTCTGCTATTTTCTTATTCTCAGTTGTTTCACGTCCAGGCAGGGACAAAAAAAAAAAAAAAAACAGTCCAACCCCCCCTCCCATACGTACAGTACAGTATTTGCGTAGCCTATAATACTGTGCAAACTATTGCTTGATGTGTTACTGTATCTAATTGATATACACATTCAAAAGTTTGGGTTTAGAAATTAATACTTTTATTCAGCAAGAATGCATTCAATTGATGACTGTGGCAAGCAGCATGGCCGAGAGCAGTGGGAACGGAGCAAGGCCGGTGGCGCGAGGGTCACCTCGAGTCCCACGGAGAAGCTCCGGAAGGATAAAAGGAGGAGTGACGAATGTGGAAGACAAGAGAGAGGACCAGGCCTGGATTTTATGATGCTGTTTTGTTTTAGTTTGTTTCACTTTCATTTTGTTGTGTTTGTATTTTTTTTTGTGATTAAAGTTACGCTGATCGTTTTCTGGTTCCTGTCTCCTTCTTCCCTTTACTTGAAAATCGCCACAAAGACATTTACATTAATTGTCACACAAAAAACTGTATTTCAAATAAATTTTTCTTTTTTTATCCATCAAAGAATCCTGATAAAAAAAAATGTGTCAAGGTTTCCAAAACATATTAAGCAGCACAACTCATCACAAGAATAAATTAAATTTTACAATACATTGAAATACAAAATATTATGTTTTACAGTATATTTGGTTAAATAAATGCAGCCTTAGTGAGCATAATAGACTTCTTTCAAAAACATTAAAACATTATCGACTCCAGACAATAGAACAGTAGTGTACAGTATATTAGATTTTCCCTGTACTTTCTGTTTTCACATTGAAAATCCAACACCGTTAAACTTCACAATAAATAAATACTAGTTTAGTAACCAGTTTAGTAAGAAATATAGAACCAATGTTCAAATCCCAATTTATTGCCCTTCATCTTGTGGTAAACTAAGTTGGTCAGTCTACTGGGAAAAGTCCCGGTGCTCTATACGGCCAATCCATCCATGTTTCTGAGCAGTTCTGTAACTTCATTACAGCACATCTAATGTTACTGTCTCTCTAGGGTGAACCACCTTTGTTGTTCGTCATCTGTTAAGTCAATTTGGATAAAAGCATCTGCTAAATAAATAAATGTAAGGGATAACAACAGGATTAACTTTACATGGATGGAAGAATCAGATCAATTACTCAACCTCAAACATACCAGAATGATCGCTCATGGTGGCAATGACTGTCAAGCTCCAAAAAGAACCACAAAACACAATAAAAACCTATAAAAGTGAAATGCTATGCATGGAGCTAAGGTCAACAAAAACTGTCGTCATCAAACAAATACTGGAGTCAAACCAAATATCATCAATTCTAACTAAATAAAAAATACTTAAGAGGTTAGAGAACAGCACAACAGACTTGTTCCCTTATATAGTACAGCCAGCAAACTGCATTTGTGGACAAGCTGAGTTGCAAAAACAGCAAATGGTCAGGGGAGAGACAATTCTTTGCACACTAATGCAGATTTCATTCTGAGGTTGACTTTGTGCAGCAACTATTTTAGATTATGTCATTGCAGTTGTCTTAATGCTAGCTTATTATATTCTACAAAAACTCTTTTCGAACTATATTATTTAGGCTGTTGTGAGGCGATTCGCAAAAGACTGACGAGCAATTTGTGTGTCTTTATTATGTAGGCTATTAATCTTTGATATTTGGATTTCTCACAGTGGAAGAGTTTCTTTGCCTTTCAGAACTGCCTACTGACTCTTCGACGTCTCTTTTCAAACTTTCTATTCAATGAGCTCTTTCTAACCTCCCATCATGCAGTGCAGCCGAAGCACTGGGTCTATGTTTCTCTCTGATCTGATGCACTCTTTTTCTTTTGTTTAGTAAGAACCCCAAACAAGCCTCTCTCATCAGGGAACATTGAATACACACACGCACACCAAGAGTTTTTCTCTCAGAAATAAAAGGACTGAAATTTCAAGCAAATAAAGTATTACCATTATGACACTATTCTGTCTTAACTGATACTTATTTTATTTTATTTATTTATTATTATATTTTATTTTAATATTATACTATACCATTATACATTTATATTTTTATTTTACATTAGTTATTATTAATAATATATTCATTAACTGTTAAATACAGTTTCCTGGTTGTCAAAAAAAATCTTAACAACAAAGTTGTTTTTAACAGTTTAAAACAACTGTTTTCTATGGTGGCTGAGAGAGCTCAACCCGCTGGCAACTGGAGAAAACGTACACAAATACACTCACCTAAAGGATTATTAGGAACACCTGTTCAATTTCTCATTAATGCAATTATCTAATCAACCAATCACATGGCAGTTGCTTCAGTGCATTTAGGGGTGTGGTCCTGGTCAAGACAATCTCCTGAACTCCAAACTGAATGTCAGAATGGGAAAGAAAGGTGATTTAAGCAATTTTGAGCGTGGCATGGTTGTTGGTGCCAAACGGGCCGATCTGAGTATTTCACAATCTGCTCAGTTACTGGGATTTTCACGCACAACCATTTCTAGGGTTTACAAAGAATGGTGTGAAAAGGGAAAAACATCCAGTATGCGGCAGTCCTGTGGGCGAAAATGCCTTGTTGATGCTAGCAGTGTTGTTTTTGGCAGCCCTTTTAGTTTTAGTCTTAGTCTTAGTCTTTTGGACGAAAATGCTTTTTAGTTTTAGTCACATTTTAGTCACTTATAAACTTAATAGTTTTAGTCAAGTTTTAGTCGACGAAAACGCAAAAAGGTTTTAGTCAAGTTTTAGTCAATTTTAGTAAAAAAAAGAAAAAAAAGTAGTCTTTAACAAATTAATTTAGGTTAAAAAGTATTGGAAATGGGCTTAGGTTTGACAGGTTGTAGCAAGTGTTGCAATTCGAGTGTTGTAACTCAATTCAATTTGAGCTACTACAACATTACACACAGATAAAGTGGTAACAGTGGAATCACTGTTTTACTCCAAAAAAGCCAGGAATAAAAACATTCTTACTTTGGCAATTGTGGCTTTATTATATAATTAGTTAAATAATAATTTATGTTATAATTTGTTATAATCTAAGTTATATAATAATTATATATTACTTTGTACCAATTAGCCTACTAAACTAATGCTCGGACACACTCTGTCTCTCTCGCGCGCAGACACACTCGGTCTCTCTCGCGCACTGTCGCTCGCTCGCGCAGTTCGTTTCGCTTTTGTCCAGTCCGGCGCCTCATATCGAAGATGTGTGGCGAGTGACTAGCCGCAGCCGCAGGTGTGTTGTTGTTGTGTGGAATCTGATGCGCGGCATGGCGGCAGCCCAAAACAAGGATAGGAAGCGGCAGCATTGCTGATACTTTTTTAGCTCAAAACAGACAGATTTCACGCAAAATAGGCAGAAATGACATGCATTGTGAACGTCAGACTTATAATCATTTTCGTTCCGTCTCGTCTCGTCAACGAAAACTCGAAAACGTCTCATCATGTTTTAGTCACCTTAGAGCCATTTTTAGCTAGTCATCGTCGCGTTATCGTCTAACGAAAAGGTGCGTCAACGAAATCATTTAGTTATCGTCATCGTTGACGAAAACAACATTGGATGCTAGAGGTCAGAGGAGAATGGGCCGACTGATTCAAGCTGATAGAAGAGCAACTTTGACTATAATAACCACTCGTTACAACCGAGGTATGCAGCAAAGCATTTGTGAAGCCACAACCTTGAGGCGGATGGGCTACAACAGCAGAAGACCCCACCGGGTACCACTCATCTCCACTACAAATAGGAAAAAGAGGCTACAATTTGCACGAGCTCACCAAAATTGGACAGTTGAAGACTGGAAAAATGTTGCCTGGTCTGATGAGTCTCGATTTCTGTTGAGACATTCAGATGGTAGAGTCAGAATTTGGCGTAAACAGAATGAGAACATGGATCCATCATGCCTTGTTACCACTGTGCAGGCTGGTGGTGGTGTAATGGTGTGGGGGATGTTGGCACACTTTAGGCCCCTTAGTGCCAATTGGGCATCGTTTAAATGCCACGGCCTACCTGAGCATTGTTTCTGACCATGTCCATCCCTTTATGACCACCATGTACCCATCCTCTGATGGCTACTTCCAGCAGGATAATGCACCATGTCACAAAGCTCGAATCATTTCAAATTGGTTTCTTGAACATGACAATGAGTTCACTGTACTAAAATGGCCCCCACAGTCACCAGATCTCAACCCAATAGAGCATCTTTGGGATGTGGTGGAATGGGAGCTTCGTGCCCTGGATGTGCATCCCACAAATCTCAATCAACTGCAAGATGCTATCCTATCAATATGGGCCAACATTTCTAAAGAATGCTTTCAGCACCTTGTTGAATCAATGCCATGTAGAATTAAGGCAGTTCTGAAGGCGAAAGGGGGTCAAACACAGTATTAGTATGGTATTCCTAATAATCCTTTAGGTGAGTGTAGAAAAAAACACCAGAAAATTAAGAAAACATCTTCATCAGTTTGACAACACATGTGCTGCAAATACTCACAACACAACCAGCCACAGAAACGCACATATGATCAGGATGTTTCTGCATTTGGTTTGCGGTGAGTACTATTTGCAGCACATGTGTTGTGAAACTGATGAAGACGTTTTCTTAATTTGCTGGTGTTTCATATTTGCATGTGTTTTCTTCAGTTGCTGTGCGTTGAGCTCTCTCGGCCACCGTAGTTTTCTATTTTAATATATTGTAATTATTTGGTGCTCAAGAAACAATTCTTTACTATTAAGAATGTTAAAAAACAGTTTTGCTGCTTCATATTTTTGTGAAAACCATGATAAACTATAATTGAAATGTTTAGGATAAGAAAGTTTTTATACAAAAAAGAAGAAGAAATAAATGATTACTTTCATTCAGCAACCTTCCTGCCTTGGCCAGTAGGAAAAAAATTAAAATAAACCTAGGGCCCTATTTTAACGTTCTAAGCACATGGTCTAAAGCAAGTGCAAGTGCACTTAGGGCGTGTCCGAATCCACTTTTTTTGAATCCACGGATTCCACCATATCTTTATGTACACAATAATAATCTTTTGGCAGTAATATTTGGCATGTTTGTGTGCTGCTGTGCGTCCCTGTGTGTGTAATAAGCAGAGTTTACGCGCGTTGTGCACCCGCATATAGGCTCATATTACTAATGTGCCCTTTAAATAAAAAAAATATATATGAAGAGTTCAGATGCAAAAGCCTCTAAATGCCATCTGAAATTTTCTTATAGAATAATCATTTTTATCAAGCTTGTATATTTAAATTCAATAATTTCACTCAAATGGCAATGAAGATTACTTGTCATTTAAGTGAAATTACTGAACTTAAATATACAAGCTTGATAAAAATGATCATTCTATAAGACAATTTCAGATGGCATTTAGAGGCTTTTGCATCTGAACTCTTCATATATACTGCGCCATTGACTTTAGACCAGGTTTCAGTTGGTCAATGGCGCAGTCTATTTCAGTTGCCTCAAAATAACAACGTGCCAACAATGCGCCTGAACACACCTCATTTTCAGACCAGCAGCCCATGGGCGCACAGATGGGCGCAAATGCATTTGCTATTTAAACTGTATTGTTTTTTATTATGTTTTATTGTCTATTGTAAAGCGCTTTGTGACCTAGTCTGTGAAAGGCGCTGTATAAATAAATTTTACTTACTTACTTACTTACTTACTTAAACAACGTGGCGCAGGACATAAAAAATGATAACTGTGTCAGGCTGAAACTAGCAAAACACATGTGCGTCGCGCCTGGCGCTCTCAGTTTCAGCTTTCAGTTAATGGATACAATTTTGAGAAAAAAACTAAACAAAATCCATGTACTAGTATCCAGTCCTTCATTTACAGTGCTTAGTAAAAAGATGCCATTAAACAAATATTTAAAATATACCATCTTTATGTTGTTTCTATATTTTGGAGATTCAATGTAAAAAGAATTACAATATAAACATTTTTGTTAAATACTTTAATGTTAGGTCCGATCAATCGTGATGATTAGAGAAAAATCTGTGATTCATTTGTTTAGTTTTTTTATCGATTGACAGCAAAAGTAATTCAACTTCAAAACATCTCAACCCGCCTGCATTCTACTGTATTCTGTTGTGCTTTCTTTAAATACATGAATGATTCCTGCGTGAACGGCTCTGGCTGCTCTTTGTAGTGGTTTGGTGAGGCACATTGCCTGTAGTATCAGCCGTAGGGATGTTAACTGCATGGGGGATGTGATGTTTAAAAAGTGTCTTTGGCATACTAAACAAGAACATTTATCTTTTGTTTATAAAAGAAATGGCATAACTCATGTGCAGAACCTGAATCTCATCTTTATTATCACAGAAAATGTGCTGCATTTCTGCACTACGCTAATGGACACACAGCAAGTTCATTTAATCACATCTTTCAGCATCAAGAAATTATGCCGAGTGCTGAGGGAGGTAAAACTGTGGAGTTCACAGGATCACACTGCAAAAAAAAAAAAAAAAAAAAAAAACACAATCAAGGGTCACATCAACAATTTACCAGGGGATAAAACACAGATTCTAGAAAAAGTACCTTAACATTTTTCAGTGATGGAAGGTCAGCTATAAGCTGTTTTGTAATTTTATTCCAAGCAACAGAAGCATTATATTTCAAAATCTTTATTTTCATTTTTATTTCAAGCTCAGTTCTATGGAAGCTTACTTCCGGCACAGAAAAAGGTAATTGTGTTATGTTTGAGATAAACAAATCTCACAATTATGACTTTTTTTCTCACTATACAATTATGACTTTTTCTGACAGAATTGCATCATATAAACTCGCAATTACGAGGGGAAAAAAGTCGATCCTTTCTCCCTCAGAATTGGACTTTATAACTCACAATTGCGAGTTTATATCTCACAATTCTGAGAAAAGAAGTCATAATTGCAAGATATAAACTCGTAATTGTGAGAAAAAAAATCAGATTTGCGAGATGTGAACTCACAATTGACCTATGGCTAAGCCACGCCCCCTCCACTCACTTGGACAAACAGTCAACATTCGGTAACAGGCGCTATGGCAGCTGTCACAGTAGGAGACATTTCACAGGAGGCAATTGATGATTTTTGGAGACAGAAAGATTATATATCATCTCGAAGTCACCAAAAGGGCCTTAACTATGCATTGGAGGGTTATATTAATAATTTTGTTGTAGAGAAGGTCGATGAAAAGCTTCAGCTCCAGGCAAAGATTTACAGGTCACAGTGTAAACGTTAGTTTGGTGCTATTTCACTTCAAACGCTCGCTTTATACGCGAGTCCTATTCACTTTGGACACGCGAATGGATTCAAAATGTTCAAGCGTCGAACTAGACGCGATACGCACGAATTTGACGCTCTATTCGCATTTGTTGTGAACGCAGCATAATGAACAGGCTGCGATGTCAAGATTGCAATGCTGGAATGTGTGTGTGTGTGTGTGAGAGAGAGAGAGAGAGGCGCGGGCGCGGGCGCGATCGAACAGTGGAAACATAAAAACATACTCTATCATTTCATACAGGACATCATTAAAACGGCAAAGTGTTTAGCCTACTTATATTTGTGTGTACAACGCAGCTAGGCTAACGTTAGCCTAACGTTACGTTAGAGATGTTACGTTCAAATACGTTGTTGACTTACCTTAGAACAGATTTAGTTGGTGTTGTGGTCTAACGTTACCGCATAACTTAATCCAGAGCAGACACTTATCTCGGTTGAGATGTGGCTTGGGAAAGGGTAAAAAATACACACCGTCGCCCAGCCTCTCGGGATACATAGTGTCAGAGTTGCATGTACCACATGCACGCCGTTTGACCATTTTAAACTTAAAATGACAAGAAAAAACATATAAAACGAATGAAAACTGACTAACTGCAATGCATTTCAATGGACGTGGAAGCAGAGAATGTCCAAAGTCCTTTTAGGCAAGTCGTGCCACTCGGCCGCCCTCTTGGCAACGCCTCCGGGCAGCTATTTCGGACTAACAAGACCAGGCTCCTATCTAAATGAATGGGCAGAGAGTCAGAACTGCACTTTCACTGGTCACCGGGACATAAAAACTGCATGTATAGAAACAGCAGTAAAATATGATAAAAATCGCTGAAAAAGTTTGATGACTTTGCCCCAAAATAAGGTTTAAAACGCCTTTTCCCCCTCAGGTTATACTTTACTACGCATGCACAAGGGTTCACGACACCAACTTAATTTACGTCTCTATCCAGAATGCCGGTGTTGTGCAATAATCAATGTCAATATTGTTCTCCATTATTTAAATATAAGCAGGTTTGCACTTTATCAGTAATAACAATGTATTGTATAGATCAGTTGTTTTAACTATTCATTAACATGAATCGGTTCAAAGGAGTCATTAGTTCGCGAATTGGACGTGTCATACGGTTGTATGATTATCCCAGCAGTTAGGACATGGACATCCCACAAGGTTAGTGTCAACACAGAAAACATTACATCACTGGATAGGTTTTTTCGTTTATTTAGAGAGTAATTTTATGTCAGCTGAATGTGCGGACGCATTTCAGAGAAGATAAGGCAACGTATTTTAGCACAATTCACACCCAGCGGTAATTCAGGAAAAAAAAAATCTCTGAATGCTCCAACATGAAACTTTGGTCTTCCGACCTTTTACCATAATGTCGTTTTATTTTTATTAATATGCGTGCGGGAGAGAGAGCAAGACAGCACTTAATTTGGAGACGGTGAAGTCTTGTTTACACTTTCACCTCGCTCCGAAGAGAGAGAGAGAGTGCGCGCGACCGGGGCTCTCTCTCTCCGCTGTCGCAAAACCTCAACTGTGCGCATGCGTCAGTGGAACCAGACGATAGGCTTAAATGTTTCCCGGCTTGACTTTTAAAAGCAGATTATTGGCTTTCCAGCGGGAGGGGCGGGACATGTGCATACAACCGCCATCTTTGCCGTTACGGGTTTTCCTTATATAGTTGTATTGAGGATTGAGGAAGTGGCATGTCTCTTATATAAATTGTCTCTGGAATGTCAGAGTGTATTGGGTTAGCTATGCGCACTGTGATTGGCTCATGGCGTTTGGGGGCGTGGTTTAGCCATAGGTCAATTGGGAGATAAAAAGTTGCAATTGTCTTTGAGGTCAAACAGGTATGAAGCTAAAACAAAGATTATAGCATGCATTTGTATAAAATAAGCCGAGAGACAAATAAGATGGAGTTAGACCACAGATAGACTCAATAAAACAATACTAATTAAAACTTAAATCCAAGTATACAGAGATGGTAACTCAGCCTTATCGTATAAAATGCAGTGATGAGTTTGATAGCTACAACCAGTAATAAAACGTAAAGCACTGTGAAAAACAATGTCAAGTTTTTTTTTGTTGTTTTTTTTAGATAGTATACAGGGGCATTCATATAAGATCTCCATAGTCCAGTAGTGGTAAAAGGTTGCAGACACCAAATATGTCCTTGCACTGATAGAAAATAAAGTTCTGTTTCTAAAATAAAACCCAATTTAAAGGTTTAAAGCTGCAATAGGTGATTCTATACAGAATTTATTTTTGTTATGCTGGTTGAAAGTTTCCTCATTTGCAGATAGGAATCACTATGGTAAATGGTCTAAATTTATTTTATAAATATACATTGTTTGTGGAAGGCATAGGACCATAAAATGTCCATATTTTTTTTTTTGCATTCGGTCCGAATGAAATGATAGCATGTTTTTCCTGTCATTCGTGCCATACCACTGCGCAGCCTGTTCACGCAGACATACATCATCAGAGAGATCACGTATGATGTGCAGACAGAGCGAGAATGGCAGGCAAACAGTTGTTTACGTTCATTATTGTAGTACTGTTACTCACTGTACTGTAAAGTTTTATCACCCGTGAATGACACATTATGTAATCCAATAATGCTGTCTCTGTTCGTTTCGCTTCTGGTCTGTGCACGTTCATGTGTTTTGGAGGAGGCTTGGCTTTGGATGGCGAAATGCAGTGGGATCATATGATTTCAATGCTAGCAGGCTAAAGTTAACAATTTCCAGATCACCTATTGCACCTTTAAGTTTAGAAATTAATTTATCAAAAAGAAAACCCAAGTAGGCCTACTTATAACTTACAACACAATTTATTTGTTGTTCCCTAGGAGGATAAAATATCAGGAAGACTCCTTGGTAGAGCTTTGGAGTTTGAAAATATCATTAATTTGGTTTAATCTGTACAATATCAAACGCTGATTGCAAGTATTGAAGTGCTTGTGAAGCTAATGACGCACAACAATAAATGGCAGTATCATCTGCATAAAGATGATACCTAGCATTTATTTATATACAAATAAAATAAAATGGGTCCTTTAGAGACTGACAAGACAGATGAAGTACAATTCTTTAAAAGCACAGACTGAGTTCTTGCTGAAAGATAGTTGGCAAATCATTTAATAGCATTTTCTGAGAGACCAACAATGGCTGATGGCTTTAAAAGCATGTCATAATCAACTGTGTCAAAAGCCTTCGATAAATCAAGAAAAAGAGCTGAACAAATTTGTTTACAATCTTAGGCATTAATAATGTTGCTAAACACTTTAATAGCAGCAGCAACAGTGCTATGCTGCTTTATAAACTCAAACTGAAATGGATAAATAAGATTATTTACTTTTAAAGTTTTTAATTGCCTGGGACTGTTTGCACCACACATAACCACAGACGTCTATTCACACAACATGCTGACTATTTCTCATGTTCCACAAATGGTAGTCCCCCGTCAATAATTTGATCCCTTAAAACTCATCTTTGATCACCAAAATTACATATTTAAAAGTGTTTTTCTTTTTTTTTTTGTCCTGCCTTAAAATAGCTTGAATGTAACTCTTGCCTCATTTAGTATATGCGGTTCTATCAATATGCAAATTAGCCCCGTCCCCTCTCACTCACACCAGCACAGAGATCCACTCGCACAGAGGATCACACATTGTCTTTGGTTCACTGCAGTTTTAAGGAGAAACTACTCATCAGTGGTGTTGACTGATGAATTTACACATGGTTTGTCTTAAAGCATGGGCTCTGATTTTTGGGTTTGTCATTTGTGACTGAATCGCCGGTTTGCGCATGTTCCTGTGCTTCGTGGATTTTTTTTACCCAGAGTGTGGAGGCCCGCCATAGTCTAATCTGTGCCGCCACAGTTTCACAGTGAACTGAAAATATTTTAAAACTCATAATAACATAAAAAGGTCTCTACCGTTATTTTGCACCAGTGCTTTGGCAAATTATCTGTCAAACAAACTAAAAATCGTAGTGGCTAGCGGGCACCAGTTATGCATTATTTTCACATTTGCATAATGTCCAAAAAAAAATGTGTGGGGAGATGATTACAGCATTTCACTAGATTTGTAATAAGATGCATTTGTAAACCTGTTTTCACAGAAACTATATGTTTTCAGCCTAAATAAAAGCTCAACCGCAGTTTCCGTCAAAATAAAAGCTTAAGGGTTTATCTCTTGCAAGTGTGATAATTAGAACAAATATTATAATATTCCTACTGTATAGTGCAAAGTAAATATACTTATGAAATGTTCATTTCATTTATTTTACAGTGCATTTGTTTTACAATATATACCTATTACTGTCATAGTAATCTAATTGCTTGGCTTCCTAAAACACCATGTGAATGTAACGTAGACTGAGACACTAACTGAACCCCTTTAAAGTTCAGTTACATTTCAAGTCAATTCACCAACTTTTTTCTTTTGTTTTGCACACTGAGTTTTGCACACTGAACATGGATTGAAGCTCAAAGTGCACCAGATTGATTCATTTAACCTTAAAATGTACAAAAAGAGCATGACTCCCCTAGAGGAAACGAGGTCCACCCACCATAGTCTCACAAAATCTTGTGGGAAACACTGGCTGAATCCAAAATCGCCCCCTAAACCCTCATTCACTATTCTCTATGTTACTCCACTAATACTGTTCACTTGAAGGAGTGAATAAAAAGGAGTGAGCGAATTCAGACAGCAGTTGAGCGTACATCGGCTGTACACTCTTTATAGCAGTGCAATGTGGGGTTGAACCGATCCATCTCTGTTACAGTCATTGTGTCCAAGCCTGTATGTGATAGTCATTGATTATGGGTGAAAAAAACTATATTTGACGTTTATTATAATATTTAGTTATATGCAAATCTGTGTTATTGTTAACTAAAACTATTATAAAATAGTTTCAATTAATTGAAGTAAAACTGAAATAACATACATATTAGATGAAACATTTAAACTTACATTTAAAAAAACTTAAACTAAAAATGAATAATGTTGCTTTGGCAACTAACTGAAATAAAATACTACTGAAATAACTGAAGTGAATACTGTTACTAAATTACTAAAACATAAATAATTTTTAAAACGAACAATAGTGACAAAAGCACATCAAATGATCTAATTTAAAATATTAACGAATACTATAATAATATATAAATAATACTGATGCAAATATGCAAGTTGTTTGATAATATAGGGAGGCTTAATCGATTACATAATTTGCATCATCATTTTCCTTGACAGTGCTGAGGGTAGCATACATTTTCACCGGGAATACAGCAATTCAACCATTAAAATGAAGTTGAAATCTTTTAAATAAGCATATTTCTTCACTTTCTCTCAAGAGTTCATGTTAGGTGTATCTAGAAAGGTTTATACATTATTGTTAACAATCAATTTCTCTATTGAGCTAAAGATGCAGGATTCCAAACAAAAGCAAGATTCTCAATGCCCTTTTACATGATTTGTGTCCTTGTTCCCCAAAGCACACCAAAGACGGAAGGGAGACTGATTCTGCCTCTAGATACATATGGTTGTATGTCATGGCATATCATGACATTCAGAGAAAAAGAAACATTCAAAACAGCTATAGCCAGGGCTTTTCTCTGTTTGGACATGTTAACTCTTTCATTTGCTTTCACTATTTATGGTTCACAATGTCCAAATCCTGCATTCGTACTGCCTTATAAACTCAAAAAAGTCCTTCCATGGTATCATCAGTAATGCTTTTCCTGTGGAGGTCAAAGTGGTGAATAACACTGTACTTGTGGATGTTTAAGTGGTGCAATACACTTGAGCAGAGAGGTGTATTGGAGCTCTGACACATATCAAAGAGCATCCTTGGCATGGAAAAAATCCTTGGAAAAAGTGAGCTTTTGTTAGATATAAATCATAGAAAGTAACTACAAAAAAAATATTAAAAAAATACAATAATTGATGTTATTGACTTTGCGAAGTCTTGTTTAGTGTCACACTGCAATTCAAAATTCAGCAGAGGCCAATCAGGTTGTTCCATACAGTAATGATGTGATTGCTTGTAGATTGCATGTAAATGACCTATCAGCTGCCTCCCTCTACAGTTTCATGACTGAACTAGAAATGTATACACACAACCGCTGATCTACCTTTCACATCCCAAGTGATATGCTTCTCTGTTCCTTACTCAACTTTACATAGTGATTCCTTCAGCTTGGAAGAGATTGAAAAGCTTACATTCAGCAGCTGGAAATCTTACCATTTTGTTGTGTTGGGAGAAAATATGACAAGAACACGGCTGTCAAAGGAAAGTTGTGGCATTTCTTTTCTCTGGGATCACATGGTTTGCCAATCCACAACCCTTTGATCCTGATCAAACCCACCTATTATCAAAAATAATTCTAGAGAACAAAACAAAATATTTTCTTATGACCTTACATGAATTCTTTTGTCAACATACATCATGAAATATAATCTGGGTAACAGGTGAATTTCAGCAATATATAACGATTAGCATCAAGCTTCACATGACAATTTATGAGATTAATGCAACGCTTTTACTCAAAACTCACTGAAAACCACCATAGAGTGTTTGCAGTAACTTCCGATTGCGATCTAATCTGGATTTTGGTCATATGGTGAGGCATAAATATGTTGTTTGTAGCATTTTATAATACGCTAATCCCTAACACCTGCTGAAAATTTCAAATGTAAACACATTTTATAAAAAATTAAATAAAAATCACATGAAAAATCACATATAACTCATATGCTGTTGTTAATTATATGTTTATTAGCTTTTAATAAACTGTTTAAAATGTTTTAGTATGTCAGGAACAGAAAACTGCAGTGTAGTGAAACTTCGTCATCGGAAGAGAAGGGCGGGTTATGAAAGCGTAATATGAGTGACGTGCAGAGAATGATCTTTCTCTGAGACACAACAGCGATTGTGGAAGAGAAAACACAGGCAGAATAGCACTGGAAGCTAATATACTCACCATATCGCATAACTGAGTGGAAAATGAATAGAAATTATGATTCTTTCTAAAGAAATATAAACTAAATCATTTTATTTTTACCTAATAAAACATTAAATTAATTTAATTTTCTACACTGAAGTAGTTTTAAAAGAAGAGAATCAATTAAAATAATGTCCAAGGAGAAAATATATTCATTCAGATTTATAAATTTCAGACATTTAACCTTTACAAGTAAAATATGTAGCTAATCCTATATACACAACTGAACTTCTGCTGCCAATAACTTCACGTTTCAGCAATACGCTTACTTAATAAATGAAATATACATTTACATTCAGTGACAAATATTAATTTCAACTGAAGCAAGCATTGGCTGCTGGGAGCAGCCGCTGGCTCAAATCAAATCTAAACAAAATCTGGGCTTCAGAAAATAGAAATAATTTATCTCCAGCAGCTCACAAAAAAAAGAAACACTATGCCTCTGGAGATCAATAGTCCTCCTAGATGGGAAAAAGAAAACGAGTGCTTCTACTTGAGTTTCTTACCGTATACATGTGTGCATTAGAGCGCCTGAATATATGTACCTTAGTGTCTTACTATACAAGCATCCAGCGCAGCTGCTTACCCTAATGCACCACACAGAATCTCAGGAGTGTGTCTTTGCGCATGAAGATGTCTCTTGAGATGTAATTTGTTTTCTCGCTCATCCATAGAGGTTAAATCAAAGCCATATGGACTGCAGTTATACATCCAGCGGCCCCGTCGCTCACACGTCAACACCTGGAGGAATTCTGTAAATGTGTCGCACATACACCATCATTATGAAATAAACCTCTCCAAATGAAAAACTTCCAGATGAAATCCAAATGATTACAGGTGGATGACAGACCAGCCACTGTTTTCAGCCAGAGAAGGACAGTGATTGGCTGAATGAAGAGACTGGAGCAAATATTCACGCATCACATCAATATCAAGCTGTCCTTTCACACATTCACCTTGATAACAGGGTGTGTGTATTGAGTTTGAAGTTTGGTGGCATAAACACCTGTAATCTTTCTCAAACATGTCGATTTCAAAATTGCATCGTTTTCTATCTGTCAGTGTCTTTCAGCAGTGCAATCATGTCTTGGAAAGATCCATTATTTTGCTCTGAACATGTAACAATAGGCAATAGGCAAGCAGTTACAAATAAATAGCGGTCATATTTTTCCATGACCACAAAAAAGGAAGTGGGAAACATGAAAGTCTTTCAAGATGTTCATTAGGCATCATCTCATGACATGTTCAACTACCAATGTCATTTCACACGTAGATATATCTGGACATACATTATGTTTGAAATTCAGTACACTAAAGAAGTGAGCTTCAAAACATTATGTTGCTGATGTGATGTCCACTTTAAACATTCCAAACTTCTCTATTAAAGGGGTGGTTGATTATGATTTCACTTTTCTAACTTTAGTTAGTGTGTAATGTTGCTGTTTGAGCATAAACAAAATCTGCGACATCTTACAACGCTCAAAGTTCAAAGCAAAGGAAGATTTGGTTTTAAATACATCGTTTTTGAAGGACTACAACAAACGGCTGGTATATAGGGACTACACAACATTCCTCCAGGGTCAGTGACATCACTAACCTTAAAATTTTATTTTGAGATAAAACTTCACATACATCAAGGACTTATTTTACATCTTGTGAAAAGGGCATTATACCACACTTTTAAAGTCCAACAGTCATCAACGGTGCTTTAATCAGCAATTCAATAAATATTCAGCAGCGTCAGATAAAAACGGTCCTGTCCTCAAAGTTCCTCTTCTAAGTGTGCTGCTCTAGACAGATTTTCAACTCCACACATTCAGGACTCCTCTGACTGGTCATAACAGCCTGCAAAACTAAAATTAAAGAAACACAAATGAAATTAAAACAACACTAGATAGTAGATGTTAGAACTCTAGTCTGTGTGTTCAGAACACACAGTATAAGAGATGTTGACTCACAGGGAGACAAGTTTAAGTATGACCTGGGTCATATCCTGATCCCATTCCCTCTGTCTCATTTCTACTTTTCCATTTATAGCTATGTCAGTTAAAGCTAAAAAAGCCCCCAAAACTAAATGAAACAGAAACACATTAAACAACATTATAAAGATATATTCTGTGAACAAAATAAGTGATGCAGGCTTTTTGAAGGTGTATTCCCTCAATATGATGTACCCATTTAGGTAACACTTTATAATAACTGCACGCTATTAATCATTAGTTAAGCATTAGTAAACAGTTAATGCATCATTTATAAAGCATTAATATACATTAATAAGCAGTTTATAAATACAGTTATAAATGCTGTATTCTTGATTTATAAGCATGTCTATAATGTGTTTAATAATTGTATTTTCTTAATTTATTAATGATCACTTTATCATTTTTAAATGAAGTATTGCATTATTTACAAACCGGTTATTTAGGAGTTGTCAGTGGCTAATAAGATCACTTAGAAAGTGTAAGTAAATGTAGTAGATTCAGGTAGTTATAAAGCATTTAGTAGTGGTCAGTTAACTATGTTTGTGAGCTAATCTAAAGTGAGGACTAGTTATGCTTTGTAAAGCATTTATAAAGGAGATTTAAAGACTCAGTTTTCTTCTAAACAGAAAAAGTAAACAAATACAACACAGCGATACAGAACATAAAAATATTAACAGCCTTTAAATCTTCTTTATAAACGCTTTACAAAGCATAACTAGTCCTCACTTTATATTAGCTCACAAACATAGTGAACTGACAACTACTAAATGCTTTATAACTACCCGAATTAACCCTGAATTACAGTAGAAATACATGTTAATAAACCATTTATTAACACACTAAGTAACTATTACTATATGTCTGAATAATAATATGTATTTAAACAGTTTATTAATAATTTACTTACACTTTCTAAGTGATCTTATGAACCCCTAAATAACCGGTTTGTAAATAATGAAATACTTCATTTAGAAATGATAAATTGATCATTAATTAAGTATGAAAACACAATTATTAAACACATTAAAGATATGCTTATAAATTAAGAATACTGCATTTATAACTGTATTTATAAACTGCTTGTTAATGTCTAGTAATGCTTTATAAATGATGAATTAACTGTTTACTAATGCTTAACTAATGATTAATAGCGTGCAGTTATTACAAAGTGTTACCAACATTGATTTATTTATTGAGCACCTAGACCAGATTTTGGTCTTCGAAAATCTATCCATAAACATAAGGGGCTTTTGCACCAGAGGAACCTTTTCTTAGTTCCTAGAATTTATGAGGAAGTACATGCTTTTTGGCGTGATTTGGAACTGGGAACAATTTTAGTTCTAGGAACGCCTTTTGGGGAAACTAAATTAGCTCCTCCTTCAGAGTGAGTCTAGCCCAGCAAAATAGGAACTACCAGTGAAGTAAAGGCTGAATTATACTTCTGCGTCGGACCTACGCCGGAGCCTCTACGCTGTAGGCAACGCGTTGGTTTTCATTTATACTTCTGCTTCGTTGTCCGAGTTGATGCGCAATTACACTTGCAGAGGGAGCATGTAAAACCCGAGGGAGCTGTCCTAGCAGACCAATCACAGCGCTTGCGTCCGCGTAGAGTTGACGCGTTGTTACATTTTTGGAGAGGTGCGCGTCAGGGTACGCCGAAGGGTACGCGCGCTACACACAGCCTACGACGTAGCTACGTAAGTTCGACGCAGAAGTATAAATTGGGCTTTAGTGTATGCACGCTAAACACCAGCACCGGCCATTTAAAAAAAAGCTGTTCAAAACAAATGTGAAACAAGGGGGGGGGGAATTATCATCCCCTATTTCATTGGCAGTAAAATTATCAGATATAGCAGGATCTTACTGCGTCATTAAAGCTGAATAAAGCCATTCATATTTACCACTAAAAGCCAGGCTTCCCTGAATGCTCCATCCATCATGACATGTATCAGGATTATTATTGTCCTTTAGTATGTTTTCAACAGTGCCCTATAATAACCCTATAATATAAAGGCACTTTCACATAGCTACTGAATTAAAGTACATTTTCTTTGATGTCAGATTCTGAATGAATGAATGTAAGAAGCGGTTGAAATAAGCTCAATGTAATTTCCTTCTATATAGTTGTCATGCAATATTCAGAACCATGGACAGCTCCAATACTATTATGCAAATAAATTAGGCTGATCAGCACCACGGACAGAGGCCATTCAGCTAAACCACAATCCAATTACATTTACATTTACATTTATGTATTTAGCAGACGCTTTAATATAAAGCGACATACATATGAGGAAAGCTATAAAGTAAGGGATCCATCCAAAGGAGACAGTAAGATGGGAAGAGCCACATTACAAAGGACACATAGACATATACTATCTTGTACAAGACAGTCTGAAGGCCTGAACCTTAAAACTATACACAACTTTTGAAGAAAAGAAAAATCACTGTTATTTTCTAAAAACGGATTTTAGTTTCATAAGACAAATCTTATTAAAATTAAATGCATTTTATATATATATAGAGAGAGAGGCCACAAAGCATTTGATGCCTGGATTTATAGAAATCATTTGTCTCCTGACAAACACATTTATTATTTGAATTATCACTCAGTGAGTCATTTAACCCTGTATTTCTATGTATTTGGGACACTTTTTTCTCTTTCAAACACATTTTTATTATAATTTGTATTGTTTCAGAATTGTTCATTTAAATTTGACATTTTTATGATTACATTTATTAGTAACTTAGGTTTAGGGTAATTTATCCCTAATTTGGGAAGCCCTGATATAATGTTTAATGCACTTCATGTTGTTGATAAAGAATGGAGAATTCTTTCTCTTTGTATTTTTATATCAATATGGTACAATATTATCCTATTCAATTCAACATGATAAACGAGTTGTGTGTGTGTGTGTGTGTATATAACAAAATAATATATTAACATTAGATATGAATACATATACTGTATATTAAATGTTGCAAAGTCCCTTACACTTTTTAATGTCAGACTACCAGTGCTCACATGAATTTTTATCATTATTAGCTATTATTAGTTTTATTATTAGCAGTATGAAAGCACTCTATCTTAACCATGGGACATACCATGGGAATAAATGAGACATCAAGTACAGTTTTAATTGAAATTATCTTGTTAAAAACCTTACTAAAACAATGGAGCTCAAAGGGAATAAAACCACATTTAATGAATTACACTCCAACAGTCACTTCAGACGAAAACAGAACCGTAGACAAAGCTTGACTTAATTCAGTAAGTTATTAAAAAAAACAAATATGAAAAGTATCATGTGGTCAGTTTCAAAGGCATCATTCAGAGGCAAAGAAATTCAAAATATCCTGAACAGCCCATGAGTCCAGAACAGGAGACAATAAAAAAAGTCAGCTGGCATTGGCTGCAAATGCTTTTGTGTTAACTCTTCATCAGCTATGCATCCCAGTAGGCTTTACTGAGTGACGTTCAATGAGTATGGAACAGGTGAGGCCACTAATAACTGCAAAAACAATACCGATTGATAAAACAATGCTTTGCCGGTATTAACCTCTAAAGGTTTCTGAGAAGGAAGCAAGTCCGTTTGTCCATTTTCTTTTCTTTTTTGGGAAAGTGGGTTGGAATTGAGGAGATTTCAGGAACAGATGTTGAAGCTGCTGACTGGTTGAGAAATGAAAGGAGCTGCATTATTAGAAAGTGCTTACAGATGATAATGTCAAAACCTTGATCGATGACTTCTTTTACAGGAACAACGGAATCTCAAACAAGCTCATATCGCATATATCTGAGTTTTCTTAGGAATCTGTCTATAGATGTCTATATACAGTAGATAGATATATACAGTAGTGGCCAAAAGTGATGTCAGGCTAAGTCTGTGTTTCCTGACAGATAATGTGCACTGATAAATCACTTGATAAATACTTCAAGTAGTGAGGGATCTGGTCATGCAGTAGATGACAGATGGCATAGTGAAAGAGTTTAGCTTGATATTGCACATATAATAACAAGCAGGACTGAGAGAGAGAGAGAGAAGTTTTAGACTTTTGTTTTTAAAGGAAGGAAAGAAAACACATCACCAGAGCAAAACTTTCAGAATAAATGGTTAAAAAATTAATTTATACAAAACTTTATTAAACAATTCAATGTTTCGGTCAAATTGTGAGGCTCTCAGAATAAAAGGAAAAATATTGAATGTTGTTTCTCTCAAAAATTTTCTAGTATTGAATATTTCATTCTGTATGGCAATACAGATGTCGGCTCTCCAAAGGGTTTTGTGTTTTCATCTTTGTGTGTGCGTCTGCTGACGAAGGCCTTGTAAAAGCTAATGTTGTAATTTCACAGACCAGCGGGATTTTTCAGGGAGTTTGTTTTGTGTGAAGTAAATAGATGCAGATGTATTTTCCCCACCCAATCTGCAAAGTAATGTCACTGCAATTTGCTAAATATAAAACTGCGACATAGCTCAGACTACATTTACACTAGGGGTGAATCTGACCTCCACAGTATCTCCTGCTTCTGACTGTGAATAATTTTTAATGAGGAAAAGGTTAATGTTTACATATGACACAGTCTAAATGAGTAGTCGTATTTCTGTTCATTTTTTTTTTTTTAAATCACAATCTGCAACGGCTGATGTTTGGAGCCATTCTTCACATGAATGCGCAAAGCTCAGCTTCACATATGCTAGTGCTGAACTTCTCTGTGGCCGAAGAACAATATCTTTCAGGCAAAAGACATGTTTACAAACCCTCTAATCAAAAGTCGAAGGCATTTATACGCCTGCATGAAAATCCATAATATGCTGACTTTAAAGATCAAGCATGTTTTCACAGTGGAGTATGGCTAAATTCGCTCTGACTCTCTCTTTCTCTCCTTCCTCAGCTTCCTACAGTTTTATTGTTAAACGAGACTGGAGTCATTCCAGAGCCATATAGACCTTAAACTTCTGTCTGTAAATTTCACTCATCAGATGTGATTTTGATTTATGGTGTTTTCTTCAATGAGGGTTTGCTCACTATTGGCAGTCCATCAAAACCATATTTTGATTGCTGAGCGTAGCGTTTTTACAGACGCTTGCTCTCTTAATAGTCCTGATTAGGCTGACGAATGTTTATTTTTATTTTTATTTTTTATTGATCATCTCCCTCACTCTCTCTCTTTCAGTTCTTCTACAGTCTCATTCCCTACTCAGCTCCTATTTGTAATAGTTTATACTTTATATATATATATATATATATTTTTTTTTTATATGAGGGAAGAACAAAACACTAAACTTAGTTACATACAGTAATTAATCTGACAAAATCATAAGACAAAAAAGGCAAACTACAGCTACAAGTTTTTAGCCTGGCAAGCCAGACCTACATCAAGATGTTAGGTCTGGCAACTCACCATAGACACGGCTCAATCCGAGGGGCGGGATAAACAGCTGTCTTTCAAATTCCCTCTGCACGCAATAGGACAGCGCTTCAACCAACCAGAGCACTTTCCCAACAGCAGAGCTAGTTGATAGATTCAACTTTTGCCATATCTGGCCGGCAAAACTACGAACACATCTTCCTGTTTTAAGAATGACTTAAGTGCCGTTCTTTGTTCTTTTCTCAAAGAAAAGCTTAACACCAAGTCCTCCAGAGTCACGGACAAAGCCGATTCGAAAGACCGCTGTTCGCCAGCAGCAGCTCTTCTTTGTTTTCAAGTAGCAGGGAATTCACGCACGCGGAACCGTCACAACTCTGTCGTCATTATGTAAAGCGCGCCCACCGACTCGATACACGATTTGATTGGCCTGACTAGAGTTTGTTTTTTCCAGCTCGAAAGTCAATGGAGAGTTCCTAGACTACCCTGGCTGCAAAATACATTTTGCTGCCGCTAGGGTGCGTCTAGATTTCTAGGCTAACAGGTTTTATTTTATATGTAAAACAAACAAAAAAATAGAAAAACAAGATCGCAGGAAAAACATACATTGACTACAACATAATCATGATCAGTTATTAATATTGCTTTGGTTCTCTCTTGTTTTTGCATGTGTTGCTTTGTATGACAGCTTTGCCAAAAAAATATTTCCACAAATTTTGTTGTTTCATTGCATTATCACATAAAACAATTAACTCCAAGCACTACTACACAATATGCTTTCAAAATCTTAAAAAAAACAAACAATTATAATATTTGAGTAAAGGGTGAACATGTCAATTTTCCATAGATATACGGTGAAACATAAATGTGGTATATTGATGAGCAAACACGGCGAGCAAAGGCTTTTGTAGACAACAGAGCAGAAAAGGATATTGCAAACAGTCCAGGTGAGTCGCACCACACACACACAGATTATTGATGATTATTGCTGAATTAGTGATGTTTCGTTCTTGAACGAATCGTTCTTTTGAGCCGGTTCACAGGAAATAACCGATCGAGCCATTTCATTAATTGAACTGAATCGAACTTTGGTTCCAGGTTGATGACTTAAGCCGAAGTAGCATGTCCAACTCAAAAAGACCCGATTGAGGCGGTTCAACCAACTGTGGAAGTTTTCAGAGGATTACCGAGGAGTCTGATGAGTGAGTTGGCGATACTACTATATGCAAGCCTGTGGTATGTACTGGAAATATGCTTATGACTACTGTTATTAAATAACATTTTATTAAAACCTGCAAAAACCTTTCAGTCGAGAGATGTAAATACATTTTATGATAGTTTATTGTGCATTCAGATTCTATTTTAAGTTGTTAAGCGAAATCAAGGAGTTTAAAAGACTGCTTTATTATTTCTTTATACTTTAGACATGTAGAACATATCCACTTTATGCATGTCTGTAATGTGTGCTGTAGGTCCGAAACTTCTTATCCAAGATGTAGGCTACTCAATGTCAGTCAGTCATATCCGACATAAAGGACCCAAGAATGAAACTGGGACCACTAACACCATTAACTTAAAGGATTAGTTCACTTCAAAATGAAAATTCTGTCATAATTTATTCACCCTCAAGTTGTTTCAAACCTGTATGAATTTCTTTCTTCTGCTGAACTCAAATGAAGATATTTTGAGGAATGTCGGTAACATTTGATGTACCCCATTGACTTTCATATTCTTTTTCCTACTATGGAAGTCAATGGGGTACATCAACTGTCTGGTTACCCATATTCTTCAAAATATCTTCCTTTGTGTTCATCAGAAGAAAGAAAGTCATACAGGTTTGAAACAATTTGAGGGTGAATAAATGATGACAGATTTTTCATTTTGAAGTGAACTATTACTTTGAGTGAATGACAGGCAATAATCAGCAATATGCATCCCACAAATAACGTTTTATTTGAATGTTTCTACAGCCTTTCTATAGACAAATTACTTTATTTAAATAATTCATTGATATAACATGTCACTGAGTTTTCTTAACTGAACTGCACTTAACTTAATTTTACCCCTAAACAAAGAACAAAAAATTACTTTGCCGTGAGTATATTGGGGCCTTTACACTATCCTTTACAGGTTTGGAGATTACTATTGGAGGAACTGGAGACAGGAGATAATACCAGGAGGTAGCGGAGACGAAGAAACAACACACATGAGAAACCACAGGTAAGTAGTCCATACAATGACCCTGATGAGTGTGTGGAGCTGATGAAGGTGAATGATGGCAATATATTCTCAATGGAAAAAATCAAGTTCCCACAGTTTTTCTTGTTCGCGAAGCTGTTTTGCTCGGATATACGTCACAATAGGGAAGAAGAGCCAATTGCAACTTTCATTTCATGCAGATTTAAAAAAAAAAAAAAATGTTTATACACCAGTCAATGATACTTGCAAAAATCGTGTATCTAATTTTTGTCAGAACATATATTTATTAAAGAGAATATAATGTTAATATATTACGAAGACACAATGTGCATCCTGTATGCAACCCTTATCAGTCCTAAAAAGTTAACAGTATCAATTTGGTAAAACATTTTTAAGGCAGGTGTAACTCATGTTGATTGTAAACATAGGTGTTTTTAGCGCTTAAAACAAGAAAACAAGACTGAAGTTTGCAGTGTCTTTCAGACCTTAACTCATTAAAATGCTCCTTCTCATTTTTCCACATCAGATCAATTTCCCTCACTCTTTTCTCTTAACATGACTCTTGGACTCAGTGCACTACATATTAAAACAATAGAAACTTTCTCATTGCAAGAAAACCTGTAGAATGGCAGAGGTTGAGCTACAGAGCTTTTGATTGTATCCGATTTGGTGTGACATCAAAGGTGCTTTATTAGAGTTCTTGTAACACCTTTTCACATAAGAAAGTCAAAGAATGAAAGTCGAGCTAGAGATTCTTTTGTTCTCAGTCTGGAATAAAAAGATTTAAATCAGAAGAGAAGAATATCCCTTATCTAAAATATTGGATGACATCTATACAAAAACACTATCTGAACAAAATCACAAACGCCTGTCAGAATTTTCAATGAAAATCTGTCTCTGTTCTTCCATTGAGCATCTACATAACAAAGCAGAAGTAATCAATGAACGACGCATGTGAAGATATCTGGGCTGTTTTCATTTTCCAGTCCAATCTATGTGAGGGGGTTTCTGATGTTAAAAATAATGAAAAATTTGCTTCATTCAAATGCTGTCTGAAAGTGATGACCAAATTTTCAGTGTGTGAAACAGTGTGTCTACACTGGTTTGTAGCACAGGAGTTTTCTCAGTTATATTTATTTATCAATTTTGTCTCAAATGTAGGGCCAAATGATTTCCAGAATGCAGAAAAATTTGGATGGAATGTGGACAGAATCCAATTATTAAAACATAATTTACTGCATAATAGAGAATGTCACTGAATTGGGCTCATTTTGTATAAATAATTATTAATTGAATAAATATTAAATTAAATAGTTATAATAATATGAATAATTGAATAATGAATTTAAAGGCTGTACAATCAATACAAATTCACAAATTTGTAATGCAGTACAAATTGTAATTGTAAATAAGGTAATGCAAGCATTTCACTTCATTTCACCAAAACTCAAAGGTATTTGACAATCTGCCAAAATAAAATTTTGGTTTAACTTGAAGAAATTATGACAGAAGTATATTACTATTGTACAGTAAAATGTACTTCTTAATTATTATTTTTTTATTATTATTAATCATATAGGCCTATAAACATTTAAATGACAATAAACTAATAAATTGTTTTCATGACACATTATTTTAAACATACATTAAATAATGAAGACATCACTAACAGGTTAAGTAAAACAATAATGATTATGTAATACAGTGCATATAGCCTCTTTTTTTTTTTTAAATGCTCTTCTAATTTTTTGTTTTAGCTAACTAATGATTTTATGGACATTTAATTACGCTTGAGTAGGCCTATATATGGAGATGTTATGCAGTCTGGATGCCTGCAGGGTTGATCTTCCACTGACCCTTCTCTGTTCTGTTATTGCCATCAACCTGACAGATCACCCCTCAGTTCCTGAAGTCTTCTCTGTGTTTGTGAGAGAGACACACACATAAAAAACACATGCAAAACACTGTTTACATTGACTATGTTCTTGCCACGAGTGAATCATGACCATGGGCGTAGCCAGCTAGAGGTCACCAAGTTGTTGGTACTTTACCGCGGTGTACCGAGGTAAAAGACATTTATACATCTTAAAATGCACATAATATGTAGATCAGAGAAATCTAAATGTTCTCTGAGGAGTGTGCCCCTGAACCCGCCTTTAACTACCTCAAATTTGAGACCAGGCGCTTCTGCCTTCCACTGCCGATGGCCTGATGTCAGGATATCAATATTCTAATGTATTATAAAGGTAATTTATGAATCCCTTATGTCACCAAACAAAAACAAATATTATTTATCAGTCAGTTTTCCCATACACTCCCCCTGTCTGTCAAGCAAGATATTCAAGACAAGATGAATCTATATAATCATAAAATCACTTAAAGAACTGGAATATAGCATGATTAAATTATAGTATTTTCATGGTGCTTTCTTTTTCTTTTTCTTTTTCTTTTTTTTGTTGCTTCCCAGCCCCAGTCCTTATTTACTTGCATTGAATGAAAGAAACCAGCCTAAAAAAAATCCCTCAAAATTTGTTCAACAGAGGAAAGAAAGTCAGGTTTGGAACAATATGGAGAGTAAATGACAGAATTGTAATTATTTGAGAGAACTATTCCTGTAACACAATTGATCTGAATTGTTTACCATACAGTTATGACACAACTCCCTAAAGACGTGCGGATGAAGAAACCCATAAATCCTCCAGATGACTGTAACTCATATACTGACTGTAATGTGATTTATATGCTCATTCGACTGTACACTGACACTAACCTCAAAGGGGTTTCACACTGAGAGAGAGAGAGAGAGAGAGAGAGAGAGAGAGAGAGAGAGAGAGAGAGAGAGAGAGAGAGAGAGAGAGATTTAGTCATTCGGAGTCATTCAGATGACTGGACACTGAATCAGATGATTCTCAGAATTGCCGCACCATCAGATCATTTCAAATTGTGAAACATGAAACCAACTATCCTTAAAAGACTAATTTTCTGGAAAGGCACAGGACTTTAAAAGACATTCAGTCTTTAATTTAACATTCAGAAAAATATCCATGAGTACATGGTGACTTTAAAACCCAGTGAGCTGAATTTTAGGGCATCATAGGTGAGACACTTAAGCTGGTCCAAATAGCATCATGATTTTCTGAGTTCCTTTTTTATGACCAGATACTAATGCAATGACGAATTCAACTTGGAGAATGCAACAACATAATGCGTTGCAACAAGCTCAGTGGGAAACAAAAAATCTATCCAAAATGATAAACAAAGTTATGAAAATGGTAATTATAAATGTACATTCAATACACTATCATAAAAAAAAAATAAAAAAAAATTCTGTTTCCTCTTATTCCGGCTTTGCTAGACACTTCTGCTCAGCGCTCCATGATTCTCCACACTTTACTTTGGAGTTTCTCTTTATTTTCCTGACCAGTGGAGCACAAGCAGCGCTTAAACAATCTGAATTGGCTCGGACACCAAAACAGATGATCAGAAAACTACCAAAAATATTATTTTTTCTCAGATTATCTACCAACCCCATTCAGCCTACTTTCCTAAAATGGGACAAAACATCCATCTGCACACAGATGGACTAGTAGAAAAATGCCTCCTTTTGGCTTAAGCACTTCTTGTTGCATTAACTGCAACACACATCTACAAAGGTTTGCAGTCCTTGAAACAAAGCTTATGGCACATCGCCCCGATTTGAACAAACAAAGTATCCTCACCCTCCAATCTCTCAGCCTATAGCTTGTGAGTCCCGTCCAGATAAACCTGTATTAGAAATTCCAACATTAACTGACACAGCTGATAATATATACCAATGGCATAAACATGGAGCTAGACCTGAGGGCCGCCACAATCTCAGAGAATCAAATATTGTGGCACTAGCATCTTCAACTGTATATGCTGGTACTCTTTCCACCCCCTTACTGCTCAAAAGCTGCATTTGAACCATTCATTTAAGAAGATAATTAGTCAAATCAGAAAAGAAAGAGCACATGGATCAGAAACTTGCACAAACGCTACAGCTAGCAGACACTCAAGGAAAAGCAGGTAGTGCCCTGCTAAGATAACGGCTGAGCACAACACTCTGATAAGTGGGTGACTCAAAAATCAGACATGCAGGTGACAAGGGTACCACTGCTTACTGCCTGCCAGGAGCAGCAGTTGTGTTTTTAAATAAGGAAATTCACAGCATACTGACAAACCATCAGTCTGTCACTCAAGTTAGTATACAGTTACATGAGTTACGTAATCAGATTACTTTTTTCAAGAAACTAAAGTAGTGCATTACTTTTAAATATACAACTAAATATCTGAGTTACCTTTTCTAACATATAACACAAGTTACTTTATTTTCCCATTTACTGACTGACACCTCTCCTGTCCCCATGTTGAGATAAATCGTGAGTAAGTGCAGAGGCGTTGTGTGCGCTGTGTAAACATGATGGATATTTTACTTGTAGACTTGAGCATGCATTTGCTCATCTCACTTGCACAAAAACAGATTCAGTATTCCTCAAAATGAATAAAAACAGTGAAATGCAAACTCAGAATATTGTGCAAATCTGTAGCCTAAGAGGATTGTTTGAGCTGTGCCCTCTACTGTAGAGACGTGAATTTGCTTTTCTTTCAGCCGGAGGCTTTTTGTTTTTAAAAAACAAACAAGCAAGTAGCCCAGGTGAGAAAAAGTAACACAAAAGTAACGTAACACATTGCTTTCCATAAAAAGAAACTAAGTAATGCAATTAGTTACTTTTTTTAGGGAGTAACACAATATTGTAACGCATTACTTTTAAAAGTAACTTTCCCCAACTCTAATTATACATGTGACATTGTATAAAAATGACATTGAGAAAGAACAGTCAGAACTTCTACAGAGGGGTTTTGAGGAACTTTTCCAAACCCAAGAATAAAGCCTTAGTGTTTTGTTTCTGGGCCATGCCCTTTCTGTGGTCACTTTCTTATCTGGTGACACCCAGATATAGCTCTATCACCAAGTGACTTCAGTCCCATGGACTCCCTGTGCCACTGCTTAAATGAAATGATTCAAGCTACCATTGTTCACAGATTATGAAATGAACACCCGCCATCCCGCGGTAATTTGTGTGTATTGCGCAGTGGCGTGCGAACTCGTCTTGAAAACGAATGCCTTTGCCTGCCTTAGACACAGTTAACCAGTTTAAACATGCTTGCAGAGATATACATTTCATTACATTTTGGAGAACAGACAGAAGAAGATCCGTCAATGTGCATTTGATAGTTATTTGTGTTCAGTTTCACTCTTTCTTCTCCGTGTCAATGGTTCCCTGCCTTGACATGCCTTTGAATGCAAAACACTGCATATTCACTTTATTTCGACCTTGTCTAATAATCCAAACAAATGACTATTATACAAATCAAAGGACAGGCATTGATTTTCGGGCTACAGATGGCAGAAATAATGCTTGTCTCTTCTGTTTTTGTTGCATAGATATAGCCTAATTAACATCTAATTATGATAATAACAGTCATTTAAATTAAACATATCTAAATAAAATCATGTTTTATATATATATATATATATATACTGTTATGGATCTGTGAAGGAGGACTCAAATGCAGGATGACAATTAACAGCTTTATTGACAAACAGATGACACGACGAGGTGGGAGAAGGTAGCAATCCAAACAATAGGTAGAGATGAGACAGTGACAACAGCAGAGCAGCAGATGTAATGAGGTATCCGTGGGCTGGAGTGAAGATATGGCAGATCAGAGTGAGACCAGAGGTAACCAGCTAAAGCCAGACAGGAACTTCTACAGCTTGACTTCTTACAGCTTGACACTCAGGTATCTCAGGCTCAGAACAGGGCTGCTTGCTGGACAGGACTTGGACAGGACTGGAACAGGGAAACAAGACAGAGCCAATGGCAGTAAACAGAGCACTAACAAACTTCTACAACAAAACACTAACGACTTAAGAGGAACGATACTGAGACACAGTAGTACTCTGAAGTACAACATTTAACGAACTGGCAAACACAAGAGGGAAAGAGCGAACATATAAAGGGAGCTAGGAACATGAGGAACAGGTGAGCACACTCAGACAAACAAGGACTTAACGAGACGACAGGTGCCAACACTCAAACAAGGACTCAACTAAACAAGGGGGCATGGTAACAGCAAACAAGGAGGAAGGGACAGAGGAGCACATGGCAAACACAAACAAAGACACAACCATGTGTTAAAACACAACGTAAACATAGAAACATTAAACAGACACAAGACAGACAACGCTGCCAGGGCAGAACCCTGACAGTACCCCCCCTCTAAAGGACGCCTCCAGGCGTCCAAAACAGGCAGAGACCATGGAGAGAACAACTGGGGGGGAGGGAAGGGCAAAGACATGGAAGTCCCAAACTGACCAGGGAACACAAAAGGTGGCATATGGCAGGTGGGAACAGAACTGGGAAAAAGATTAGGAGCTGACAAAGGGGATACTGGCTTATAACCAGAAAACACAGAGGGTGGAATGGGAACTTGATATGGGGCACTTTGGGGACCAGGAACTGGCCTAGCTGGTCTGGGATTCCAAGGGGGCTTGACAGACCTGGGGGCAAAGACAGGGCTGGTAGGGTCAGGGAAGGTCTTGGGAACAGGTAAGGGGTGTGACTCGGGGACACCCTCCTGGGCTGTGCGGACATGCACGTGGACTGACTCGGGGACACCCTGCTGGGCTGTGCAGACGTGCACGGGGACGCCCTCCTGGGCTGTGCAGACGTGCATGGGGACGCCCTCCTGGGCTGTGCAGACATGCACGGGGACTGACTCAGGGACGCCCTCCTGGGCTGTGCAGACATGCACGGGGACTGACTCGGGGACACCCTCCTGGGCTGTGCAGACGTGCACGGGGACACCCTCCTGGGCTGTGCAGACGTGCACGGGGACACCCTCCTGGGCTGTGCAGACTGGAGCAGAAGGCTTGGAAACAGTGCTTTCTATAGCCTCAGCGGGCTCTGGGACAGCACCTTCTGTAGCATCAGCAGGCTTTGGGACAGCCCTTTCAGTTGCATCAGCGGGCGCTGGGACAGCATTTTCAGTAGCATCAGCGGGCGCTGGGACAGCGCTTTCAGTAGCATCTGCGGGCTCTGGGACAGCGCTTTCAGTAGCATCTGCGGGCTCTGGGACAGCGCTTTCAGTTGCATCAGCGGGCTCTGGGACAGCGCTTTCAGTTGCATCTGCGGGCTCTGGGACAGCGCTTTCAGTAGCATCTGCGGGCTCTGGGACAGCGCTTTCAGTAGCATCAGCGGACTCTGGAACAGCGCTTTCAGATGCATCAGCGGACTCTGGAACAGCGCTTTCAGTTGCATCAGCGGGCTCAGGAAACGCCCTCTCTGTAGCGGCAGCGGGCTCGGGAAACGCCCTCTCTGTAGCGGCAGCGGGCTCGGGAAACGCCCTCTCTGTAGCGGCAGCGGGCTCGGGAAACGCCCTCTCTGTAGCGGTAGCGGGCACGGGAAACGCCCTCTCTGTAGCAGCGGCGGGCTCGGGAAATGCCCGCTCATTAACAGCGGTGGGCTCAGTTAACGCCCTCTCAACAGCAGGCTTGGGACTAGTGGACACGACAGGATTAACAGGCATCTCTAGGATCTTGACAAGACTAGTTAGAAGTTCAGATAAAGCCTCTGCAGCAATGACAATAGGCATCTTGGGACTGGGATCAGTAAACATAACAGGACTGGTAGAGGTTGTCTCGGCGGGAATGACATCGCTTATCAATGGCATGGGAATAGAACTCACTTGGCTTGACACCTCACAAACCACTGGATCTGGGGCTTGGGAATGGAGAAATGTAGACTGTTCAGCACGTACCCTTCTCTTCCTCTTACGACGAGCTGATACTGCTTGCTGGGCTGTTTCTGTAGTATCTGTAGCCAACTCAGCCAACCCAGGCGGAGAAGCAGTAACCCTCGTAGAATCAGCACTGACTGAAACAGATTGAGCAGGCTCTGAAGAGACAGGATAGTTCTCGTTAGTAACAGGGAAAACAGAGGTTAAGTCGACAGACTCAGAGATGACTGGAACAGGCGTAATTGACTGAGGGAAGACAGCGGTTGACTTGGCTGTGTCATGAAGAACAGAAGGAGACTCAGATCTTGAAGTGACCGGGAGTGACAATTCTCTGAGAGATGACTACGGTGGATCTGACAGTGTCTTGACTAACAGACCGTAACTCCGATCTTGGAGTGACTGGGGCTGGCGTGATTGTCTGAGAGGTGACAGCGGTTAATTTGACTAAGTCTTGAATAACAGTTAGTGACTCAGATCTTGAATTGACTGGCGTTATTGTCTGAGAGGTGATAGCAGTAGATTTGACTGTGTCTTGAATAACAGATGGTACCTCAAATCTTGAAGTGACTGGAACTGGCATTTCTGTCTGAGAGACGACAGCAGTTGATTTAGCTGTCTCTTGAATAACAGATAGTGAGTCAGATCTTGAAGTGATTGGGACTGACCTGGATTTCTGAGAAGTGGTGGGGGTTGGTTTGACTGGCTCTGAGGTTGATGTGGTAAACTGGACTGCCCTATTCCGTCTGGATCTCAGTCTCCTCGTAGAAGCCAAAGGAGGATCATAGATGTGACGAGACAGGCGGGGAAAGTTGAAGGCAGATGCAGGTGGGCTTGGTGGCATTCCCCACTTACTGCGATTACCAAGGTAACTAACGAAACCCCATAAATCCAGAATATGAAGAGAATCCATCTCCCATGCAGGCAAGGGGTCATCCAGGCAGGAGTTAAAGATATGCTTGAGAGCAGCATCATTATAATCTAGCCCCCTAGACCAGGTCCAAAACATCTGGGCAAAACCCCAAACTCCTAAGCCATCCTGGCGAAGAGCAGTGAGACTACGATGACGGGCCATTCTCTCTTGCATGTTGGCAGGTGGCAGGACCTTGATGCTCATCCTGCTGAGTCCTGTAGTGGCCAGTTCGTTCTGTTATGGATCTGTGAAGGAGGACTCAAATGCAGGATGACAATTAACAGCTTTATTGACAAACAGATGACACGACGAGGTGGGAGAAGGTAGCAATCCAAACAATAGGTAGAGATGAGACAGTGACAACAGCAGAGCAGCAGATGTAATGAGGTATCCGTGGGCTGGAGTGAAGATATGGCAGATCAGAGTGAGACCAGAGGTAACCAGCTAAAGCCAGACAGGAACTTCTACAGCTTGACACTCAGGTATCTCAGGCTCAGAACAGGGCTGCTTGCTGGACAGGACAGGACTTGGACAGGACTGGAACAGGGAAACAAGACAGAGCCAATGGCAGTAAACAGAGCACTAACAAACTTCTACAACAAAACACTAACGACTTAAGAGGAACGATACTGAGACACAGTAGTACTCTGAAGTACAACATTTAACGAACTGGCAAACACAAGAGGGAAAGAGCGAACATATAAAGGGAGCTAGGAACATGAGGAACAGGTGAGCACACTCAGACAAACAAGGACTTAACGAGACGACAGGTGCCAACACTCAAACAAGGACTCAACTAAACAAGGGGGCGTGGTAACAGCAAACAAGGAGGAAGGGACAGAGGAGCACATGGCAAACACAAACAAAGACACAACCATGTGTTAAAACACAACGTAAACATAGAAACATTAAACAGACACAAGACAGACAACGCTGCCAGGGCAGAACCCTGACACATAGGCCTATATATGATCCGAAGTAACTTGTAACTAGATACTGGAGTAGTTATTTCATTGGATACCTTTTTACTCTTGCTCAAGGAAATATTAAGATTATTACTTTTACTTTTACTTTGAGTAAATATTTCTACTTGTACTTGAGTATAGTTTTTGGATACTCTACCCACCTCTGGAAATGAACAGTTGGTTGTGCCAAAACTTTCTTCAGTTAAATGAAGACAAAACAGATGTAATTATATTTGGCAATAAAGATGAAATATGAAAGGTGAATGAATACCTTGATACCAGAGGTCTAAAAACATGAAGTCAGGAATTTTGGTGTCATTCTGCATTCTGATCTTAGCTACAGAAGCCACATTTATGTTAACATTAAATGTTATAAAACATTTGAGAAATCAGATCAAATCTGAAAAAAAAAAAAATGAAAAAAAAAAATCCTTGCAGAATCACTGTTTAAAGCCGCGTTTCCACCGAAATTACCCGGAACAATTTGTACCAGGAACTTTTTTCTCAGGAACTTTTTTTGCCCCAGACCGGTTGCTTTCTGCGTTTATACCGCGGTCTAAAGTACCGGGAAGGTAAACTGCGCGCAACTGCTCCTCCCAGTCTGCGACGGACAGTAATCAGTTGCGCCACGTACATTTATAATAAGTATGGAGGAGATTCAAACTGTGCTGCAGTTATGTATTGGTTTACTAACGAGGTAATTAACAAAACAAAATAGACGAGCACTGATATTAAAGCGTGTTCAGAAAGCTCGTATATATGCGTATAAAATTAGACAACGTATGTTATCAGTTATTGTGAGATGCCTGGGACGAACGCGCAAAAAAAAATCCTCTTTCGCAAATACGCTTAAAAAAAAGCCTGAACCACGTCTAGTCTTGTAAATAGTTGTTTGTTACTAACCTAACCTTGCAATAGATGACAATGTGTAAACATAATGACTTAATAATAAAAGCTGTGGCAGAAAAGAGACGAGCACTGATAAAGCGTGTTCAGTAAGCTCGTAATGCTAACGTTAGATATAAAATTTGTATGTTATCTATTGCGGACATTGACCGTGAGATGGCTGGGACGAACACGCAGAAAGTTTCCTCTTCCACAAATACCCTTAATAAAGCCTGAAACTCGTCGCCAGTCCACCAGTTTTTTTTTTTTTAAATTAAATTCCATATTTGCAGACAGACAACTCTTACTGCATGAAGCAACGACACGAACCGCAATAGATTTTTTAAAAAGGGAGGTTAAAAATAAATAAATGCTGCGTGGAATCATCCAACCAAAATGCGGCGTGAACACAACCAATCAGCTTGTGCAGCGCACAAGTCCCACCCCTGAAAGTTCCTGAACTTTGAAAAAGTACTACCTCATGAGCAGGGACTATCGGAGGGGGAAATATTTACCCGGAACTTCATTTAGACCCTGGTTCCTGCGGTGTAAACACATCGAGTACCAGCCCAAAGTTCCTAGTTCCTGGGGAAAGTTCCTGCGGTGGAAACGCGGCTTAAGATTATGAAAGACAGCCTGAATACTTCACCACCATGTGTTTTTAAAGGTGCTTTAAGTGATGTTTTATAGAGTAGCACGCAGACACGGTCCCTACCAACCTGACAGATATCACTGAAATAGGTGTCCTGAGAAATCCCATCTGTCTGCAACAGCCCTAGGCTCTGTAAACAGCAAACAAAGAACATGACCACAGGATGCTATTGTCTAGCCAATCAGAAGTCTCTGAGGTACTCACTTCCTGTCACTCATCATCAGCCTTTAGATTTGCCCGTTGAGGGCGGGTTTTGGTTAGCGAGACAGCTATAATATTACCTACAGCACCTTTAAGGAAATGAAATACAAAGGCTGAATGTCCATGTGGCGCCTAGATTATACAATTTACCCTCCAGCATCCTGCCTGATGGGCTTACAAGCCCTTCAGCAGATTTTATTTTTATTAGTGAAATGAAAGTGGGGGAAAAAATTCTGCAGACTCTATCCAAGTGTATGGTACTGAAGACTTCTTGAGCTTGAATTATTTAGAACTCACAAGTGTAGTTACAATATAAAATCTGTCGTAATCAGGAAAAAATCATAAGTAATGATGATATTGTTGGTAAACGTTCTGCAATTTATGGCTGTTCAGAAAACAGACAATCAAAAACACACAAGTCATGACTGCAGGGGATTGATTTGAATGAATCAGGAATAGAGACAAATGCTGCAAATAAATAATCGTTTCATGCAGACCTCCTTATAAACAAGTGATTCATCACATTGTGGTGGCAGATATATGCAAATTGCTCAGCCAGTAACATAATTCACTCCATGAACCATGATTTGCTGACTAGATATCAAAGGTAAGTTATCAATGTTTTAAACAAACAAAAAAACAGTTTAAATCAAATTGAATTCATACTTAAAATGATAAAACTTGGGGCCAAAAATAAATAAATAAATGAATTCACTCTCTAAAATCACTAAAACAGTTTCATAGCATTGCAACATGGACCGCATGAGCCGACCCCTTCTATGATCTGTTTAGAATAAAGTTTTTATTAGACAACTGCGCAAATACAATCTTCATCTGATGTGAGTGTACATCACTTTAAATATTTTATTAAAACATACCATTAATTTATTTATGTGTAAAACTTTTAACATTGTATAATCTAGTAGAGAACATCATTACACCATGCACACATTGCATGTGATATTTCTGACAGACAAAAAGCTCAAATTTCTAGAGGGATATCAGAGAACTCGGGGAGCTTATGGATCTGTGCGTCATTTCAGAGTTGGTGCAGAAAAGCTTTGATATTTCAGGCGTGTTGACTTGTGAAAAATCACCTGCATCTGAACTCCTGCTGTTTCATTAGTGGCAGGATAGCAGAGATAAAAATACACACTAAAACAAACTAATAAACTGCTCTGTCACAGATACATTACTTTGAAGCCTATGCCATTCTAGTAAGAAGTTGACCTTTATTAATTTATCTGTGAATATCTGAATATTGTCACGGGTGAGATGGTTAAGATCAAGTGCACGACGAAAGAGATACAATATGATACTTTAATTCAAAACTTAGACCAGAAAACTAACAACCACAAATCACTGATAACTAATATATACACCCCTCACATTTCAGCAAACAATTCAGTATATCTTCTCAAGGGACAATACTATAGAAATTAAACTTTAATATATTTTAGAGTAGTCAATGTGCTGCTTGTATAGCAGTATATATTTGTTGTCCTCTGAAAATAACTCAACATACAGCCATTATTGTCAAAATAGCTGGCAACAAAAGTGAGCACACCCTAAGTGAAAATGAAACTGCATGTGTCCAAAGTGTCAATATTTTGTGTGAGCACCATTGTTATCTAGCACTGCCTCAATCCTCCTAGCATGGAGTTCACCAGAGCTGCACAGGTTGTTGCTGGGATCCGCTTCCACTCCTCCATAAAGACATCACAGAGCTACTGGATGTTAGACACATGGTGCTTCTCCACTTTCCGCTTGAGGACGCCCCACAGGTGCTCAATAGGGTTCAGGTCTGGAGACATACTTGGCCACTTCATCACCTTCACCTACATCAGCTTCCTCAGCAAGGCAGTTGTCATGGGGGGTGGACGCCCTGGAGGCTAACTAGGAGAGGCATAGGCAGGACAGGATGCCTCCAGGGCGGTAGCGGTGATACAGGGAACAAGAGCGATGCTGGCAGTTCAGGGACCCAGGGCGGAGATAGCAGTTTAGGGGGACCAGGGCGGAGCCGGCAGCTCGGGACAGCCTCCGTAGACGGGTAGCCAGGCATGGCGTGAAGAAGCTCAGGCTCGGCAGGCATGACGTGAAGAAGCTCAGGCTCGGCAGGCATGACGTGAAGAAGCTCAGGAATGGCGGCTATTTTGGGACATGGCTCTGGATTTGGTGGAGGGGTGTTGGTAGGCTCTGCGAGGCCGATGGTGAATGCAGAGTTGGTGTTTACCAGCACCCACTCCACACATGCGGCAAAATCTTCCTGAGTACCCCTCCCTGGGAGGTGTGCCCGGGACTGCTCACTGAGGCTGGAGATGTAAAACACACACAGTGAGCGGTCGGGATAGTGTGTTAGGCACACCAACTCCAAGAAATCCCTGGCGTGAAACTCCAGGGAGCGGTCCTTCTGCTCCAGACATAGCAGAGCAACGGCAGGAATGTTCATGGTGATGGTGGAAAACAAACAAAAGAAAACACAGCAAAAAATAAACTGTTAAGAGTCTTGTATTCTGTCACGGGTGAGGTGTTTAAGATCAAGCGCAGGAGATACAATAGGATACATTAATTCAAAACTTAGACCAGAAAACTAGGTCAGTTATCACTGATAACTGAAGAAAAAAAAAAAAAAAAAAAAAAAAAAAAAAAATATATATATATATATATATATATATATATATATATATATATATATTACAAGACAAGGAACAGGGAGAAACAGAGGGCTTAAATACACAGGACACAGCTGAACCAAATTAACTAATGAAGGAGGAGTGGCTAGAAACTGAACAATGAACACAGAGGAAGTCCAAACAAACAGACACATGACAAATATACAGGATAAGAACATTTTCCAACACAGTTATTGGACAGTACAATATTGCAGGTCACATTTGAGTATACATGCAACATATTTACAAGCATACCCTGTAATATCTACGAGTGTATCATGTACCCATTTCATTTGAAGTTAGCATAAATGAAACCTGGCTCACTCGGAAAGAAAAGACAAGCAATAATTGTGCAGTTTTTCTTGGTTATTTGAATGTTAGGGGAACATTCCATTTTATCATTTTGCAAACATTATCGGATGGTTAGACTAAAAACGTTAGAGACGAACGTCAAACTAAAACGTTTCAGAAAACGCTCCATGAAAAATGATCTGCAGAAAATACAACTCGATCTGCCGCAATGTTTTAGACAAACTCCTTGTTATTTATAATAATCGTGCAATTCATTTCTTTTAAAAAAAAAAGTTGCATTTAAAATCCACTTGGTTAGAAAAACTGATGCTGATGTGTGAATTAAAACGATGACAAACTACATTAACACTTCTTTCTGGTTAACTTGGTTTCAAGTTATCTGTCTTTAAATGGAAGTCTTTTTACATTTGTTTATGCACTGCATCTGCTTTGTTTACAGCTGCTAATGTATTAATGCTATTATCTTTACAAGGGAAGACTTGTCTCTCAGTTCTGTCTCTCTTGTTCCCTTAAACTGCATCTTCATATCTGAATTTCACTGCACGGCTTTCACAGCACAAGCATGTTTTTTTTATTTATTTTTTTTCACTCTCCATTGAATAAGTTAGTAACCCTTGGCAACAATCTACAATGGATTTTCACACTGACAGATTTTAAAAGCATATTGTTATTAGTAGTTCAGCACTTACCCTTGCATTAAAATCAGTAATGAGTTTTAAATTGATCTGATCAACCTCAGAGTGCACAGAAGGCTTCAATCAGATATTCCAATACTATAGTTGTTGTGTGACTAGATGACAACCGTGAACAACCTGAAAGAGCAGTTAAAAAGAGACCTCTGCAGGGGGGAAAATAGCTGGTCATGTTACCCAGGGCATGTCCATTTACATTTATGCATTTGGCAGACACTTTTATCCAAAGCGACTTACATTGCATTTCAAAGTACACATTTACATTCTTATCCGTTCCTTTCCCTGGGAATCAAACCCATAACCTTGGCATTGCGAGTGCCAACACTCTACTGTTTGAGCTACAGGAAAGCTTGTCCATGCTAGAGAATCCCTGGTGGTCACGAAATAAAAGCAAGACTTCTGATAACAGTTTCTGTGTCAACTGGCGAGCACCCTCTTATCTATGGGAATGTGTGGTGGAAACGGCCTTCTATTCCGCAAGAGCAGGGCGGGTAATGAAAAGGGCCGAGAGGTGATGGATGGACAGATGAATGGATTGATGTGGGATGTGTGTTATAACATTAGGAGAGATAGAAAACGGAGAGTTCCATCCATTTTCTGAAACAGAAACACTCCCTGTGGGCGAAAAAGGGGAGAGGGTGGGTGGTTCATGATTGGAGCAAAATAAAGGGGCGAGAAAATTCTGTCAATTGTGAATTGTACAGCTTCCGTGAGGTTTAGCAGGAGGAGAGGAAAGAAAAACAATTCAAGTGAAGTGTGAAAATGAACTATGGAATTTGACCTACAGCATTCCGCCTCACAGGTGGGATGAGGCCACTAGAGATCCCATTTCACCGGATTATGACCTCCTGTAGGATTTTTCCCCCCTTTTTTTTTTGTTGAAAAAAGCCTCCAAAGCAGAGTTTTCTGTACAGAAAATGTTCAACAGCATCAGTTGTTTCATTGATTGACGTGCTCTCATCTCCACAGATGCTGTTGGCTGTCACAGGATGAGAACTATCGGAATAGAACAAAACTTGAACTGAATTCAGCTGGATGATGACACTGTTGTCTTCTGTAGAGCTGCTTTACAGCTCAATTGAACTTGTTTCATAATTGACACATTTTGCACCAACACCACTGTTATTAAACTGAATTGATTCAACATTGAACTGACTAAAGCTGAACAAAGACAATTTGCTGGGCTATTTTGAAATCATTTCTTAATTGATGAACTTTACACAGTTATTAAACTGAACTGAATCAACACTGAACTGACTTGTCTTCTGCTGCTTTACAGAACAATTTGAATTTCTTATATTTGATATAATTGGTTCTGTTATTTTCCTGTTTATTACAGTGAATGTGCTTTGAAATTATTTGTATTTGCGCCATAAACAGAGGTGACTTGACAGGATTTTCAAGGCTCAAAACGTAATCAAGAAAACGCCTCGGTTACGACTGTAACCTCGGTTCCCTGAAGAGGGAACGAGCGTTGCGTCGAAAACTGACGCTATGGGAACGCTTTGCGTGATGACGTCTTGAAGCACATGTAAAATCAGTCCAATGGTGTGGCGGAACGTCAGAGGCGGGTGACGTCACGTACCAGGAAGCTATAAAAGCCGGCCCGAAACAGAAAACGAAAGCTTCGTAAAGTCTGAAGTCGCGCTGACAGGCATGAAGGAGATATGGCAAGGCGACGCAACGCTCGTTCCCTCTTCAGGGAACCGAGGTTACAGTCGTAACCGAGGCGTTCCCTTTCAAGGGAACTCCCGTTGCGTCGAAAACTGACGCTATGGGAACGTCTATACCAACGCCTCCATAGCTACAAATGTCTGTCCTGTGTGTAATCATGTGAGCAGCACTAAGAAGACAAAACATGAGACCCTGGAGTAGAGTCTAAATCCAGAGAGTAGAACCTGACGAAGGTGTGCGGTGAGGACCAGCCTGCCGCATCACAGACGTCCTGTAACGATACTCCTGATATAAGGGCCTTAGAGGCCGCCATACTCCTAGTAGAGAGCGACCGGACAGCCAAAGGAGAAGGCTGTCCAGCCGCCTCATAAGCCAGTGAGATAGTCTCAACCACCCACTTGCTCATCCTTTGCTTAGACACTGGACCTCCCTTGTTAGGGGAGCAAAAGTCACTTTTACGCCACAGGGCAGCTCTGTGGACATACGCGTCTAACGCCCGAACAGGGCAAAGCAAATTATTCGCCTCCTGGTCCGATTTCGAAAGGGAGGAGGACCTCCAAGTGCCACGAAGGAAACGAGATACCAGAGGGTCTTTCCCCACAGACATTCCCCCCAAAGGACTGTGGTAAGCACCTATGGCCGCCACATAGACCTTTAAAGTGGACGGGGTCAGACCTGCAGTGAACCGTTCCTGCAGGAACTCCAGCACTGTACCAATTGGGCAGTGGACTGGGTCCAACCGACGGTCACTACACCAAGAAGTGAATACTCTCCACTTCAGGGCATAAAGTTTCCTCGTGGAGGGAGCTCTGGACTGTAGAATGGTCTCAACAACCTCGGTTGAGAGACCTGACTCTATGAGCTGGGCCCCCTCAGAGGCCAAGCCCACAGGTTCCACAGTTCTGGCCGAGGGTGAAATATCGAGCCCTCTGCCTGGGACAGAAGGTCCCTCCTGACGGGTAACTCCAGAGGATGCCCGTCGAGGAGGGACACAATATCGGGAAACCATACTCTGCCCGGCCAGCGCGGGGCTATAAGAAGTAGATGGACCCGGTCCCTGCGAACTCTTTCCAGAACTCCCGGGAGCAGAGCAACTGGGGGAAAGGCGTACAGACGTAGCCTCGGCCACGTCTGTACCATAGCATCCAGTCCCAGAGGAGCTGGATGCGTGAGGGAGAACCAAAGTGGACAGTGAGACGTCTCTCGAGACGCAAACAGATCCACTTATAATTTCCATATCAGCTCCACCACCTCGGGGGTGGAGCCACCATTCCCCGGGCCTCGGCCCCTGTCTCGACAGAGTGTCTGCTCCTATATTCTGGACCCCGGGGATGTAGGCTACCTTGAGTGACAGCAACTTCCCCTGGGACCACAAGAGGATATGGCATGCCAGCGCAAACCCCCTTGATATAGGCGACTACCGACGTGTTGTCCGTATGTACTACACATGGTGTCCCCTGAGACCTGTGATAAAGCTCCTCAGAGCCCGGAAGACAGCTAACATCTCTAGGCTATAGAATGCCAGGAACGATGATGGTCTTCCCACAGACCTTGAGATGAGCGACCCTCAGGATCGCTCCCCAACCCGTGAGGGAAGCATCCGTCGTTAGCAGTTTGCGACGACAAGGAGCTCCCAGCACTGGGCCCTGGGACAGGAACCAAGGTTTATTCCACATAACCAAGGCACGTAGGCATCACCGCGTGACCTTGATTGTGCGAAATGGGTTGCCCCTCGGGGAAAAACCCTCTGGTCCTGAGCCACCACTGCAGGGGCCTCATGTGCAGCAGTCCAAAAGGTATCCCGTTGGAAGCTGCTGCCATGAGACCCAACAGTCTCTGGAACTGTTTGACAGTGAGTAGCTGGCCTAGCTTTACACTTCTCACAGCTGCCAGGATGGAATCGAAGCGTGGCGATGACAGGCGCGCCTGCATCGACACTGAATCCCAAACCACGCCGAAAAAAGTGGTCCTCTAAAATGGAGAAAGCACACTCTTCTTGGCGTTCAGCCGTAACCCCAACTCTTTCATATGGGCGAGAACAACATCTCGATGTTGAACCGCCGTCTAATGCGACTGAGCTAAAATCAACCAATCGTCGATGTAGTTCGTGATGCGAATACCCCGGAGGCGCAGAGGCGCCAGAGCTGCATCCACGCATTTGGTGAAAGTGCGGGGTGATAAAGCCAGGCCGAATGGAAGAACTCGATTTTGGTATGCTTTGCCCCCGAAAGCAAACCTCAGGAACTTCCAATGACACGGACGGATGGAAATGCGTCCTTGAGTTCTATCGTGACAAACCAGTCCTCGGACCTGATCTGTGGCACGATTTGTCTCAAGGTTAACATTTTGAACTTGAGCTGCATGTACTCGTACAGAACTCGAAGATCTAAAATGGGACGCAATCCCCCGTCCTTTTTTGGAACTATGAAGTACCGGTTGTAAAACCCGGTTTCCCTGTTGGAGGGGGGTACATATTCTATGGCCCCTTTCTCTAACAGAGTGTTTACTTCCTGTTCCATAACCAGAACCTGCTCGGGGCCCACCACTGTGGGCAGGACCCCCATAAACCGCGGTGGGCGTTAATAGAATTGTATCTAATACCCTTTTTCCACGGTCTGCAGGACCCAACGAGAAACATTTGACAGTAGCTTCCACGCTGTCAAAGATTCTACTAGAGGTACCAGTCTCTCGAGACTGGTTTCTGGATTTTGTTGCTGTTGAGTAGTCGGTTCGTCGCCCTGTAACGGCGCACCGGCAGGGAACGACCAAACAGACTGCTCCAGCACCCTCCTCAGAGGGGGCGGGCATCCCGAGGCCACTACGTTTCCGGGTGGACCTTGAGATATGTGCTCGCCGGAGACCGCTGCGCCCTGTAACACCGGAGGCGGCAGGGTTGGCAGAACGGTCCCCTGAGGGCACCGAAGAGAGACGGCACCGTATTTTTCTCCTGCTGTTGAGTAGTCGGTTCGTCGCCCTGTAACGGCGCACCGGCAGGGAACGACCAAACAGACTGCTCTAGCACCCTCCTCAGAGGGGGCGGGCATCCCGAGGCCACTACGTTTCCGGGTGGACCTTGAGATATGTGCTCGCCGGAGACCGCTGCGCCCTGTAACACCAGAGGTGGCAGGGTTGGCAGAACGGTCCCCTGAGGGCACCGAAGAGAGACGGGCACCGTGAAAAGAGGTGTTAACCGCTCTGCTTCGGGGGGACTATCCTCATTTGTCCTGAGCCCTCAGACATCAGGACTTTTTCCCAGCAGCCTTCTTGGCGGTAATAACGGTCCGCAGATCCGTTTTACCCCTCGAAGACTGCTGGGTTTGAGAGCGCCCTCCGTGTCCCCGAGATTTTTGTGGGGGAGCACGAGAGGACACACTCTGTTTTTGAGTGGCACGATGTTCAGCGCTCTTTTTAGAGGAGTGAGGCTGCTCCCGCTCAGCAGCCTCAATGAAAGAACGGCGGGGGAGAAGTTTTTGTAATGCAGCTGCCTGTTTAGCAGCTTCCTGAGATTTAGCTACCGCACTGTTTACTGCATCACCAAATAAACCAACAGTGGAAACCGGAGCATCTAAGAGAACGTGCTTTTCTTTCTCTTTTATATCGCTCAAATTGAGCCACAGATGCCTCTCAGTGGCCACCAGGGCTGCCATAGACCGCCCGATTGATTTAGCGGTCTCCTTGGTGGCCCTGAGAGACAGATCTGTGGCTCTGCGTAGTTCAGCCACTGTGTCAGGACCAATTCCCCCGCCCTCCTCTAAATCCCCCAATAATTCTGCCTGATAGGCTTGCATAATAGACATCGTATGCAGACACGCTGCAGCTTGACCAGCGGCTGCATACGATTTATGAACCAGAGATGATGTGAATTTTACTGGCTTAGAGGGAAGTGAAGGAGCTTTCAGGGAAGATGCCGTTGCTGGAGAGAGATAGCTCGCAAGCGTCTCCTCCACCTTCGGCATCTCCCCATAACCATATTCTTTATATTTGTGAATGGAAGAATATTGGGATGTTTGTGGTGCATACACTCTGTATGAAACCGGTTTTCCCCACGATTTCGACACCTCGGTGTGGAGATCGGGGAAAAACGGAAGGCTTCTTCGCTGAGGCTGTGTACGAGATGGCAGGAAGCGTTCGTCGAGCTTACTTTTCGAACGAACGTCCTGCCTATCCTCTGGCCACTCAATAGATAATCTGTGAACTGCTCTCGTGACAACATCGAGCAATTCCTCAAAAGCGTGAGACTGAGGTGGCGAATCCTCAGACTCAGCTTAAATATTAACAACGTCCAACTCCTCAGAGCTGGACAATTGCAGTATTGGTGCCTCCATCGGGGGGGAAGAAACCACAGCGCGTGCTTCCACACCCTGATGAGAGGCACTGGATCTATCAGAAGGATGTTGAGATAAGGCAGAGCCCGTCTCAACATCCACTGATAGATCCATTTGCGAACCCCAGGTCTGTGATTGCCGCCGTGCCTCGGCAGCGGCGGGACCCGAGCCCTGGGGAACGCGATCGGGATTGAACCGAGCCAAGCGGGATCGGAGCGTGCGCAATGGAAGCGCGTCGCAATGCACACAGTCACCACCCTCGAGTGCTGACTGGGCATGCTCCTCACCCAAACAAACAACACAAAGAGTGTGAGTATCACCTCCCGTTAAATAACGCGGGCAGGGATGGACACACACTCTAAACTGCTGCTTGCTCGCCATACTGAATATATATATATAATATAGACAGACAACACCAAATAACAAGGACAGATTCAACACAGAGCGCAACTGAAGACTCAGAAAGCTTTCGTTTTCTGTTTCGGGCCGGCTTTTATAGCTTCCTGGTACGTGACGTCACCCGCCTCTGACGTTCCGCCACACCATTGGACTGATTTTACATGTGCTTCAAGACGTCATCACGCAAAGCGTTCCCATAGCGTCAGTTTTCGACGCAACGGGAGTTCCCTTGAAAGGGAACCGTGGTTTCAGTTTTGGGACAAAGCCTGAGTTTGTCCAAACAACTGCACACATTCAATTATTAATCATGTGAGATAATTAATTTTGTCTAAAGCTTCAGATGGGTCAAGGAAACGCCAGGGAAACAAGAACTGTGCTTTACCATCTCATAGAATTTCATGCAAAATTTTTTTTTTTTTTTTTTTTTTTTTTTTTTTTTTTTTTGCCAAAGGAAAATACAGACAACTGCATTAATTTCAGGATTATATTTACATAAAGAAAAATCCTCTAGTTATTAACAGGAAGCGGCTTATCCCAGCATGCCAATGGTGAGAGGCAACTCATTGTGACCTGCCAATTGTGACATCCAGACTTTCCATATTCTGTTGATGCCAGGATATATGGATCTATACACTCATTTCATTTTGTAGGTGTCTGCAAATGCAAATAATACAACTCTTTTATTTTTATTTTAAATTTCACAGTGATTGTATCATCCTTGACATATTAAACTATGCAACAGATGATTTAGCATTTTAATTTCACCACAACCTCACACCAATAATTTACATATTGGTTGACTTTGATATGAATTTGAATTGTCACATTAGCATTAAGAAAAAGCACTGTAGTGAAAATACAGTGTCAAAAAAAAAAAAAAAAATCGATAAGGAAGATGCATCAGTGCTGTGCAAATTAATTACATTTAATTGTTTTATTTATTTTTGCCACATACCTTGCATACACTTTTCTTTATCATTTGATTATTTAAAGTTGTCTGAAAAAGTCATCCATCCATAGGATCATATAATAAAAAATCTAATTTGATGGAATATATATATATATATTAGTGTACTATAAAAACATATTGAAATGTCAGAGTCATAGCCTTGTAAGCAGTGGTGTGACATATGGTGCAGCAGCACCTCGGGCGACCCGAGCTCGTGTCCTGGCTGCTGGTCTTTTTGCGATCCTGTTCACCTCGCTGCTACATCACTGCATCCTGTCTCTTTCCTTCACTGTGGTATATAAAGAATAAAAAATTAATAAAACTTAAATACAAATTCAACCACTCGAATAGAGAAAAAACATCTATTAAATCTAAGCTGCAAAGTGTTATGAAATTCCACAAATTAATGTCAGATTGCCAAATTGCATCTCAAAGACGCTTAGTGTTCAGAAATTTGGTCAACAAATGATATAAAGACAGATTACACCAGATGAACTAAGAATAGTACAATGGAGGACCAGTTTAAAATTTTTTCTGTGGGAATATTTAAACTCTTTTAAAAACCTGAATCTGTCCTCACATCTGAAAGATCCCAAAGTTAGAAAACAACACAGTTTATTTTTTCACTATAGCGCGTGCTGTTCCTGCACCACACACGGAGTATGTGTGAAACGGGCGTCAGACGTAACTTTGTTTGTTGTCGTTTACGCTAAATCACCACAGCTGCATCTTCTAAATAATGCCGCGAGTGGGGCTTGAGGAAGTGACATCGCCTGCGTCTGCGCAGTGCGACCTGATGCAGCCCCTAAAGTGAGCCACGGGAAACAGAAATACTGCAAAATAATAATAACGTGACTAAACGAGACGAAATAACGTCATAACATTTCGTCTCATCTCGTTTTGGTCAACGAAAATGAAGAGACATTTTAGCATAGTTTTTATTTTGTAAACCACATTTAGTCTCGTTTTTATTCGTCAACAATATTGCATTACACATTTGATTATACTGTAGTTAACGTCACATGACCAGCATTTACGTTGCGTCTTGTCTTGTTTTCGTCACGTGATAAAGGTTCATTGACAATGAATTTTAGTCATAATTTTCGTTGACGAAAGCAACACTATGCAACTGTGTCCGCAGAGTGCTTCGACGTGGCGTGGCGACCCAAAGCACCCCTCCAAGGGCTGTAGGTTTTCGTCCACTCTCATGGCGAAGTCCTACAGAGCTGCGGGGCAGGCCGCCGCCTCGCTGCATGCCATGGCCATCCTCCAAGTCTACCAGGCCAGGATGCTCAAGGACATGCACGAGGGCAGAGCTGACCAAGGGCTCTTTGATGAGCTGCGTGCCGCCACCGACCTTGCTCTCCGGGCGACGAAGGTGACCGCACGCTCCCTTTGTCAGGTGATGTCCACTAGTGTGGTCCAGGAACGACACTTGTGGCTTAACCTGGCCGATATGAAAGATGCCGAGCGGACTCGTCTGCTCAACTCTTCTATATCCCAGGCAGGCCTTTTCGGTGGCGCAGTCGAAGACTTCGCCCAAAAGTTCTCGGCTGCCCAGAAACAGACTCAGGCTATTAAGCACATACTGCCCCAGCGACCAGCTGCTGCCTCCACCCAGTCGCCGGCACAGTCAACTCAGTCTGTTCGCTGCCGAGGGCACCCTCCTGCGACTCCCGCCCCTCCCACTCGGGCCAAGCAGCCTTCACCCGGGTTGCGCCGTGGAGGTGGTCACAGGAAGGCGCCCCAGTCCGCTCAAGACCCGCCGCCCGCTAAACACCAGGCCAAGCGGCACTCCTGACGCGGACAGCTCAGAGATGGGCCACAGTTATGTCGAGGAGGTGGTAGCAGGGCCACTCCTTCCCCCGGTGGAGGGCCGGGGGAGAATCTTTTGTTCTCCCGCACCCCAATGTGGTTAAAGACAGAACTAACACCTCCATCCCTGAGGACCCAGAGTGCGTGGATGACAGTGTGAGCCGCTTACGAGCCTCACCACTCTCGTCCCCCTTTGTCGCCAGAACCCTGTCAGAGCAGACTCCAGTGGAACGCACGTCCTTCCCTGGTCTCTTCTGTCAGGACGCGGTCTATGACTGTGCCCCCACACCGGGACGCTCCGCCTCCCCAGTCCGGGCCAGTCATACCGCTTCGCTGCCCCACCAAGGGCTGTCTGTGGTCCCCATGACCCCGCTGGTACAGTTTTTGGGAGCCTGGCTTCAGCTTTCCAACCTGTCCCGCTGGGTCGCCAAGACCATCAGGCTCGGCTATGCGATTCAGTTCGCACGATCTCCTCCCCGCTTCAGGGGAGTCCGCTACACTATGGTCGGTGGAAATGTCCCTGTCATGCGTGCGGAAATCGCTACCTTACTGGCGAAAGGTGCGGTCGAGATTGTCCCTCCAGCCGAAATGAAGTCCGGGTTTTACAGCCCCTACTTCATTGTACCGAAGAAATCCGGTGGGTTACAGCCAATCCTGGATTTGCGAGTTTTGAACCGATCCCTCTACAGGATTCGGTTCAAGATGCTCACGGCCAAACGCATTTTTGAATGCATCCAGCCGCAGGATTGGTTCGCAGAGATCGACCTGAAGGACACCTACTTCTATGTCTCCATTCTTCCTCGACACAGACCGTTCCTTCGGCTTGCTTTCGAGGGGCAGGCATACCAGTACATGGTTCTCCCATTCGGGCTAGCCCTGTCTCCTTGCGTCTTTACGAAGGTCGTTGAGGCAGCCCTTGTGCCGCTTCGGCTACACGGGGTTCGCATCCTGAATTATCTCGACGACTGGCTGATCCTAGCTCACTCTCGAGATCAGGTTTGCGAGCACAGGGACCTAGTGCTCCGGCACCTAGCTCGTCTGGGCCTTCAGGTCAACTGGGTGAAGAGCAAGCTTTGACCCCGTGCAGAGGATCTCTTTTCTCGGTATGGAAATCGACTCGGTCGCCATGTGCGCTCAGCTTACGAGCGAGCCACTGCTGACTTGCCAGCGTCACATCCAGAGCAAGAGTGCGGTTCCACTGAAATCCTTTCAGAGGCTCCTGGGGCATATGGCATCCGCAGCGGCAGCCACAACGCTCGGGTTGCTTCATATGAGACCACTTTAGCACTGGCTACGCGATCGAGTCCCGAGAACGAGGGTTACATACGTAACCGAGACGTTTTGTGGTCCTGTCATGCAGGATTTGGCGCTTATTAAAAGATGGAACAATATATCCATAATTATAACTTTACACACTGTGATCACTATACCTTCTGAATTACCGGCCGTCCGCACGTTTACGAGAGAGTCTAGTTTGTATGACGTAGGCGTAGCGTAAGCTTAGGTGAGAGTAGACGACTCTCAACAAACTCAAGCTCCGACGACATTCCTCTTTAAAAATTCACGTTTTAGAATTTTAATTTGTGACCAGTGTTTTGTTTTGTTCTGTCCTCTGCTCTACCGCGTTCGCCAATACGTCATGCGTCGGGTCAGAGTTCACTCTTCTGCCAGAACTATACGGCCATTACTGGAAGCCTATGAATATAGTTTATAAAGTTATGAGTATGTACTGTTATGATAGATGGATGCACTTTTTTGGGCTTCAAAATCTAAGGTACCATTCACTCCCATTATAAAGCTTGGAAGAGCCAGGATATTTGTTAAAGGGGTCATATAATGCCATTTTTGTACAGCTAATATGATTCTTTAGGGTAGAGTCCTGCACTCTTTTTTGAAAGGTCATTGCGGGAGCGGGCGGGATGATGAAGGTGCACTTGCGGGTGCGGGCGGGGGGGATGATACGCTGCACTCCCGCAAATTAAATATGAGTGTAAAGTAAAATATATAAATGATTAAAGTAGCGTACATAATTTGTAGTTGTGAGGGAGATTCTGTTTGGCAGCAATAAAAACGTTTTAAGCAGCCTAAACTTGGATGTTGTCGTTTGGGGTAGGGCGGGGCCTAATCTCACGCACACTTGTTTAGAGACAATTCCTTCCCGCTGCTCCGTGTTCGAATTCGAAAGCTTCAAGTTCAAAATAGACAGCATGGACGTGGAAAAGAGCACCTCTAGTGCTTCAGATATAGGCCTAAGCGCTTCAGATGTAAGCACTTCTCTAAAGAAAGGCACATTTACTACAAAAAAAATATCACGAAACCTCAAATCAGACATTTGGCAGTCTTTTTCGGTTGTGCATGATGGAGAGGGGAATCAACTACCTTTTGCCTGCTGCGATAAATGCCAAAAGGTGTTAACATACAACGGACACAAATCGCATTTTTTTCCAAGACCTTTCGTGAGACAGAAAGTGAACATACATCCTGCCTGCCGTCTTGCGGGCATTTGCGGGTGGGAGCGGGACATAATATCACAGATGCGGGCGGGAGCGGGACTAAAAATGACAAATCTTTGCGGGAGCGGGCGGGAGCGGGACTGAACACTGCGGGAGCGGGACTGAAAATTGTGTCCCGCGCAGGTCTCTACTTTAGGGTCTAAATTAAAAGTTTGTAATGTACATTAATTAAAAATTCTCATTAGTATTGTAAGAAAACACTCATTTTACCTGGTCAAAAACAGCTCTGTTTTCAGCACGCCGTTTAAGTGCATGTGTCTTTAAATGATAATGAGCTTTGCTCACCCCGCCCCTCTGTTCTGTGCGTACACCGTAACACAATAACACAATAACCATAACGCGTTGTTCATTATAAACGTGGGATTATGAATTATATAGAAAACATGCCGTAATGTACCCTGAGGGTAAACAGCTGCATTCATTGTGAAGCGTGCAGCAAGCGATTTGCAAAGATTAATATAAAGATTAATATAAAGATTAATAAAATGTTACACTCACTTCTTCTTCTGGAGGTGCAGCAGGAACACAAATAGTTGGTACCGATCCTTTTTTCAGGAGCAGCTTCTTAGCTACTGACCCCCGTTTATAAAGCAGTCTGATGTGTGAAATGATTCGCGCAAACATGAAAGCATTGACGTTGACCGTGGGGAATATTCCCTTCGAAAACAAAACTCAGCCACTGCGTCTTCAGCGGTTCGGATTTAGGAACATCAAAATGACTGCTGTGTTCCTTATTACACCCAAGAACAGAACACCACAATCGCTTAGATGCCATTCTGCTCATATACAGTGCTCCTCCAGCGTATCAACAATGACCGCGCCGGTCCACGCGGACTATGATTGACAGCTCGCTCACGAGCGAGGGCGGGTCTGTGTTGAAACGCTGCTGTCAATCAACAATCGTGGGAGGGGCGTCGATTTTGTGACGTCACAAAATCGAACGGCTTGATTTGAGATGGGGGAAAACATAAGAAGATTTAAAAAAAAAAACACTGGATGGATTTTTATCATTTTATGATGGCTGTGTACAGGCACTGCCAACACACATTTCAGTACAATCAACTTGTAAAAGTGCATGTACCATTATATGACCCCTTTAATATAACTCAGATTGTGTTTGGCTAAATAAAGAAAATTATTGTTACAGGTCCCGGTCGGGAGGACTGTAAGCAGTTTAAAAACTTAACAGTAAATCAGAGAGAGAGAGGAAATAGTCAGTGGTTGCTTAAAGGTCCTCTTTGTTGTCTTTTAATCAGTATTGTACTTCAGAGTCATTAAGACACTTTGAATCACAGGATTCATAAATACGTTGAAATACATATAACATATAGATACTTAAATCAAATAAATAAGTAAATAATTAAATCGAGATAGGAACCTTAACCATACGTACAGACATGGTCTAGCCTAATTCACACAACTGGCTGAACTCGTAAGTATACATGAATGGAATTCTTTATGACAAAAGCATGTATGTGATATGTATGTATGTATGTATGTATGTATATATATATATATATATATATATATATATATATATATATATATATATATATATATATATATATATATATATGACATTAAAACATGTAAATAAACATTTGATATGAAAATTAATGAATTTAATAACTAAGCTTAACAGTAAATGAGAGAGAGAGAGAGAGAGAGAGAGAGAGAGAGAGAGAGAGAGAGAGAGAGAATACACAAATCCGCCGCGATCTCTATGGGCGCCGCCATCTTGCCTGCCGCCATTACTGCGTGCCTGCGAAGTGACGGCGGTGTGACACTTGCCGGTGCCCTCTAATGACATTTCAATGAAAGCGGATCCTGGGGCTTAAATATTGTGATTGTCAAAACATTTTAGTAACTAAACTGAATTGTATTAGGTTTAGTGACAACATGTTGCAATGTTTATAATATATGGTACAATTTCTGGTAAGCTACGTTTTTTTATTATTGCTTGAAACAAATTTCAGGATTTCAATTCAGTTCAATTCTTGTGATTTGATTTAATATTTACTAATTTGGATAAATATTAGGTACACAAGATGGGCGTAAAAAACACACAAAAAAACACTGATAGATCGATATTATGTATGATGAATATACATTTCGGTAAGTTGTACTGTTTCTTTTAACATTGTTCATTCGTGTTTATTTACTATTAAGTTGAGATGATCGGTTCACGTGCCGCTAGGGATCCGTCACGTCACATTTACAAACACCAAAACGGTATTTATTGTTTGAATTTCGTAATAAAATTGACAGAATCTGAGAGCTGAGCTTTTTTATATCATAACTAATCTGCTGTCTATAGACACAGAAAGTCTGTCGGTCTCCGTGTCCTTTCTGCCTCGCGATTTTTCTGTGCGTGAGAAAATGGATGTGTGGCGTGAGAGCGTGTGAAAAGCTGAAAAGTTGCGTGTGTCTCACGGTGAAGGCGTGAGAGTTGGCAGCTTACAGGTATTCAAGATTATTTTATTAATCATCTGGCATGCGAGCTTCAGAACCTAAACTACAGGGCACTGATTGAAGGTCAGAATTATATGAGCTCCGGATGGATTGGCCAGATACAGATGAGCTCATCACATTAAAAGGTGTCGTGAGGTTTTCACAGGCAGTGAACTCGTACCATATGTGTCAGTAACAATACAGAGAGAAAACTGCAAAGTTCTCGAATTCAGTTTGTGACTGCATGGTCGACCGAGGGAAGTGTTGTAGCCATACAGCAGGGCTACTGTACAAAATTAAAGATGAATAGATGAAAATAACATTTATTCGTAAATCTGTACATTCGTACAGCTACATCTGCTACAGACGCCTACGGGAACAACGCTACTTCCTTAGCAGCAAGGCACACAGTAATGGCGGCGCTGCTTTACTTCCGTGTTTCGCCGGATTTGTGTATAGTTAGTGGTTGCTTAAAGGTCCTCTTTGTTGTCTGAGGATGCACCACAATCGTCACGGCAACTCCACTCTCTCAACTGCCGACCAGAATTCGGAAAATGCAGCTGAGCTGCCCAATGTAAACTCACTACAATAATAAAACGTATACAAGTAAACTAAAATAGACATGTGTAGGTAATAAAAGACAGAAAGAAAGAAAGAAATATACAAACAATCCAATATCCCTGTGACCCAACTAAATTCAGGGTGGTCACACTATATACACCTAGGATGGCTTGAGGGTGAGTAAATTATGAGATAATTTAAATTGTTGGGTGAACTAACCCTTTAAGTGGCAACTCTAGCATCCTACAGCAAGCCATGAGAAAACATTATAAGCCTACTCATTTCACATGCAAAGAGGGTGTTTTTTTCCAGACACAGGCGAAAAAAAAAGAAAAAAAAACCTTGACTAAATTATCATTGAACCTTAGTGAACAAATAAGGTATTAAAAAAATATGTATGATGGTGAGATTGGGACACCTGCTGCATTTTATCTCTGATGGTATTTTCAGCTCTAGTATCTTTATATCTTCTTTCAGCAAGCCACGGAAAGCCTGTTCAATAAACAGATTATTCATTTCCTCATAACTCACAATAAAGGCACCAGATGGTAAGATGAACTGTGGAGTCAGGCTGTGTGGTGCTCACCGCAAAATACGAAGGGCAAGTAATTTCACGGTCCTGTCCCTCTCTACTCTGAGCCAACCACACAAAGAGCCTCATTAGTGGACAGAAAACTTCTTGAACCTTGAAACTTTATGAAGTTTATTTGAAAGCATGTTATGGCATATCAAATGTAAGTAAAAACACAATTACATTTATTTTATTATTATTAAATAAAAATTTACTTAAATGGATAGTTCACCCCCAAAAAATTCTGTCATCATTTACTTTAAAGTGTTTCAAACCTGAATGACTTACTTTCTTCTACACAACATAGAAGATGTTTTGAAGAATGTTTGCAACCAAATAGTTTTGGTGAACATTGCTTTCCATTGTGTGGACAAAAAAAAAAAGAAATTTTACAAAACATTCTGCTGAGGAAAGAAAGTCATACAGGTTTGGAGCAACATGAGGGCCTTTAAATACAAGAAATGTCTCAGTCTTTTAATAAAATCTAAATGAATCATTCTTTTCTTCTTCTTCTTCTACTTTTTTTTTGTAAGAACATATGGAATAAAGGGCTGACAGCAAAAGAAAAGACGACCTAAGAGCAAACAAACATCTGCGTATGTGATGTGATAACCTGAAAGGTTATTAATACTAGCACTATGCTTCTAAAAACCGTACACCCACTCAAAGAAAGAAAGCAATCCAAGGCCTTCACATGGGGGCCAAATACACATCCTTGTAAAGTCCCAAACGCTGATTTTCCTCACTATAAGACATAGGCATAGAAAATAGCTTGTAAAAATCTGCTCCCTGATAAATAACAATGGAGATGTATTCAGGAAAACAAACAAAACAATTGTTTGTTTTTTTTTTTTTTTTTTTTGTGCTTTTCACAGTACAAATCCTCCCATATCAGCTTTATAGCTTTATGTTAGCGCTTTAAAATATCAGGAAGAAACTAAGGAACTTACGAGAAAGGAAAGGATAAGGAACTAAGACTTCGTTCACACTGTGAGACTTTCAAATTGATCTGAGAGTTAAAACAACAATCTTTATTTCTGTAGGTTTTGACCTTCACAACAGGTTGACAGCTGACAGCAGCTTTTACTTTATGGACCCATCAATCACTGGCAGACGCTTAGTTTTGTGTAGGCAGACTTTTGACTTATGGCTTAAAGCCTGGTCCACATTGCAGTTTATTCTGGCTAAGAATCGCTCACTCAGGGCCGGTTTACACCAGGTTACTTAATGCATTTTCTCTGATAGCTACCTGATCATGAAAAGACCAGGTGTAAATATAGCCTCCGAAACGCTTTCGAGACATTTAAATTCGATAACATTTCAGGAGGTGGTTTGAGACGCATTCCAAACTAAACCGAACATCTGTAAATGCAATAGGTTGTTGAAACCACATATGTCAATTTTACTCCTCCCAAAATGTAAAAAAAACGTGTGAGAGTGTGTTATAGGCTATATGACATTATAACCAGATATGACAGTGCTACAACACACATCACCGCAGATGAGTAGCCGTGTATCTCTTTTGATACGTGTAACGTGTGGACTGAAAACACAGGGAGAATAAATAGGGAGAGCAAACAAAGCAGGTAACAAGGGAGGACAGGTGGGCGGGGTTAGACAATCGACAGGAGAGCACATGGCACAAGGAATGTACATACATAACAAGTCATGTGCTCACACCAAACATGACAAAAACACAAGCACATGGCCAGTAGAACAAATCACAAGCCATGTGCTAACACAAACCGAGACATGAACACACCGCTAATGAGAACACTCATAAGCCACGTGTTCACACAGAACATGACAACATGAAAGCACAGGACTGTCCTGAAAGCACAGGACTGTTGTGCTACACAGCACAAGACAAAACATGACATGAAAGCACGCGGCCGATGTAAACACGAACCGCATGCTACACAACCGACAACACACGTGGAAAGAAGAGCTTAAGGCCCGAGCAAACTCGAAACCACGCGCTCACACGACAAGACAGAGCACACGAGAACGACGTAAGCTCATCCTGTGCGCTCACAACAGACAAACACGCGGAGCATGAATGTCCGAACCCCGACACAGAACCGAAACCAAAATAGACAGATGTGCTGGGATCCAAACACCACGCCCCGCTTATGAAACAGCAAGAGGGCACACGGCTCGAGAACGCTCAAAGCCGCGTGCTCACAAAAAGACGTGACAAAACAGGAGTGTCAGAGCTCTGTCACAAAACCAAGAAATAAACTAGACAGAAGTGACAGAACCCTGACAGGTTGACTGACATGAAAAACATAACTAAATCAAATAACTACACAGCAGCAAACTCAATTGGTTGCAGAGAATTGGCCAAAGAAATTAGCCGCAAAGTACAATAATTTGCATAGGTACAGTACAGTGAAGAAGGTTCATATAGCTGGCAAGTGGACTGTGATCTGGGGATGCTTATAGACTAAGGGGCCGTTCACACAGAAAGTGTTTTTCCTTTCCACTGCGCTACTTTTCCATTGTTTTTTTTCTAATGTAAACATTCGCTAGGACGTCTATAACCGTTGATCTCATGTCCTGCGTCTTTTGCAGTGTCTCGCGCACAACACAGCACTCTAAAAAAGGCAGTGTTAAAAGTTAAAAGTTGTTCAAAAATACATCTCTAGGCCTGAGTCTCTTGTTTTTAACAGCAAAAATGTGTTCTGTGTGAACCTGCCCTAAGATATACATCATTTATTAGATTCCCAGAGAGACTGAACCAACTGTAATACATGTAAACATGAATAGACATGCAAAAAGTATATAGCACATGACAACTAAATCCTCCTGATTTCTTTTGGACTTTAAAATGATCTTAACGAGCCGTTAGATGAAAAACTTTCTGAATATAAAACTGTAAGATATCAAATCAGTTTCTTGAATTAAGCAAATAGAGCATCCATATATTTCTCAATGCATTTCACTGGACCCAATGAATGAGGTAGCTAACAATGTTTCTGTGACCTGATAGAATCAAGAAGTCACAGACGCAATGGACCTTTTTTCTCATTACAAGTGTTATCATTTCTATTTATGCAACTGCAGCCATTTGTTTAACACACGTGGTGAAAGAGCTTTGCAGAAGTGGATCAGGGAGTCCCAGGAATAATTACATGTATTTTCTCCAACCCTGTGAAACATGCCCTTTGTTTTTCTTTGTCTTTCTTTTTGCACAAAGATTTGATGGGTAGGAGTCTGTGTCATGATATCCCAGAGCTTACTGAAGAGTATCAACATTGAAAGCTCAATGGAAAGGCCCCATTAGCTGTTCAAATATCTCTTGTGAATTTCATTTTTAGTATACACAGCTTTCCACTTTCTCACCCTATTTATGGCTGTGAATGCACTAGTGTAATATATATATATATATATATATATATATATATATATATATATATATATATATATATATATATATATATATATATATATACACACAAAAAACACAGCAACATTACAATTCTAATCCTAACAGGGCCGTAATCACCATAGACATTGAGGGCACAAGTCCCCCCCAATAATTAAAAATGGCCAAATTGGTTGACATTGGTTGATAAAGTGAGATTAAATACATAAAGTATATTTGTATTGTTTAGCATCTTTGATTATTGCAGGTTTGCGTAATATTCTGAGTTTGCAATTCACTGTTTTTATCCATTTTGAGGAATACTGAATCTGTTTTTTTGCAAGTGAGATGAATAAATATCTGCTCACATTTAGATTAGAATTATAATTACCATCATGTTTACACAGCGCACACAACGCCTCTGCACTTACTATTTCTCTCAACATGGGGACAGAAGAGGTGTGAGTCAGTAAATGGGAAAACAAAGTAATTTGCGTTGCTTATTTGAAAAAGAAACTCTGATATTTTGTTGTAAATTTAAAAGTAATGTGTTACTTTACTCGTTACTTGAAAAAAGCAATGTGATTATGTAACTCGGATTACTTGTACTGCATTAACCCCAACACTGTTCTTGACGCTGCTTTGCTACACTCCATTACACACAGCTCTGTTTGTTGTTAGGATGACAAACATTTTAAGTTATATTTTTAGGCTGGTTTGCCTCAGCGATCAATCAAATCAAAGAAGGCAGGTCTTAAGCCAAGTGCACATTCCAACATAATTTTTAGTTAGCGATAGTTAGCGATAAGATGTAAGTAGCTAAAATTGTTATATGTCATAACAGTTTTAATATAGAAATGTTCAATGACTGACAGTACAGTGATGCAAACAACTTTTATGAAATTGTGCTGTTTTGAATTAAAAAAAATGCTATCAATTACATGATAATGAAGGACATGGACATGTCAAGAAGAACATGTAATTCATACCTCAATGTGAAGAGACAAGAAACATTATTATTATAAAATATTTGTAAAATATTAAATTGATTTCTTCTCAACTACAATTAGACCTATAATTTTTTTTTTTTTATCTGTATTCATTTAAATCGTTTTAATCCTTCAAATAAAAAGACCCACCTGACCAAAAATAATTAACACGTTAGCCCCCCTTGACTGCACTAAATGCGTTTTAGAAAGTATGTGTGGATGATACCTTGCAAATGCAATGTTCTGAAGATTTAACAGCATAAATAAGCCTCCACAGTCCTCGTTCATTAGACTGATGTAAATGAGCACTCCACAATGACAAGAAGATGAGGCGGAGCCCGGTGACATCACGAGGAGAAGGTCAAGTCTACAAACAGCAATTCAGAAGCTTGTCTGGATTAATTGGCCCTGCGAGGAAACATTAGAACTGTTAGAGAAGCTGTGGCGACTAAACACTCTCTGACCCATGGTTAAGTGTGGGGAGATTCACGTCTGCAAAACTGTTATTACAAACAAAGCAATCTCTTGGGGCACAGTAAAGACACACTCATCAGAGAGCAAAGGATTCATAATTGTAGCCCTTTAACATGGAAATGGTTTTGAGATTATAGCAGCATGACAGCAGTATCAGAGCTTTATGCACTGTTACTCGATGACAGCACAAACAAATCCATCACACTGATAACCACAATTCTCAACAATGAAAAGATGATGTTTTCCAGGATAATGATGTAATGATATTGAAAATTCAGCTTTCCCATTACAGGAATAAATTACAGTTTAAAATATATTCAAATATAAATGAATTGTTTAAAATAGAATATATATATATATATATATATTACAAAATGACTCAGATAAAATACATTCAGCTTTGGTGAGCATAAGAGACTCTCATTGTGAAATATAAAGTCACAGCTGAGAGATACAATGTCACATTGTGAGATATAAAGTCATATTGTGAGATATTGTTAGAAGTCACAATTGCGAAATAGTCAACACTCTTTGGCCTAGCCAAGCATGGCTAAACACTGAGATTTCAATTGTCTTAACCACAAATTATTGGTCAGGGAATTAGCTAAATTGTAAGCAAATGCACTATTATTTAAAAAGCCATTGCTGTCTCAGAAAACCCTTAAAGACATAATGAGGTTTTGGGCAGAATATGGGAAGTTTGATTCAGAGTGGTTCAGCAGAGTTGTGTGGAGTGATGAATCACAATGAAACACGAGTTATGTGGTGATGCTCCAGATTGGTGTCTTTGAAAATCTGCTGAGAAATATAATAATGCATCTCTACCACAGTGAAGCATGGAGGAAGAGTGTCATTGTGTGGGGAGCCTTTTACCTGCTGGTGTTGGTGAGCTACTTCACTGTGAAAAAACATTTAATACTTTGGAGTACAAGAGAAAATCGCAGGATGGCTTGCTTCCCACAAAAGAAAAGTTATCATCTAAAGAGGAATGATGAGATGTTATTTTTCAACAAGACAATGCTCCTGCCAAAAGTGCAAAGACAACCAAGAAGTGGCTTGAGTACAAGTCCATCAGGCTCATGTTTTGGCCTGGTCAGGGTCCAGATTTCAACCCCATCGTGAATATTTGGTCTCATATTTTTCGACTACTCATGAACTGTTTGAAGCCAAGAACATTGAATGGATCAACACTGACTCTTCTTCCTGTAAAAAGCTGTCTGCAAGTTGGGGAAGGATATGCTGTGCTAATTGAATTTATCTACATTTTTTGAGCATTTTTTGCCAATTTCCTGACCAGTTATTTGTGATTATTGTGGTTAAGACAATTAAAAAAACACTAAATATTTTTGCCTTTTTTTGCCCAGGTGTGTAAATTGTGAAATATTGTCATATTGTGAGATTTAAAGTCAGTCGTGAGATATAAAGTAACATTATAAGATTTAAAGTCACAGAGATATAAAGTCGCAATTATGAAGAAAAAAAGGCTGCAACTGTGTAATATTAAGTCTAATTACAAGAACATAAAATGTATGTTTTTACTGCCTTGTAAACCCTGCTATCTGAAAATGCAAATCTATTTCTTTGTATCTTCAAAGACTATAAAGTCATAAACCTGAACCGCTTTGGATATCAGAAATGTCAAAATCGACATATCTTACATCATCAATATTGAGACTTGAAGCTTGTTGTCACCCGCCAATGCTGACAGGCTGCTGGAATGGAAGAGCAATACAGGCGAACAAAGATCATGAGCTGATTTTCACAACAGTACACGGCAACAGCAGCTTTGCATGTCAAGATCACTTGATTTTTTGCTTCATAGTCATATTGCTTCTCAAATAAAACTTTTCTGACACATCAATCTTTTACAGGAATAAAGAAGTGCCAGAATGTGACAGCGGTTTGTTCAGAGAAGTTTGGAAAATAAGCAGGGTGTAGATTTATTTACATAATCCCTTCTGTTTAGTATGCTGCCAGTTGAGTGCACTTAAAACTAGGTCCCACTTTTACCAACCAACAAACAATTAAACAAACAAATAAATGAACAATTAGCATAAAAAAAATATGGTCGAAATTTAGTCCAATTCTCACAATTAACTAACTATTAACTATGGCCTTTGCCTCAATAAACTTCCAATTACTGCTTATTAATAGTTAGTAAGTTGTTAAGTGTACAGTAGGTATTGGGTGGATTAAGGGATTTAGAATATGGTATTGCAGAATAAGGCATTAATATGTGTTTTTTTAAGTATTAATAAACAGCCAATATCCTAGTAATATACATGCTAATAAGCAACTAGTTCATAATGAGAATTGGAGCCTAATGTGTTACCAAAAATATGTACTGTAGCTAAACAAAATATAAATAAAAAAAAAAACATCTAGAAAGCTACAAGCAGTGCTGGGTTGTCACGACACACATGAGGGAGACAGTAGATCCAAGTGCAGTGAGATATTTATTGGGTAATCCGTGAAACGTAATCCAGTGTCAAATACCATACAAGCAATCTAAACAAGAACAATGAACACAAGGAACAAGCAGGAACAAACCAAGAAGTGTGAGACATTAACAAGGACTCCGTAACAAACACTAACACAGACAGGGCATATATACACACAGAACTAACAAGGTGATGGGAACCAGCTGAGTGCAATAATCAGATAAGTGACAGAACAGAATGCTGGGAATTGTAGTCTAATGTGAATGACACCGTGAGAACGAGGACCTCTAGTGAACCCCAGGGAAACACAACCACACACTGTGACAGAACCTCCCCTCTACGGAGCGCCTACCAGACGCTCCATGACAGAAAACAAGACAACACAAGAGTCCAAGAGGAAGGTGGAACGTGAAAAATCCGAGGGAAGGATGGGAGGGCCAGGACCATGCAGGGGAACAGGAACAGGGGGTGATGGCTTAGCCGGCGGCCAGGACGAAGCAGACAGTTCATCCGGCGGCCAGGGCAAAGCAGACAATCCATCGGGCGGCCAGGGCAAAGCAGACAGTCCATCGGGCGGCCAGGGCAAAGCAGACAGTCCATCGGCCGGCCACGGCAGTGAAGACCCCTTGGGCGGCCACGGCGGTGAAGACCAGGGCGAAGACGACCCCTCGGGCGGCCACGGCGGTGAAGACCCCTCGGGCGGCCACGGCGGTGAAGACCCCTCGGCCGGCCACGGCGGTGAAGACCCCTCGGGCGGCCACGGCGGTGAAGACCCCTCGGGCGGCCACGGCGGTGAAGACCCCTCGGGCGGCCACGGCGGTGAAGACCCCTCGGGCGGCCACGGCGGTGAAGACCCCTCGGGCGGCCACGGCGGTGACGACCCCTCGGGCGGCCACGGCGGTGACGACCCCTCGGGCGGCCACGGCGGTGACGACCCCTCGGGCGGCCACGGCAGAGACGACCAGGGCGGAACGGGAACAGACACCGGCTCAGGCACAGGAACAGGCACAGACACCACCGGCTCAGACACCACCGGCTCAGGAACAGACACCACCGGCTCAGGAACAGACACCAGACACCACCGGCTCAGGAACAGACACCAGACACCACCGGCTCAGGAACAGACACCACCGGCTCAGACGCCACCGGTTCAGGAACAGACACCAGACACCACCGGCTCAGACGCCACCGACTCAGGAACAGACACCAGACACCACCGGTTCAGGAACAGACACCAGACACCACCGGCTCAGACGCCACCGACTCAGGCACTGGAACTGGCGCCACCGACTCAGGCACTGGAACTGGCGCCACCGACTCAGGCACTGGAACTGGCGCCACCGACTCAGGCACTGGAACTGGCGCCACCGACTCAGGCACTGGAACTGGCGCCACCGACTCAGGCACTGGAACTGGCGCCACCGACTCAGGCACTGGAACTGGCGCCACCGACTCAGGCACTGGAACTGGCGCCACCGGCTCAGGCTCAGGTCAGGGTCAGGAACAGACGCCACCGGCTCAGGGTCAGGAACAGACACTGGAACAGACCCAGTCTCTGGATTGGCCGAAGCTACGTGAACAGTCTCTGGACCGGCAGACCTCCTAAACCTCCTCCAAGCATGTAACACCATCAATGAGTAGAAAAGGAAGACTACCTTCTTGACCGTGGCAGGAGAGATGACGGGTAGTTCTGGGATGGTCTCTGGGAAAACAGCGGACTGCACTGGGACGGCTTCTGAAACAACCGCATGCTGTACAGGGACGGCCTCCAAAACGACCACACGCTGCACAGGGACGGCCTCTGAAATGACCGCATGCTGCACAGGGACGGCCTCCAAAATGACCGCATGCTGCACAGGGACGGCCTCCAAAATGACCGCATGCTGCACAGGGACGGCCTCCAAAATGACCGCATGCTGCACAGGGACGGTCTCTGAAATGACCGCATGCTGCACAGGGACGGCCTCCAAAACGACCGCACGCTGCACAGGGACGGCCTCTGAAATGACCGCATGCTGCACAGGGACGACCATAAGAGGCCCTTCTCCTCCTCCGTCCTTGATGGCGAGGTGCAGCCTCAGTACTAGACGAGACCAGCGGCGAGGACTTTGAACTGGACAGGACCAGCGGTGAGGACCTTGGGCTGGGCGGAACCAGCGGTGAGGATCTGGTGCTGGACGGAACCAGCGGCGAGGATCTTGTACTAGACCAGTCCGGCGGCTCCGGATCAGAAGAATGGCCAGGCGGAGGACGGTGTCGTGGAATTTGTCGACCACCTCCTCCCCTGCAACCTCCCCGAGTTCCGGAGAACTTCGCCAGACGAGTCCCCAGAAACGACTCACCATTTCTGATGGACGAGTTCGCTGAAGCCTTAGCCGCTGCTGCTTCCTCAGTCTGCTGGGCCCATAAGGCAAAACATTGAAAAATGTTTAGTCGAGGCGCTTCCTCCCCGACCTGCGAACCTCCTCTCTGTGGTCCCCTTCCTTCCCCATACACAGAAGAAGGGTTACGGAATCCCGAACTGCTGGATCTATTCATTGCGACGGAGTCCTTCTGTCACGACACACATGAGGGAGACAGTAGATCCAAGTGCAGTGAGATATTTATTGGGTAATCCGTGAAACGCAATCCAGTCCAGGCAAGTGTCAAATACCATACAAGCAATCTAAACAAGAACAATGAACACAAGGAACAAGCAGGAACAAACCAAGAAGTGTGAGACATTAACAAGGACTCCGTAACAAACACTAACACAGGGCATATATACACACAGAACTAACAAGGTGATGGGAACCAGCTGAGTGCAATATCAGATAAGTGACAGAACAGAATGCTGGGAATTGTAGTCTAATGTGAATGACACCGTGAGAACGAGGACCTCTAGTGAACCCCAGGGAAACACAACCAGACACTGTGACATGGGTAGATCAATTACAAATTGCACTCTATTTATGTATACAAATTTCTTGATAAAACATAATAATGTTGTTGAATAATGTTTTTTTTTTTTTTTTTTTTTTTTTTTTTGGGTGAACTATCCCTAGTGATGGCAAAATGAGGCTTCCTGAACCACTGATACCTCGCAGCCCATTGCTTCAGCCAAAGGTTCATTACTTGTAGCTTCATTCAGCATTGCTCACTAGTGACACCTAGATACTGTGCAAAGAAATAGCAGACAAATTCATTCATTCTGAACCAGTGTCTCTCAACCACCGAACCGCTTTCAGCAACACTCGGACCGAACCGATGACGTATCCACACAAACCGAGGCCTCGTTTGTCATCAGTCACGTGATTTTCACGTTAACAACACAAGCCTCGAATCGCGGCTTCATCTGGCACGCCCATTTTTTCTCGACACAAGCTCCGACGCCTCGGTTCAAATGTCACATCACTAACTATCCCTTCAAGGCTGCTATATAAACATCCTCTTCACATGTAAAACAGCACTAATCACAGGTTGTGTGGTTGTTCAGTTCCAATGTAATTTGTTCTGCTCCATCCTTCAGTAGCCTACCAGCCTCTTTGGAAAGCCTGATTAGTTTGTGACAGGTTCATAAAACAATCCATACTGAAATGGGGCACACAACCTATTAAGGTCAAAGGAAAATCAAAAAATAAATGTTGTTTTGATGCTCTTTAATGTTGGTGTGACAAATCGCTGTAGCTGCCTAGTGGATTCAAACGGCAGCACTGTATAACACACTCTCCACGATCACCCTCCGCTGCACTACAAGTTACAGCAAGAAAAATAAATATCAACATCAGAGGGATTGTTCACCCAAATTGTTGAAGACACAACTGGCTCTCACATGATCAGTGTTTCAACTACATTCAAAGACATCAAAGATGTTAAAGGGTAACTAAACCCTAAAACAACTTTTTTTTTGTTAATGATCTGTAAGACTGGGGCTTTATTAGTGCTGTTCATTGATTCGAGTAAATTTTTTGACATTTGGGTATAAAGTGTTTTAATTCTACAATATATGGTGTAAAAACGCCAGAGTGCTGCCTTCTTCAGGTTGAACGGTGGCTACTGCAGTTGAATTTTCCCATTGGATGTTGCGGTACTGCGTGACGTAAGCAGCTTCCAGCTCACCACGCCCTTGGTACGAGCTCACCACGCCCTTGGCAGTCCCTGGTATAAAAACATCTTGTTTCGTCAAAACCACTGTAGCGAGTAAATGAGTCAGGAGTTGGAATTGCGAGTATTGAAAATGATCAGGATAGCCTATATTAGCATCTAGTTAGCATAGCATTTATATAGTTATTTAGATTATTTTGTGTAGCCTAGGTAGGTAGTTAATTTGCAGTTATTGTAGTATTGTTAGAAGCATAGTTAGTTAGTAGCATAGTATTGCATCAGTTAGGAAAGCTTCAAGTTAAGGTAGATTTTTAGCATTAACTTTATCTGTATTAAGTACAGTGGTTAGGATGGGACGTATGTGTAGTGTTGCTGGTTGCAACAGAACTGCTCGCACTGTAAAGTGAGAACAGTGCCAAACGCTGCTCCTCCAGCATGGACTCCATCACTGTCTGCAGCGGCGTCTTTATGTGAGTGAGCATATATTTTTAGTCACAATTTATGTTCCTTCCTATTAGGCTAAAGTTAATCCTCGGGTCGACAAACGCGCTGGCACGTTTTGTTGGATTTTTTCACATAGCAGCAAAATAGACTTAAAATACTCCGTCATTTATGGTCATACGGTCAAATAAACGGTTAAATGTCTACTTTTTTCACTTACAATCGAAATAAAACATTGTGATTTTGTAAAATAAAGAAAATAAACAGGGTGTGCTTTCTGCCTCTGCGTCTCCGTGAACTTTCTTTCTGGAGTACGTCTCTAAACTTACACAAAAGATAGAGATGTCAGTCGTTCTCATGGCAACTCATCTGCGCTTACAGAGAGCGCGCACTATTGAAACGAGTCTCAGGTGCAGCCTCTGAGTTCCAGTCCCGCCCTCTGTTCGTGCCCTCTATCTCCACTGGGCTCTGCCCACTTTTCAAGCATTTTTCAAATATTGTCAGTGGGCGGAGTCAGGCTCTGACCAGGGGTTTAGTTACCCTTTAACAACTTGTAACCTAATATTATAGTTTCCTCAGGAAAGAAAAAGGTATATGCAATTTCCACAGCTTGAAGTTAGTTAACTAAAATTGTGATTTTAAATACCGTCACTATATTACTTAAATTATCTATAATCATATCTAGAAGAGTGGTAGTATTTATTATCAAATACACTATTGTTCAAAAAATTTTGGTAAAATGAGTAAGATTTGAAAGAAGATAGTCACTTATGCTCACCAAGGCTGCATTTGTTTGATCAAAAATACAGTAAAAATATTGTGAAATATTATTACAATAAAAAATATATATTCAAGTGTAAAATTATTTTAAAAGTAATGTGTGTGTGTTTTCACTTAACCCTTCGTTGATGTCAGTGTTTCTAGGTCAAAGTGACTCAAAGATAGCTTATGTCACATATTTATTTAGAAAAAGGCTTGATATTAAATCAGCAGTGTTTCAAAACCAGCCAAATAAAAGAAAAGATAGTATTTGCGCTAAAAAGTCCACATTTTGTCTTCACTATGACTTTATTGTTACATGATTTTTAATCACAACAAACCTCTTTATCATTTCCTTTTACACAAATGATGTTGCTCTGATAATATTCAGCGATATGAAAAAAAACATCAAATTGTTTTAGTGCCAATGCAATATGTCCTAATGCTATTTCATGATATGCACCATTCGAAACATGATGCCTTTCATGTTTTAGCAGATAGTTTTTGCATTTTGTGAGAGAAGAAAGTACTGAGTTTCTGGGGGAAATGAAACAGGGGGATCTGGACTGATTTTTGAAAGTGCAAAATAGTCTCATCTTCTCTCACATTGTCAACAACCTGCTGTTTACTGTCTTTCAGAGTTTCATCATCTCACTTACGCATAAAACATTCATAACTGAGATGGCAGATGAAAGAGCAGCGCTGGGTAAAAATGAAGCAAAAAGAGAGGAAAAGCAAGAGAAGGAGGGAGAGAGAGAGAGAGAGAGAGAGAGAGAGAGAGAGAGAGAGAGAGAGAGAGAGAGAGAGAGATAAAAAGAGGTAAAATGAGGTAAAAGAGGTAGAGGAGAGGAAAATCGTGATGGTTCTCCTGAGGGCCAATCCCTCGCTGATTGTCATGCAGAAGTATAAACACGTCTTTCAAAGAAGGCACTAAACATAGACTTATCTTAATCCTCACAAATAATACACAGGATTGCACATTCTGCAATGTGTAACTCCAAAAAATGACTTCTTAAATCCAACATAATAACAAGTTGAAATGTTACGGCTCAGATGCACAGTGAAGATATAAATATTTGCTTCTTTGGCAGATTTTCAACCTTATCTCTCATACTTAAATTCCTCCTGTAGTCAATAATTGTATCCCTTAAAACTAATCTTTGATAAACCAAAATGACATATTTACACATTTTTAACTTCATGCCTTAAAATAGCTTGAATGTAACACCCTTGTTTCATTTAGTATACGCAGATTAATGAATATGCAAATTAGCCCCGCCTCCACTTACTCACACCAGCTCAGAGATCCACTCTGTCAGCTTTACTGCAGTAAACACTGCACAATGACAAGTGGAAATACTGGTTTAATTCAGCCATATATGTTTGAACCAGAAACTAATTCAAAAGAAGTATACAGGCAAGTCTACAAGTCGATGTATCAGAATGGTGATGCGTTTTGTGTAACACTCTTTACAACAGTGGACACATAACGGTAATTAATATGATTAGCCTTTGACTTGAACAGCTAATAATGTGTTGCTAATGTTACACAAACCATGTTCCCGTTCGCCATCTCAGAGTCAGACAGCTGTACGGTGGCCGAGAGAGCTCAACGCGCTGCAACTGAAGAAAACACATGCAAATAGAAAAACACCTGCAAATTAAGAAAACATCTTCATCAGTTTCACAACACATGTGTGCTCCAAATACTCACAACACAACCAAATACAGAAACGCGCTGCAAAAGTTCAGAACACAACCAAATACAGAAACGCGCTGCAAAAGTTCACAACACAACCAAATACAGAAACGCGCTGCAAAAGTTCACAACACAAACAAATCAGAAACGCGCTGCAAATAGGACAGAACACAACGGAAATGTTTCCGGGGAAGCCAATAAGTGACAGACCCGGCTGGGACGTGCTTACAGCTGTCTACTTTAATTTAATTTATTATTTTATTTTTGTTGCAAAACATACAGAGATTACACGTTTATGACATACAACTTTGTATAGCCTACAATATACAACATGTATTTATAATATGTTCAATGTCATGAGAATACTAATCAGAAAAGAACAAGCTGAAGACTAAAATAAATTAAAGAAAAAAAGATAGAGAAAAAGAACACGAGGGAAAGATATTAATATATACATCAGTTACATTGTACACATTCATGTTATGTTAAAATAAGTTTCATAAGAAATGTTAGAATGAAGGGTCCAAATCATAGACAGTAGGCTATATAAGAGGTCCAAATATGAGACGGCGCTGCGTTGTCATGGGAACATACCAGGTGAAAATAATGAGGAAATGACATTGGCTTTCGTTGCTCCCTTCATCAAGTCCGTTCCAAACGGCTACATAATGGCACACAAGTGCCCCGCTCCCTCCAAAGTGCCCACTTCAAGGGCTCTGCCGTCTGCCCTTTTAAGGGAGTAACGTTAGGGCATAGGTAATGCTCACGAGCAATAAAAACCGTCCCAGCCGGGTCCGTCACTTATTGGGTTCCCCGGAAACATTTCCGTTGTGTTCTGTCCTATTTGCAGCGCGTTTCTGTATTTGGTTGTGTTGTGAACTTTTGCAGCGCATTTCTGTATTTGGTTGTGTTGTGAGTATTTGGAGCACACATGTGTTGTGAAACTTATGAAGATGTTTTCTTAATTTGCAGGTGTTTTTCTATTTGCATATTTTCTTCAGTTGCAGCGCATTGAGCTCTCTCGGCCACCGTACAGCTGGCCTCTAAAAATCAGTATCCTTAGAAACGCTTTGAACAACTTAGAACATCAGTGGAGAAAGGCATATAGTTCATCATAACATTGTAATATAGGCTACATAATATGCCTAATTCACCCGCTATATTACTAAATGTAGCCAACCAGATTTTTCACATAAACAGATTAATATATACCAGGATAACCTGGCTTCTCTTGAGACTCCACTGCTTCACAGCATAGTAATGATGATGTGCTAAAGCCCGCCAGCACGTTGACGTGATTGGTTACACGGTAGTTTGTGACATCAGAAAAATCAGCGATTTCAAACTGTCTTTTTTTTCACTGCAGTTTTAAAGAGACAATACTCAGCAGAGGTGTTGACTTATGAATAGTTTGTCTTAACGCATATTAAAAACACCACATAGACATATAAACAACATTAAAAACTCTCTCAGATTTCATTAAAATATCTTAATTTGTGTTTCGAAGATGAACAAAAGTCTTAAGGGTTTGGAACAACTTGAGGGTGAGTAAATGATACAAAATAAATGTTTCCCACCCCAGGTGAACTAACCCTTAATTAAAGGCTGAACATGCTCTCAAGTTATTTTTTTAAAACATGACGGCAAATCAAGTTGCAGATGCATTAATTGTTTCAGTTGTTTTGCTCCTCAAAGTTAGATGAAAAAGCGATTGAATAGATGCAGGCTTGTTGTGGAAAATAGCTTTTTCATATAGTTGCTTTAACAAAAAAACAACAAAAAAGTTTTAATTAAATATACAATGAAAACAATTTAAATAGACTTCAAGCTTATCAATTTTAGAAATATTCCCTGGAGTAAAAACACAACTCCCTGTCACCCCTATCATGAGTAAGAAATGATAAATCACTAAAAAAGACATTAGTAAATACTGTGTTTACTCACTCTAAAGCGCTCAGAATATAAGCACAAAGACCTAAATTTTGCAGGCCTGGAGACAATAACAATCATAAAGCTGACAGAAATGAATAACTACAGACTTTACAAGCTTGAAGTCAATTCAAGTAAATCATTCACTTGAGTTTTTTTTTATATATTTTTTTATATTAGTAAATACAACTAGTAAAAATACTAATACTATGCTTACTTTTTTTGGGCCAGAGCTTTGAATAAAAATATTGATTCTGTATGCCCATTTCACTTTTTGTCATCAAATTCTAGCATAATTCCGACAAGACAGTGCTAATCGTAAAGAGATCAACACAAGCGCTACACTGTATGCAAATACCTCCACCAGATGTCATATCAAATCCACTGGAGGCATTTAATCAATAATAATGACTAATAAGATGATTACCTGGTATAATCCTACACTGCGTATGGCATGTTTTCAATACTGCCAGCCACCTCTGAACTGCACCCTGACAGCAGCAACGCAATGCTTTGGATTCAATCACTCAAATGACAATCTATAGAGCCATGGATTCATTTACACAAGTTAGACAGCCATATGTAGTTCTGAAGCTTTCACTGAAAAGAATCTTGTTTCAAATAGCAACCAAGTGATTATGAAGCTTAGAGGAGGGAAGAAAATGATCCAAGTCATTGAGTCTGATGTAATGGAAAAGCAAGCAAATAAGACTTAAAGGTTACAACTCAATAGAGAGGTTAACTCACCTAACTGACTTCATAATACAATGCCTGCATCGCAGCTGTTTTTCTTCAAGCAGCATTATCTACAACTGTCCTGTGACATCTAGAATTAAAGATAATTTTTTTAGTTCTCTCAAGGGCAGCAATATGCATTTTTACATAGAGAGTAATGACCCATTGCAATCCTAAAATTAATATTAATTATTCTCTTAACATTTAATGGTAAAACAAACGTTTACCCTAGTCATGACTGTTTTTCAATAATTTACATTTGACATTCGTTTAGTCGAAGCTTTTAGTGAGTTGTTAAAAGAAAATTAGTTTTCCATAAGGTACCCTGGGCTTAATTTTCCATTATTACTTGATTAACATTTCTAGTATCTTTGTTTGATGATTGACATAGCCGTTTGTTATGATGCGATCTCTACAGTGAAGCCTGCCTTCAGCCTCAATGTGTCAGAGATTGTTTATTGAAAAAGGTATTCTCTTTTAAAAAGACGGATAAAAAAAAAAAAAAAAACTGCATTCTTTGATGAATAGAAATTAGAAAAATAGTAAAATTAGAAATGTCTTTACTTTACTTAATATATCCTTGCTGAATAACGGTATAAATTTCTTTGAAACACACACACACAGTGGTGGCCTGATGTCCAACCTACGAAAATGGGCTTCTTTTCATTTTGAAAATCACCCGAGTCGTTTGCTCCTGTCTGCCTCGTTGCTGCTGCTGCTGCTGCTGAGTTGGTTTGCGTCTGTAAGCTGTGTATATCTTTCTGTTTTGAATCATTATTTACTATCCTTCCTTGTTGTTTATGCTGCTAAATATAGCTTACTCAACATCACACATTAACCTGACATCGCTAGCTTCAATCTAAATCGTTATTGCTAGCACAACACGCTAATAATTCGCTAGCCTGAAAAGTTTTTTTTTTTTCGCGCTCTCGGCTTTTACAAGTTCATCAAACCTTAGGTGAGTAGGATCAGTCAACAAACACGATGAGTCATGTCATCTTCTCCTCTTATTGTCACTTGCACTTCATGTAACGTATAGCATAGCATTCTCTACCAGCACAGGATATACAGTACATGTGATAAATGCAGGGAGATAGTCAGGCTTGCGGAAAAGATTTCAGAACTAGAGACATGCATCCAAATTTAATCAAGGTTAATTGTAAGAGTGCAAGGGCTTTAGATACTGCTTTGGATGCGACTAGCTGAGTGAACTCTGTACACTGTTCGGTTCCGGCTGTAGTAGGGCAATTGGGTGACGGTGAGACGCTGTAGTAGCGGGACAAAACACTGCTCTTCCGTTCCGATACAACATCAAACAGGTTCTCCCCTCTCAGTGAAACACCCATTGTGAATCCTGTTGAATGTGCCCTAGTTATTGGCAATTCTATTACATGGAACGTGAAAATAGAGACACCAGCCACCAGTCACATGTTTGCCGGGAGCCAGAGCGCCTGACATCAAAGCAAATTTAAAAGTGCTGGCTAACGCTAATCGTAAATTCTCTAAGATTATTATTCACGTCGGCACTAATGATGATCGACTCTGCCAGTCGGAGATCACTAAAATTAACGTTAAAGAGGTGTGTGCACTCGCAAGTACGATGTCAGGCACTGTAATTTGCTCTGGCCCCCTTCCTGTTTGCAGGAGTGATGAGATACTTAGTAGATTGTCCTCACTCAATGGCTGACTGTCTAAGTGGTGTCCGCAAAATAATATAGAATTCATAGACAATTGGAAAGTTTTTGGGGCAGACCTGACCTGTTGAAAAGAGATGGTATTCATCCCTCCTGGGATGGTGCTGCTCTTCTCTCTAGTAATATGGCACATAGTCTTAGAGCTCAAACATGAATTGGGGCTCAGGTCAGGAAGCAGACAGACTGGCTAAACCGACCGTCTGCTAGCTGTCTCACATCACCAAGGTCGGATAAAACCCATCACAAAGAGACTCTTTCACCTAGATATCATCATATAGAGCCTGTGTCTGTTCCCCGAATTAGGACATGCAAAAAACTTCCAAACCCATCTAAGGGTAAACATTTTATTGATGTTCAACAAATAAAAACAGATATAATACAAATATGCAAATGCTAAAGCTTGGGTTGCTGAATATTCGATCCCTTACTTCAAAAGCACTTGTTGTTAATGATTACAGACTATAACCTAGATGTGCTGTGTTTGACAGAAACCTGGCTAAAACTAAATGATTACATGACTTTAAATGAGTCCACCCCCCAAGATTACTGTTAACATGAACCTCGTCTGAAAGGCAAAGGGGGAGGTGTTGCTGTAATTTATAGTAATATTTTCAGAATTACTAAGAAGTCTAGTTTCAAATATAATTATTTTGAAGTGTTGGTGCTTAATGTAACAATATATAGTGTAAATGATAAATCACGATAAAGCTACTGTATACAGGCCACCAGGGCACCATACAGACTTTATCAAAGAAATTGCTGACTTTCTATCAGAGTTAGCACTGGCTGCAGATAAAGTCCTAATTGTTGGTTATTTCAATATACATGAAGATAACGAAAAAGATGCTTTGGGATTGGCATTTAAAGACATTCTTAACTGTATTGGAGTTAGACAACACGTGTCAGGACCTACTCATTGTCGTAATCATACTCTAGATCTAATATTATCACATGGATTTATTGCTGATGCCGTTGAAATTCTGCAGCAGAGTGAGGACATCTCAGATCATTACCTAGTTTCATGTAAACTTAATTTAGCCAAGGCTGCAAAGCCGACTCCGTGTTCCAAATATGTTAGACCTATCACTTCTGCCACTAAAGATTGCTTTATTAATAATCTTCCTGATCAGTTTCATAATTTCAGCATCCCAGATAGCTTAGAAGAACTCTATATTGCGACAGAAACTTTTAACTCTCTCTTTTCCAGCACTGTAGACACAGTTTCTCCGTTGAGCTTAAAGAAGATTAAAGAAAATAGTCCATGCCGTGTAGCATGCCGTAAATTTGCTCTATGAAATATTAATAATCAATAATAACTTGTTATAATTGATTATGAATATTTGGATCAGTTAATAGAATTAACTTAATGTTGTAAATCAGTCCCGGGGTGGGTAATCGGGAGAATCGGGAGAATTACGGTGGGCCGCTTCACTTTTGGGCCGGGCGAGGATTTTTTTTTTCCACATTTGTCACGTTAGTTACATTAGGCTACACACGTTCCGCATTCTGACACCGCAGCGCGCAGCCTCTGCACGGGTTGTACCATGAGAGGGAGTTCTCCCCTCCCCTCTCATAGAGTTGGTTGGGTCCATAGCCCGTCTTTTCCAAAACGTTTTCTCAGGTAGGCTACCGCGGCACCGCCGGCGCCTACCGATAGCTGCCAAATGTGCCAAGCTTACAGATTTATTTTCAAGAGGACAAACACAAGTGGCAACAGGTAAAGAGAGATAGGTCTAGTAATGATTAGCATTAGCAACGTAATTATTCGGCTAATACTGTTGTAGCGTTGTCAACCTATTCACAAGCAAAATATAAAATTTTATTAAAATATTAGCCTTTTTGTATCACCCAATACATGGCGATTCATAGACTTTGCAAATATTATGCAATTTACTATTGATGATAACAAAACTCAAGCTATGAAAAAATTGGCACTGTTGATCACACTAGTCTACTTTAATTTTTCACCAGGAAATTTGTTTTGAAAAACTTTTATTTTGTACAAAATGGCACATAGTCCCACTTGTGGTGTTCCCGGTAAAAAATGACCAGCCTACAAAAAAGAGCTTATAAATCTCTCATTATACTATATTTTCACCCAATATTGGATTCAATCTTTTTGTCAACTTGTTTTCTTTCAATTAGAACTGGTTTTATATTTCTATTTGCATCTGATTAATCATAGGCCTCATTTATCTGAGAGGTAGGTATCACATTTTTTTATTAAAAAAGCATTATTTTTGAATATTTTTGAATACAAATAAATCTGTAAACATTAGTTCAATATGCATCTTTGTGGAAGAGTGGGATACAATTCAAATTCTTTCTTTCTCTCTTTTTTTCTTTCTTTCTGCTTTTGTTAATTTATCAACATTCTTGTGAAATAGTGGAATATTTTGTGTTAACTTCTCAGCTTAAGTGAATAATTATTTAACCTTTACATTATTTGTTGAACCATGGTATTAATAAAAACTACACAATAGTAAGAGCTGAACTGTTGCTTCATTTATCCAGTTTCGAAAAAGTGGTAATTTGGAATTCCACCATGGAAAAAGTGGGCCGGTCTTGGGCCTGAAACTCCCGGGCTGAAAAGTGGCCCCACTCCGGCCCTGTTGTAAATTAATATTACAATCCTGTTTGTCCCGTGAACATTCAATGTTAATTGTTTATTAATTCTAAGTTCTGTCTGGTCCATTAAGTCAAGAACATACATGACAATAAAAATGATTTAGGAAATTTTTATTGAATAAATTGCAATTCAAGTTGATAATTCTGAATTAAATTTGGCGGTATGGCTCTGTTCAGGGAGTCCTCTGACCTTTCATGAGCACCATGAAATAGCAGAGAGTCAGAGGACAGCAGCAGCATTAGGGAACGCTCACACAGTTTAGGACTGGGAGAGCAGAACTATTCCCCATATGAACAGAGCAGCAACGATGACAGAAAAGCAAATGCCACGTTATACACGACAATGAGGAGCTGGGGAGGTGGCGGGCTGTAGAGAAGCTAGCATCAAGCAGTTAGGAACGAACTGAATCTGCTTAAAAAGGGCGCCCTGTTTTTAGCGTAGCCATTAGCAGCGAGGGGAGTTGAACAGCTGATGTGCTGATGCAAAACAGCTGATGCATCTCAGCTGATGAGACCGTGTTATTGGCCAATAGCGTTAGCAGCGTCTTGACTACCTGGCCTGCCAGAACTGACGCTTACGGCATGGGAAATGTCTTTCTTACTTTACAGTATTACTAAGAGCAAGTAGTCAAAATCTTTGATTAGAGACTCCGGTATGAGCTTGAGACATGGATAACTTTACGTGTGACATGAACAAGACTTTATTAACTAGACTAAACATTTAAACTACTCTAACATACACATACATACATGCATACAGTTTACCAAGGGAAAGAGAGCTGAAGCAGAATACAGGAAAGTAAGAAGTTAGTTCTTAGATTAGTTTACATATTTTAAATTCATTGTTTGAAATTCAGCAGATCAACACCCTTGAGCAAACCATCAGTTTGTTCTAACACGCCCTTCTTTAAAAGGGGTAAGGATACTTAATGTATCAAATAATGAGACTAAGTTTGATACTTGCATGTCTCGCCCATTTGAATTAAACTGTCCTGATGCAATTTGTTGAGGCTCCATTTGATCTTTGCTGATGTGGTCTTGATGAGAGAGAACCAGTGAGAGTCAGAGGATCTTTGGTGAATGGAAAGACAAGGCCACAGCCTGGCACAAGCTTGGGGGTCCTTAGAAAACTTCTAGTTCAGCATCATCTTCACATCAGGATTCCAGAAAAGGACTAAGAGAGTAAGAGGCGTGATCAATGAAAGTAATGATGTGACGATAAAGCGTGAAGATGTCACACCCTCTAGAGGTGTGTGAGCCAATAAGAAGTTTTCCCTTCGGAGGGAGATTTTACGACCCTTTGTGTTCTAGGAGGGCATTTGAATATGTAATTTCATTGGGTGTTTAAGAAAAAGAATCTTCAATATTCTTATACTAATGTGTCACAAAGTTTGCAAAATGTAATGTAAATGAACAAATGGGGGACGGTGTTTATAGAGACCAAACATGCCATACTTATGATTTTGGTTAACCATAGTATGCAAAGTCTGAAACATTAACCCAAAAGAGTTTACAAGAATACATAGGCCACATAAAAGGAAAATCATGAGATGGAAAAATTAGATACATGTTTATACATTTCTCAAGTGGTTATATATAGAATATATAGGATTAACAGGGTTTATTTTTCCTTCTCAGCAAGAATTAACTGAGCGTCACAGCCCTCTGCAAATTCCTTTTTGGGGTCGTAAAAAGTCTTATCAGTCTTAATGTGTCCTGTAAAAGGACACCGGGTTCTGCCAGTGTGTTAGCTTCATTTGGGATGTTAGTTTTGGGGGAAGTTTCATAGACCTTTGCTGGGAGAGTGAGTTTGCTGGATCATTCATATAAATATAATGCATAATTTGTGTGTGTCTGATTGGTCCAGATGCTACAGCTATGGTACAACGAGCACACTCAGGCCCTTAAGAAAAAAATGGAGCGCAACTGGAAGAAAACAAAGCTAGAGGTATTTCGCATTGGAAAGAGAGCTCAGTTGCATACAGAGAGGCCTTAAAAGCTGCTACTGTAGATCTGCTTATTTTTCAACCCTATTAGAAGAAAATAAACAAAACCCTATGTATTTATTTGAAACAGTGGCCAAACTAACGAAAAATAAAGCTTCAAGCCCAGAAGTTTCCAACCAGCACAGCAGTAATTTGACTTTATGGACTTCTTCACTTATAAGATTGATAATATCAGGTGAGAAAATTAAAGAAAGAAATTATATCTGCAAGGATTTTCAATCAGGATTTAGACCATAGTACAGCTCTCATTAGAGTCACAAATGATTTGCTCTTATCATCCGATCATGGTTGTATCTCTCTATTAGTGTTACTCGATCTTAGTGCTGCATTTGAAACTATCAACCACAACATTCTTTTAAATAGACTCGGAAATTATGTTGGCATTAGTGGAATTGCATTAGCATGGTTTAAATCATACTTACCTGACCGTTATCAGTTTGTAGCAGTAAATGAAGAGATGTCTTATTGATCACAAGTTCAGTATGGTGTACCACAAGGCTCAGTACTAGGACCGTTGCTGTTCACTCTGCACAAGCTACCCTTGGGAGATATCATTACGGAATGCACAGCTGATATAAAAAACTGGATGACTAGCAACTTCCTACTAATTAATTATGAAAAAACAGAGATTCTAATTATTGGACAAAAAACTTCCTCACATAATAACCTAGAATACTGTCTAACACTTGATGGCTGCTCTGTCAAGTCTTCGTCGTCGGTTAGAAACCTGGGTGTGCTTTTTGATACCAATCTTTCATTTGAAATCACAGTATCTGTAAAACCGCACTTTTTCATCTTAAAATATATCTAAATTATGTCATATGCTCCCAATGATAAAATGCAGAACAATTAGTTCATGCATTCATGACATCAAGGCTAGATTATTGTAATGCTATTATGGGTGGTTGCACTGCACGCTTAATAAACAAACTACAGCTGGTCCAAAATGCAGCAGCTAGAATTCATACAGGAAGTATGACCATTTTAGCCTGGTTCTGTCAACACTGCATTGGCTCCCTATTAAACATTGTATACATTTTAAAATATTACTGATCACTTACAAAGCACTAAGTGGTTTAGCTCCCCAGTACTTGAGCGAGCTCTTAACGCATTATAGTTCTTCACATCTATTGCGATCTCAAAATTCTGGCCAGTTGATCAAAATCGACTGCTGGCAGGAGATCCTTTTCCTATTTAGCACCAAAACTTTGGAACAATCTTCCTAACATTGTCCGATAAGCAGACACACTCTGTCAGTTCAAATCAGACTAAAAACACATCTCTTTGGCCTAGCATAGACATAACACATTATAGACTTCTATAATGCAATGTTAGGCTCAGTGGCGTCATGCCCATTCAAAGTGAGGGGGCACGTGCCCCCTCAGATTTTTCCTCCCTGATAATTTTTTCGTCACAACTTTATTCCTATTATGCTCCATAATAAACCAGAGCCTATAACGACTCAAATGTATTCTTCTGGATGTGTAATAAATCGGTCAGCAATGCATCAGCCCGCCCCTTTTTCCTAATATGGTGTCTGTGTATATCAAATCTAGAGTGCTACGCACGTAGCGCTCTAGAATCTTTGCTGTGTATGTTCAAGCAACTCACTCGTCTCGCACGTTGAGCTGGCAATGTTTTACAGATGGTCTTGAAGTGGAAAGTGGGCAAAGCAACAAATCGGCATTGAATTAGTTATCGGATGATATTAAAAGGTAGTGGGATTATTTGTGGTTGACCTGGAAATTTTTACTTTAAAAAGTTATGGATTTGATATTAGCTGCGAATTCAGAGCATTAACTTAAGTTGTGTCAGTGTAACGTTATCGATAGCTAGCCTAGTCTAACCGTAAACTAGTTGGCTAACGTTACTGCCATACAAAGCCATAGGAACGTTATCTGATCGGTTTTGAAACATCTGTTCTGTTTTGTCTTGTGTCAAAGTCTCCAGCTGGTTCAATTGTTTTCAGTTTCATAGAAATAAATTACTCTTTACAAGTTCCTTATTTAAAATATAATAATGAGCAGTGTAACTACAGTATTTCAATGATTTTACTAAAGTAATGTTACATATTACATTTGATTTGATAACTTTTTTACATTTCTGTCAAATATTAACCATTTTCAAATAAACGGGGTAGTGTTAACCTTATTCAGCACTGAAATCTGTCAAACTTCTTTCAAAGTCCTTCATCACATATTAATATTAAAATAACTTAATTTCAGAGCACCACAAAGTCAGACCTCAGCACCTTTATGTACCTTTAATGTAAGATCGTTCCTAGGTCACATACTAATTATCATAACATAAAAACTGTAATGGTACTGTTTTTAAAATCATGTGTAGTAGGCCTAAGTGTACAGTAAGTGTGTGTGTAAACATGCTTTAATGAAGTAGACTTCAAAAGCTTTTGAATTTGAGCTTACAGTTCTTTCATCAACCTGTCTTTTACATAAACTTACAAAATAGATACTTTAACTTAGTCCTCAGATAGAGGAGGGTTGCTGCTAGCTCCGTTAAGGTATTTCTGTCCCTCCCAAACTGCATTGAAATGGTATGTTTAGCAGCCAGAATTAAAAAAAATTCAGGGGGAGAAACCCCCTGACCCCTCCTAACATGATCCACCCGTCAGAAAACAATTGCAACGTCTCAGATTGTGCCCCCCCCCCCATAATTTTGGCTTGCATGACGCCCCTGGTTAGGCTGCATAGTTTAGATCAGCCGGAACCGGAAACACTCCCCATAAATCCTGATGTACTTGTTACATCATAAGAAGGATGGCGTCTACGCTAACATTAGTCTCTCTGTTTACCTTAAAGCTATTGAAAAACGTTGGGAAATTATAAACCTGAATTGTAAGAAGTCATGCACATCTACCAATGAAGCTCAAAATGATAAAAAGAAAATATAAGGAGGATTGGACAGAAGTTAAGCATGACACATGTGCAAAGTTTAGTGAGTCAGTTCCCAGGATAGTGGCTGCTGTAATCAAAAACAAAGCAACAAGAAACAAAATATTAATAACTGATTACATTGTAGTCCATGTATGCTTTATTTTCTGTGAGCTGTTTGTTTTTCTTTTGCAACAAATGTGACCCTGGACCACAAAACCACATGGGTACATTTTTATACATCATCTGAAAGCTGAATAAATGCACTTTCCATTGATGTATGGTTTGTTAGGATAGGACAATATTTGGCCGAGGTACAGTACAACTATTTGAAGATCTGAAATCTGAGGGTGCAAAAAAATCTAAACATTGAGAAAATCGCCTTTAAAGTTGTCCATTTATGTTCGTGATTGTGCTGCCTTCACTCACAAAAATAAATGTTTATGGTAGAAAAATTTACAAAATATCTTCATGGAACATGATCTTTACTTAAAGCTGCAGTCCACAGTTTTTCCTCTTTGTCGCCATCTCTGTTCGAAATCTGCAATTGCAGTTATTCGCGGAATTATCAACTTTACGTGTGTTGTGCCTCGGCATGGCACTACGCGGATGAATCCAATGTTTTGAGGAGAATGTGCGGCTGTCAATCACCGCGCTGGTGGTGTGGATACTGTCATTCGGAATCACAGATTCTACTTTTTGGAAGTATGACCAACATAATAATTTTCACCGGAAAATGTCGTCTGAACAAGTAAGTAGGCTAACATCCACTTTTGTTCTGAACCAACTAAGGGGAAAAAAGCATTGCAGTAAATCACGCCGATTAAATCTAACGATCGCTTATCATATCACATCAAACCGTGCAAATAATACTTTGTTCATAATTGTTAATGTTAACAACATCAGCATTGCGTGACTACATTTAATGCCCTTCCGATATTTGTCCTTGTTTTCGCATGGGCCCGGTTGCAGTCTCTTTTTTTCTCCCAAGTCCGAAGTCTTTCACATTTTACAACAGGTGAATCTCCAGTTGTCACTCCACCACCAACATCCTCACACACAATATAGCCTACTAGCCGAGACTCCTTCTTTATGTGTACAGATGTTACGTAATGATGCAAAGACATGCTCGAATTTCCCGCGGAAATCCACCAGTACCACTGGAATTAAAAACATTATTACAAGCTTACCATTTTGAATCGAGCTATGGCAAGCAGATAGTTTTGAACACTGGCTGGTTATGTACTTGCTCCAAAAATTATTTTGGATAATTTTTAACCCCAAAAAGCTACGGACTGCAGCTTTAATATCCTAATGATTTTTGGCATAAAAGAAACATCGATCATTTTGACCCATACTGTCATGGTTCTGTCACTTTTGCTTTTGTTACTAGTTCTGTGTGGTGACGGAGCTATGACATTTCCTGTCTGTCTCGTGTTTTGTTAGTCTAGTTTCATGTGAGCACATGGCTCCTGATTATTCCTGTGCCATGTGCTTTCTGTCTAATTGTTAGCTCCTCCCTTCTCGTTATCTGTTTAGTAATTAACATTCCTCACCTGTTGTCTCGTTACCCTTGTGTGTGTTTCCTTTATAGCCTCCTTTGTGTTTTCAGTATGGAGGTATTTTTGGTGCAAAACTACTGAACGCCTGTGACAGTGGAATTTGTAGTTGTAGAGAATAGCCACACATGTGTATCAGTAAATTTGAAGTCACAGAGAGAAATGTTTTAAGAGTTGCAAACTTGTAGACTTTTTTTTATCTTCCACAAACACAACACAACAGTTACACCTTCTCAAATTCTTCATTGCAGGTGCACAAATCCTATTCTACAAATCACAAATAAAGAAACTCATACGCTCACATTTTTGCTACAGTTGCTGCAGTGAATATGGTGCAAAACGCATTTACACACCCGCATCAAGAAATGTGAAGTCACGGAAAATTTTGCTCATCTGCAAATCAGTATGTGAATTCATCCAATGAGAGTTGCACACTTGTAGAATATTTTCTCACAAATGTCTTGTATATTTTTCTAGCACAAACACAAGTACATAACTACAGCTGCTTGAATCTGCTGCGACGAATCTCAAACACTGTTTTTCGCTTTCAAGTGACAAGTTTCGCGCGCTCTCCCTTTTGCACCAAGTGCACCGTGAAATGTGGGGCAAAAGTGAGTTGTGCATCTGTAGAGGCAGTGGGCGGAGCCTACATGAATATTCATGAGTTTCCCGGGCATGCGCGTGGAACTGCTCATTCTAGTTCACGCTCCTCGTTTCTCAGCAGGTTTAATGGATTATTTCAAAAAAGGTAAATATAGTTTCAGCGCGAACTTAAACTACAATTGTGTATCGTTTTGTTAAATTCATAATGTTTTTATTAATTCGTCACTGACTGAATGATTGCTGGCATTCACTTCGTGTAGGCCTATATATAGTAGCTACAGCAAAGTTCAACTCGTCGTATAAATTGCACCTTGCGAAGCTTTAAAACCGTGGCTTTTACTAATTATTATCATTTGTTGATTGCAATAAATTAAATAAACCCTCATAAATGTATCTGTGGGCTAACACTTTTTAAAATATATATAATATATCCTGGTGTGATTGTTCTTAAATTCTTGTTCGTTTAAATAAGCCAAATCATTTAAGACCAAACTCAAGCATGAATGTGTTGCTTTTAATACATACGTACAATTTGGATTAAATAAAATTGTATGGACAAAAGTGGATAAATTACATTTGATACAACTATAGGTCACTGTAAATGAGAAACAAAAAACACTTAACATTATTTTACGGAATATAATAAACCACCAATTTGATGTTCTAAAAAAAAATATTTACAAACATACTGGCAAAATAATGTAACAATATTATTTTTAATGTTTTGATTGCAAGGTGTGCTTGTGCTGGTTTTGATTTAATAATATATACACGGTTCAAAAGTATGGTATTAGAAAGGTTCTAAGGTAAGGTACCTCTAAGGTACCAAGACTACATTTATCTGAAAAACAGTAATATTGTGAAATATTTTTATCAACTGTTTTCTATTTTAATGTTTAAAAAAATATATTGTGATGGCAGAGCTAATTTTACTCTAGATTTCAGTGTCACATGACCCTTCAGAAATCATTCTAATACTGATTTGCTGCTCAAGAAACATTTCTGATTATTATCACAAATGGTTGTGCTGCTTAATGAAGTGTGGAAATTGACCTTGCCTGCTATAAAAGTATAACATTTCTTAAATCATATTGATTCCAAACTTTTGTCATGCAAATCTTAAATGCCAGAATGTCATGTTTTAACATTGATCCAACAAAGTTTAAAGGTTTCATTTTCAAGAGTTCAAGTCAGAAGTAGATCATGCATTTGTATCAATGGTCATCATTGTGTATCATCCAGGCACACAGAGCAACACATAAGATCAAAGAAGAACATGACAAAGAGAAACATCAGTATAGGGTGCAAAATGTTTATTTGGACATGGATATGGTTGTGCTCATGGATATTTCCCAGAGATTATTGCCAGAGATGACACAGTTGTAAAGCTTCATAAGGTAAGGTATCAGAAGAGCTTAGCAATAAATAAATTAAATGGTAATGGTTCATGTATTTAGGAATATTCTGCTCTTCTGTTGGAAATAAGTGTTGCTGTAATCATTCAGGTGTTCTGGAATTTTGGGTTTTACGGTAAAAATGGAACGTTATTTATTTTTTATTTTTTTATTGCAGTGACATTCAACAAATGATAACAAAAGACAGTTTAAAGCATTGCAATGTACAGAGGAAAAGCACAACGAAATGAACGAGTTGAAGTTTGCTGTGCTTTATATAGGCCTACACGAAGTGAATGCCAGCAATCATTTAGTCATTAACGAATGCACAAAACGTGCAAACTAATAAAAATATTATGAACTTTATGAAATGATACACAATTGTAGTTTAAGTTCGCGTTAAATAATCCATTAAACCTGCTGAGAAACGAGGAGCGTGAACTAGAATGAGCAGTTCCACGCGCATGCCCGGGAAACTCATGAATATTCATGTAGGCTCCGCCCACTGCCTCTACAGATGCACAACTCACTTTTGCCCCATATTTCACGGTGCACTTGGTGCAAAAGGGAGAGCGCGCGAAACTTGTCACTTGAAAGCGAAAAACAGTGTTTGAGATTCGTCGCAGCAGATTCAAGCAGCTGTAGTTATGTACTTGTGTTTGTGCTAGAAAAATATACAAGACATTTGTGAGAAAATATTCTACAAGTGTGCAACTCTCATTGGATGAATTCACATACTGATTTGCAGATGAGCAAAATTTCTCCGTGACTTCACATTTCTTGATGCGGGTGTGTAAATGCGTTTTGCACCATATTCACTGCAGCAACTGTGGCAAAAATGTGAGCGTATGAGTTTCTTTATTTGTGATTTGTAGAATAGGATTTGTGCACCTGCAATGAAGAATTTGAGAAGGTGTAACTGTTGTGTTGTGTTTGTGGAAGATAAAAAAAAGTCTACAAGTTTGCAACTCTTAAAACATTTCTCTCTGTGACTTCAAATTTACTGATACACATGTGTGGCTATTCTCTACAACTTCAAATTCCACTGTCACAGGCGTTCAGTAGTTTTGCACCAAAAATACCTCCATATTTCAGTCCGGTGCTGGTTCGTTTGTCTAAGTTCCTGTTTCTTGTTCCTAATGTTTTTGCCTTGTTAGTATTTGTTCTGGTTTTTCCCCCACGTGGGAGTTTTGTTTATAACTTGTATTTTGTTTGGTTGGTTAATTAAAGTCTTACCTTTGTTTTCCTGCAATTGAGTCCTCGTTTATGTTTCTTGATTATTACGTGACACATACAATGTATTATTGGCATAAAAGCATGCTATTTAATTTTTTAATCCATCTAACAACAGTGTAAATTCTTAAATTATGTAATAATGGTGTTCAGTAAAGGATAAGTGAAAAAATACATTCTCAAAATTTTTCCTTAGGGTTATTATGAACAATCCAGTTTCTACCTTTATTCTCTACCCTCCTTTTTAATATTAAACATATATAATCAATGTTCTTAGGTAAATCAGACATAATATAATGTAGTTCAGTTATGTTTTAATATTATAACACAATCATTTGAAAAAGAATTATAAAATATTTCTTACAAAATGAACAGAAACCTTCTGAAACCATCTGACAGGTTAAAAACTGACGGAGTTGACAAAAACTTATCAAAGACTTAAACAAAGGTTCAACTGAGGTTACAACAACTGATTGACAAGACAACAAAATAAGACAACTAACTATTTTTTTAAAACAATATTTAATTTAATACAACAATCCTTCCAGTGGTTTGTTTTTCTCCTTACAGTATGTCTCCAGTAGCTCATATAATACAAGAAGCGTATGTTAGGTTGAGTGTAATGATAAGCATTAATATGTGCCGCCCTGTAGCAGAAATAGAAATGTTCCCACTGTGAATCTAAAGGATCTGTAGCTTGTCTTTAAACTGCATCAATTACATACATTTTATTTGTGCTGACCTGCATGACTTAAGCTGTGGGAAACTGCATGTTCGTTCTCTATGAAGTACATTACATCAGGGTTTGTTATTGCTGTGATCTCATGTATGTGACAGGTTGTAAAAAAAAAAAAAAAAAAAAAAAATACAATTAATAAGATACAAATTAATAATTTATAATAAGAACTATAATATTCCTGTCACCAGCACACCATCTCCATTCACTATGCCTGTCTCCTCAGCACTACAGTTCCCATAATCCTCTATGGCACACCTGCTAGTCAATACCCTCATTATCATTGGACTAGCCAAGCAGGGTAGTACAACATATGGCAGTCTCTGGGGTGGTTCCAGCCTAGTTATACGGGGGAAAGAACACCAGCAGAGATGACAGAGCGAGAAATCTGGCGAAAGAAAGGCACTGAGGCCTCCTGAGAATTTGCAGCGCCGAGAACCAGCACGGGCTGCCCCGAGATACCAATTGTCCAGCCGCAAAGGTTCGGGACACGGTGGAGGGTTCCACTCGAGCCCGACACTTGCGGCGGCCCGGAAAAGCATAGCCGTGAGCTCTAGGTCTGACTTGAGCAACGCTGGCGCACCCGAAGGAGGCAGCACAGCCGAATCATCATGCCCAGAGGACATTACTCACCCTCCGATGCAGTGACCAACGTCTGATCATCCGGTGGAGCTCCAAAAGAAACATCTGGGACCACTGTGGACGGCCCAGTGCGCTCTCTTGGAGGCTCCACTGGTTGCAGCGTTACAGAGGAGTGAGGGGCCCGAGGAGGTTGACTCGGCAGGTTACCTCTCACAGTGATCCTCAGGTCACCAAGGGTATTAACCGAAGTAGGCCTCTTCTGCTGGGCAGAAGCGCTAGAATTGGTGAATAAGTAAAGCGTCTCCACATCTTTCGAGGTATTGGAGTATCGACTGTAACGCCGCGATGGTCATGTTCCCGCAATGGGAACATGAGTCATCCATGAGCACCATTTCAGCATGCCTATAGCCCAAGCACGTGATACAGCGATCATGACCGTCAGCAAGAGTCAGAAATTGGCAGCATCCAGAAACACACGATCTGAATGACATCTTGGAAAAAGACACAGGGTCAGATCGTTTTAGCTCTTTTAGAAGTGCTCTCTGTGGTGCTGAAACGCACAAGGAGATGGCCGCTACACACAGGGAAATAGTGCAATCCTGTGTGAGCACTCACTCTCTTTGGTCACACCCACCGAACCGACAAGCTGTGAGAACAGCGGTTTTTGCTCTTTGAAAACAGACGTGGAGAGATCGCAATCACCACTGTTCGCGCCATCACACCAACACTGATAGCAGAGGCTTCTTGCAGAGACTCGTAGAACACCACAAATCTTAGCAGGAGACAGGAACAGCTTGGTTCCGAATCGAAAGACAAGGATGGGATGCAAATGCTGCTCATTATATGCTTGCACCGCAATACACAGCAGCTGGTACAATTATCGCATGCCATGCTCGTTGGCTCGTTTAGTTACACTCGAAGTAGATAGGCTCTGGAGCGAGATCCCCATTCGTCAGAATCACTTTTGGTGTACGTAATAGTGAGCTGACGAAGGGGAAGAGCAATTCAACTTTATTCCACAAGGTGACAATGTCTGATACACAATGATGAAGTGAAGTTTCACCCGCAGGCAGAAAACAAAAGAACAGAAAGTATCATCAGCAAAACTTGAAGAGTGTGTGCACGCAACAGGAAGTAAGCACGCTTCAGAGCTGTATTCGAGGCTAAGCGTATCCCATCATGCATTATGTTCGGGAACTCATGTGCCCCGAAATCACGAGATGTAGAAGAAAAAATTCTACTGTAATTTAAATAAATTATATACATATAATTTGGTAGTAAAAACATAGTGTTGCACATGTTATTGATGCAAATATGAGTATGGTATTTTAAAATGCAAAATATTGAAAATATAATAAATAAAAGCTCTGTAAACACTTTAAGACTATGGGCCCTATCTTACACCTGGTGCAATGCAGTTTCAGTCCGATGTAGTTATCATTTTTCACGTCTTGCGCCACGTTGTTTAAATAGCAAATGCATTTGCGCCCATAGGAGTGCTGGCCTGAAAACGAGGTGTGTTCTGGCGCGATGCTATTTTGAGGCAACAGAAATAGACTGTGCCATTGACCTACTGAAACCTGGTCTAAAGTCAATGGCACAGTATTTATTTTATTTTATTTAATGAGCATGTTAGTAATGTGCATCTATAGGCAGCTCCACAACGCGCGAACACTCTGCTTATTAAACACACAGGGACGCACAGCAGCACACAAACATGCCAAATATTTAAAATAAAAGGATTACAATGTAAAAGATTATTATTGTGTACATAAAGATATGGTGGAATCCGGCTTGTCCCGTAGATGGTCTGCTTGCGCACTTTTAGCTCGCACACAAGCAGTTCCGTTTGCTCTCTGGAGACGCGTTCGGTCTTTCCACTATCAAATTCCGTCATGTAAATAGCGAATCTGCCATGGCGTGAGCATAACTGGCATTTAAAGGGAATGGGAGATGAGACTCTGATTGGGTTAACGCACGTAAATCCCAAAACACACTCATTACTCATTATGAGAATAGGGACAACCCTTTTAGACCATGCGCCTGACACGCCAACCATTTTTCCCGTCGTTAAACTAGCAAAAGTGGATTCGGACACGCCCTAAGTGAACTTGCGCCGTGTGCTTTAGACCAATGGCTTAAATCATTAAAATAGGGCCCTATAAGTGAAAAGTGTGTCCGATCGAGTAATCAAACGTTATACACACACTTGCAGTCTTTACGCCTACTTGAACACTTGGGCCAAATCTACTTACAAATACATGGTCATGTAAGTAGATAAGTGGTAAAGTGGAAACACCGCAAGTGTGGGTATTTGGACAAGGCATATCCTACTGTGAGATCCACAATGAGCAGGACATAGGAAAGGGGTCCTCAGTTAAAAATGACCATGACATTACATGATTTATTAAGAATTATAAAAAAAATCCAGACGGAGTAGATGCAAAATGAGGACACATCTTTGATAAACATTTTTATGGAAAATATTATTCAAGATTTACTTTTCATATTGTTTGCCTTTTCATTTAAATGTATGTTTTTGAATTTGTTATATTTTTAAACAGTTTGTTTGGCAGTTTTACATTGTGACCTCATGCAGATGACAGGTTAAATTGCATGCATTTTCCAAGTATAGAGAATGTACTTCAAATAATACTAAAGAAATTGTTTAAAAATAAAAGCAATGAATTTCTTGAGTATCCAGATTTCCCTCAGTCTAACTTTTAGTATATTTATTTTGATGAATTTCATTATTTTTAACATAAAAAGGGCTTTTGTGTGTAGGACATGTCCCTTATCTCAAAAGTCTATATATACGTATTGTCAATATATGAAACAATACATTTCTTTAGAATTTAGATGGATGTCAAAGAAAAAGACAAGGTTGATAATATTTTATCTGTCTGACAAAGATCTCTCAAATGACACAAACAAGTTCTCAGTAAAGGTTTGTCCTTTGTTATATCTTCAAGGACTGATCCTTCTGTAGGATCGAATTGTTTAATTTAAAAAAAAAAATTGTTTTATTTTTTTTTGGAAAAGCAGCTATGGTACAGTTACCAATCAATATAAACTTAAAAGTACCTTTTCGCCTCATATCTCCAACCCCTCTGTAAACACATTTTGTTACTGTTGGAAAATGATATTGATAAGATGTTACTGGAAAACCTATTTGAGTAGAGAAATCTTAATAGATGTCAAAACATGGCTTTAGAAGACTTATATGACAGCAGGGTTGTAGGAAGAACAGGAGGATGAAGATCTGGTTCAAAAGGCTTTAATAATCCACACGAGTAAACAAAACACAAGGCAGGCAACCAAGTACAACACAGACGTAAATGTGACCGGACAAAGTATGTGTGTTTGCTGTTTGGTGTTGGTCTTTATGATGGCAGACAGGTGTGGTGATTGCGGAGTGTGCACAAGTGGTGACCAGAGAGGATTATGGGAGTTGTAGGCTGCACCTGAAAACCTAGACAACTGACTTGTTGCCTGCATGCCCTGTCAGGCAATGATTTAGCAGGCAGCGTTTATGCATGAAGAAACCCAACCCGATCTCACGGCAATTCGTAAAAATTTTACAAGGTGGCTAATTCGTATGAATTAATATGACCTCACTCGTACGAATTTGTAAAAAAATTTGCTAAATCGTACATATTTTATGAGTTGCCCAAGTCGTATTAATGACCTACCCCTGACCCCGCCCCTAAACCTACCCATCACTGGGGTTTAGACAAATCGTACGAATTCGTACGAATTCGTACGAGTTAGGTCGTACGACTTGGCCACCTTTTACTCACTCATACGAATTGGTCGTGAGATAGCGTTGAGATACCTCACAAAACTGATTTCAGACTGACTTCTGAGGCAGCGTAACGATTTAATGATCGATAACAAAGCTTTGCTGACAACAAATTACTATCTTCTCGCTAGATATGTCAATAAAAGTGGGAAAAGTCGGTCAAAATGTACACTTTACACAAAAACTGACCACCAGCCTCAAATTTCAGATGCCATCTTTATTTTGTAGCTCAACAGTCAGGGAATGGAACGCAAAGGATTGTGGGATATCAAAGGAAGGGAAGGATACATATCCTGAGAGATGAAGGTCTCTCAGGAGAAAGGATGTGGCACGATCACTGAATTCGGACGTGCCTTGTTACCTTCCTACCTCCGTATCATGCCTATGGAGGAGGCATTTTTCAGTTTCCGAATGCAGACGTTGTGCTGTGGTGACTGGTCTAGTGACTGAGGATTGGACAACTATAGAATACAAATTCCAGCTTGACAAAATGTTAAATAGAGGGGTTGAAGAAAAGTGGATAATATTTCAAATGGTAAACAAATCATCATCCAGTTCTCTTACGAGAGTACTCTCGTGTTGCGTAAGCTAGCTTACGCTACGGGAAAAACCCTTTTCTCGAGAATACTGAAGCCCAAAATTATCCTTAATTTTGCATTAGTTTAAAACGCATTGCTGCATAAGCAGACCTAGGCAGAGCGACTCGCGCGCCTATTGGTTGCTCAGCAGCAACTGCTGCAACCTATCCAGGGCCTGCTCGTGACGAAGCACCAATGAGGGCGCGGGCGCCCGTGCGCATCACGTCCCGCCAGAATGGGCATGGCTACAGGCTATAAAAGCAGGCCCGTGAGGTTGTTCTCTGATTTTTCAACTCTTCAGCGAAGTGGACACTCACCTCGCTGTTCTCCGGAGAAGCTGCGCCGTCGAAGAGCCTTCAGCGGGACGAGCTTCAAGCCGGCCATCTCGCCGCTTCCTCTGCCGTTCCTGCTGCGCTATCCGGCGCCGATATCCTTTTCAATTCCGCGTGTTACGTTGCACACGCTTGCATCTAAAAGAGCGAGGCGTTGTTTCAAATGCCTCTTTTCAAGAAATGCGGCTCCTGCCGAGCCGATCTCAGCGACGGGGACCACCACATCCTGTGCGTTTCCTGCCTGGGACACACACACGCGGACCACGCGCTTTCCCTGGGCGGCTGCCCGGAATGTGAAGCGATGTCTATGGCGACCCTGCGGGCTCGCCTAGCATCTTTCAGCGTGGATCCCGCACCTCCGCTTCTCTCTTCTGGGCCGCGCCGTAAAAAGCGCCGTTCACAGAGAACGCCGGAGGCATCTGCCGCGAGCGCTTGCATGCCGGATATCTCCCCGTGTGCATCGCTCTCTGCATCCCCCACCTCTATCACGGCCGGCCAGCCGCCCGCTGTGCATATCGAGTCGGGGGGAGATGACGCAGAAGGGGACAGCTGCTCTATTCTGGCTTCTGACTGCGAAGGATGGTCGGGCTCCATTCCGGACCCCGCCCCTTCTCTTCAGGAATCGAGCGGTGTGCAGTCTACGTTTGACGCCGAGCTTCTTCGCCTGCTTACGAAGGCCATGGAGGACCTCGGCCTCGATTGGTCGCTTCCTGACGAGCCTGCACCCAGCAGGCTGGACGGTTGCTTTCTGCCAGGCCGCCGCTCGACGCCTCACACCAGGCCTGCCCCCTTTCTTCCGGAGCTCCACGAGGAGCTCGCTAAGAGCTGGAAGGCGCCATTTTCTGCCAGGCTGCGCTCTACTGTCTCTTCGACGCTCTCTCTAGTAGACGGCGCGAAAGATAAAGGCTATCTCTGCATTCCTCCGGTCGAGGAACCGGTAGCCGCGCACCTCTGCCCGCCTTCCGCCGGATGGCAGTCTCACGGAGAACGCGCACTGCACCGTCACCGAGAGGCACTTGTGGTTGACACTATCCGACATGAAGGAGTCCGACAGAGCCACTTTCCTCGATGCGCCCGTGGCGCCATCCGGTCTCTTCGGCCCGGCTGTCAAGGGGTTTTTGGAGCGGTACTCCGAGGTACAAAAAACCTCCAAGGCTATGCGACATTTCTTGCCAAAGCGCTCCAGTTCCGCTATGGGCCGCTCTAAGCAGCCGTCCAATCGGAAATCAGCGCCACAGCCTCCCCCGCCGTCAGCCTCACAGCGCGCTCTTCCAGCCGCCACAGACCGCCTCCCCATCGGGGACCCCGGTCCAAGATTGTGCTGAAGGCAGAGCCCTCAAAGTCTTCCTGACCGTGCTAGGAAGACGAAGATGGTCGAGTCCCGCTGCAGCCGGACCACCATCGAAATCAGCGCGCCTCGCTCTCACAGTTCCCTCAGCAGAGGTGACTGGAGATGTGTATTTCACAGTCAACGAGCCCGTTACACAACACGCTCGCCTGTACCCAAAGTTCGTTTTTACGGCCGCCCAAATATATCACAGAAAGAGCATTCTGTCTGTTTATCCGGCTCACGCTGATGGTGTTATAAATGCAGGTCATGTGCCCACTCCACAGTGTTCGCGCCTACATACAAACACGGCCGGTTCAGTGATTCACACTCATTCACGGCCCATATCCATAAACTCGGCTCACGCCGTGTGTGTTTCGAATGTGGAAGAGGTGCCCGCTGTACAGCGCTCATCCCTTCACACAAACACGGGCTGTTCTGTGATAAGCACTCATTCAGAGCCCCCGTGAATAAACACAAAACGTGTCCCGTGTGTAAATCACCCTCTACCAGACACGAGCTGTGTTATGTGTGTGCGAAGCGCGCGCGCCTCCATGAGCGCGCGCTCTCTCTCAGGCGCTGTGAGATATGTGCCACACACACAGCGACAACAGCCCGCGCGTTATTCTCCCTCTAGCCTTTCACATAAAGGCATGGAGGGAGCTGCCGGGCGTGTCAGAATGGGTACTGAACACGGTAGAACGAGGCTATTCACTACAGTTCGCTCGCAGACCCCCTCGCTTCCGAGCCAGGGTCGAAACCACGGTGAACAGCGAAGTAGCACACCTACTTCGCGCAGAGATTGCGAAACTGTTAGAGAAACGAGCCGTAGAAACCGTCCCTCACACACTGAGCGAGTCAGGTTTTTACAGCAGATATTTCCTCGTTCCAAAGAAGGATGGCGGTCTCAGACCCATACTAGATCTCAGACGGCTGAACAAAGCCCTTATGCAGAGATCGTTCAAAATGCTCACGACCAGTCAAATTCTCGCGCAAATTCGCCCGAGGGACTGGTTTATCTCTGTGGATCTGAAAGACTGTGGATATTTTCAGATCCAAATAGCGCCCCATCACAGGCCTTTCTTGCGATTCGCCTTCGAGGGTCTGAGCTATCAGTATACCGTCCTGCCGTTCGGTCTGTCCTTAGCACCCCGTACATTCACGAAGTGCATGGATGCAGCGCTCGCTCCCCTGAGACAACGGGGAATGCGAATACTGAACTATCTGGACGACTGGCTTATTCTAGCCCAGTCAGAGTCAGAGTTAATAGCGCACAGGGCTCTATTACTCGACCATTTACGGGATTTGGGTCTCCAAATAACTGGACCAAGAGTTTACTGTCTCCCAGCCAGAGAATCTCTTTTCTGGGAACAGACTTAGACTCTGTGTCAATGACAGCGTGGCTGACGTCACAGCGCGCGCTGCAGATTCAGCGCTCAGCTGCAGCTTTCAGGACCGGCAGCATTCTTCCTCTCAAACGTTTTCAGAGGATGCTGGGTCTTATGGCTTCGACCTCGGCAGTGCTTCAACTGGGCTTGCTTTTCATGCGCCCGCTGCAGCACTGGCTGAAAACGCGGGTCCAGTTGCGAGCATGGTCCGCTGGCCGCGTTCGCCTCAGGGTAACTCAGAACTGTGTCACAGCACTGAATCCCTGGAAGGCGGCAGACTGGTATCAGTCAGGAGTGGATCTGGGCATGACTTCGAGACGAAAAGTAATCTCAACAGACGCATCCAACTGTGGATAATATTTCACAGTGTTTGGTCTGTGGGCAGCCTCAGAAAGGCGCCTACACATAAACTGTCTGGAGATGAAAGCGGTCGAAACTGCCTTGAGATACTTTCTCCCCCTCCTCAAAGGCCACAACGTTTTGGTCCGCACAGACAACATGTCAGTGGTATCATACATCAACCGCCAGGGCGGTCTCAGGTCACGGAGCCTTCACAAGCTGGCGGAACGCCTCCTCTTGTGGGCCCATCACAACCTGCGCTCACTGAGAGCATCGCATGTCCCGGGCTGCCAAAATGTGGGACCAGACATGCTGTCCAGGGACAACGTTCCCCCCGGGGAATGGTCCCTGCACCCTCAGATAGCCCAGTTACTATGGGACATCTTCGGCAGAGCGGATGTCGACCTCTTTGCGTAGACGGAGAACGCGCACTGCCCAGTATTCTTCACGAAACAGAGAGATGCGCTGGCCCACGACTGGCCCAGCCGTCCGCTCTATGCGTTTCCCCCGATCGCGATGTTACCACAGGTAATCAAGCGCATCAGGGAGAGCAAATGCTCTGTGCTCCTCGTTGCGCCGCTCTGGAGGAATCAAGTGTGGTTCTCAGAGCTGATGCAACTGACGAGCACGACCCCGTGGCCGATTCCGGTGAGGAAAGATCTCCTCTCCCAGGCCAGGGGCGCGATCTGGCACCCGCGCCCCGACTTATGGGCCCTACATGCATGGGCCATCAACGGGTACCCGCTGACCTCCCAGCGGCAGTGTTGAACACAATTACTCAGGCTAGAGCACCCTCTACGAGAAGGCTCTACGCCTCTAAATGGTCAGTGTTTTCCGGCTGGTGCTCAGCCCGAAACTTAGACCCACAGCGCTGTAGCGTTACTGAGGTTCTCTCCTTTCTGCAAGAGCTTTTGGACGAGGGCAGGTCCCCCTCCACGCTCAAAGTGTATGTGGCGGCCATTGCTGCGTTTACAAAACCCTTGCATGGCCGGTCACTGGGTAGAGACGACTTCATTGTTAGGTTCCTAAGAGGAGCTAGAAGGTTAAATCCTCCTCAGCCCCCTCTGGTTCCAGCCTGGGACCTCTCCTTGGTCCTGGATGCCATGAAGGGTGAACCCTTTGAACCCCTTCAGTCCGTGGACTTGCGGTATCTTTCCCTGAAGACCGCTTTTCTCATGGCTCTCGCTTCAGTTAAGCGAGTGGGTGACCTTAAGCTAGCTTACGCAACACGAGAGTACTCTCGTAAGAGAACGCTCTCGGTTACTAACATAACCTCGGTTCTCTCTAGATGAGGGAACGAGTGTTGCGTAACCCTGCCGTGCTTGTGCTACTTCTGGTTCGCTTCAGATTGAAAAACCAGAGAACAACCTCACGGGCCTGCTTTTATAGCCTGTATCCACGCCCATTCTGGCGGGACGTGACGCGCACGTCATTGGTGCTTCGTCACGAGCAGGCCCTGGATAGGTTGCAGCAGTTGCTGCTGAGCAACCAATAGGCGCGCGAGTCGCTCTGCCTAGGTCTGCTTATGCAGCAATGCGTTTTAAACTAATGCAAAATTAAGTATAATTTTTGGCTTCAGTATTCTCGAGAAAAGGGTTTTTCCCGTAGCGTAAACTAGCTTACGCAACACTCGTTCCCTCATCTAGAGAGAACCGAGGTTACGTTAGTAACCGAGAGCGTTATCCCAGTACTTTATGCTCTACCTAAAATACATAAATCTGCAGATCCTCCTTATCGACCTATAGTTTCTGGCATAGGTTCTCTCACTGAAAAGTTATCTGTATGTATAGATTTTCTTTTACAACCCTTAGTGAAACAATTACCCTCTTATTTAAGAGATACCCAACTTTCTTTTTTTTTTAAATAAACTAAAAATGCCTTCAAATTTAGAAGACTTACACTGGATTGTAACATTAGATGTAACATCTTTATATACTTATATTCCACATAAAGAAGGTCTGGAACCCTTGGATTATTTTCTTAAAACTCTTCAGAACCAAAAATTACCCACAGTTTATTTTGGATCAAAATTCATAATCAAAATAATATTTTCCCCCCCAATTTTTTTTTTATTTGATAAAAAAATCTGCAGATACAAGGCACTGCCATGGGGACACCTCTGGCACCAAGTTATGCTAATTTGTTCATGGGTACATTTTAATTGGGCTTTCTTTTTAACAATAATACTTTTGGACGTACATCAAGTACTGGGCTAGATAGATTGATGATTTATTTTTTCTCATTTGGAGAGGTAGTGAAGAGGAATTGCATGAATTTGTGTGGTTTTTGAATTCAAGATTCGATTCCATTACTTTTTCAGTTGAATTTAAATATTAATCTATTCATTTTCTAGATGTGTTGATATCAAAAATTAACAATACTATCTCCACCACAGTTTTTCGAAAACAACTGACATAAATACATTACTTTCTCCTGACAGTCATCACCCACTACCTTTGAAAAAGGGTTTAAGCCTATTTTATAGACTTAGACGTATTTCCAACTCAGAGGAGGAATTTGATATGTCGATTTAGTTGAAGAGGATATCCACATAATTGGTTTCAATCAGCACTTGAAAAAGTAAATAAATCTGAGAGACTCAAATTATTAAATAATGATCAAAGAAAACAAAAACAAAAACAATAATTTTCAGTAAATTATATTCTGCCTTATATGAGAAATAGTCACTAAATCAAATCAATTGTGAATAAATATTGGTTTATTTTAGCTTTGGACCCTTCCCTAAAATATGTTTTTTTAACAACCACCGATATTCACCAATAAAAGATCCCAAAACTTGGCAAATATGCGAGTCAGATCAGATGTCGTGTGTGATGACAAATAAAGCAAACATACAAGGTTGTTTTCCATGTCAAAACTGTACATCATGTTCTTCAATATCACAATGTAAAAACTTTACATGCTTTTCAACACAACCACACACACACACACAAATTATAATAATCTTATTAAATAAAAATTCATATTAAATCTTGTATAACATTCTCTACAAATTTTGTATCTATTTACTTCAATGCCCATGCCCACAGATGTATGTCGGAAAAACATTGAGGTCACTGATGATTAGAATTAGTGAGCGTCAATCAGCTATTCGAAGACGCAATGTAACTTATTCGGCTGCCAGAAATTTTAGTGATCATTATCACAACATTGAACAACTCAAATGCATAGGTATTGAGAAAGTGATGCATTTTCGGCAGGGTGGAAACATTAAAGGGATAGTTCGGCCAAAAATGATATTAAACCCATGATTTACTCACCCTCAAGCCGTTCGAGATGCATATGTCAATCATTTTTCAGACAAACACAACTTTATAAATGAAAATAACTGGCTTCCGGCAACGGTCGACGCGCTTTCACGGGAGATGGATGCCGGCGTATGACGTAGGACGTAGCGTAGGAACCGTCGTACGTAGCGTACGTCCTACGTCATACGCCGGCATCCATCTCCCGTGAACGCGCATCGACCGTTGCCGGAAGCCAGTTATTTTCATTTATTAAGTTTTAAATATGTATATTTTTACGACAAAACCGCACGGATTACCCTCAGAAGGCCTTTGTTTATCCCCCTGGAGCCGGATGGATTACTTTTGTGAAGCATGCATGCACATTGTTGGGACTTGAAGGAGGTGGACCCCATAACTTGACATTATAACCACTGAAAGATCTATATGGGATCAAATTCCCGCCAAATATATAGCGGTCACGTATAAAAAAATAATAAGCGTGAATCAAAAATTTAAAAACACATGTAAAAATATATTGCACAAACTGAAAAAAAAGAATGCAAAATAATCAGAATAGCAAACAACGTGGTCACGGATCAAAATATAATAAGCGTGAATCAAGAAATAACAAGCATGAATAAAAACTTTAAACACATTAAAAGTTATTTTGCAGAAAACTTAAACTTATGGTCATGCTTTCTTAAAAAGTATGTTTTCCTTGGTTTTATTACTGTGTACTTTCTTGCATTTTCTGCTCATATTTTACTGTTTTGTACACTTGTGCTGTTTTTCTCTTCGCTCTTCTTTCTATGTTCTGCGCTTGCTTTCCCAAATGTTGCAGTTCGAGTTTCATGTAAATTAGGGCGGGCCACCATTGGTCCACTAGTTCTAGATTGACAGCTACTCCTCTATCCAATCAATCGAAGAGGGGAGTTGACGTCACACCAATGCGACTCGTGGCTACTGATGCTTACTTGTTATACAGGGGAAGATGACCATCAACTCAGTTGGCAAAAAAATTTCCGTGGCAGGACACCTTTAAACGGCATGTGTGCCTGCAACTCAACCTGTTGCCGGTATATACGTATACCTGGCAATATGGTATCGTTAAATTCGTCATCCTAACGATGACCTGTTACAGGTATGCCTGTCTGATGATCCATCATTCACCTCTAATGCACTGGACCCGGACCTGGCACCGCGAGCGTCGATCTTCTCCGAGCAGTAACTTGCCACCACCTACTGGCCGTTTTACTTTCATATTTAATCAATAACAAGGATGGGTAATGTCGGTCCTGGGTGCAGAGTTTAGCTCCTCCAACCCTAATCAAACACACCTAATCATCGTCTTTAGGCCGCTGTCGGTAGCCTAAAAGAGGCCTAGAAATAGGGTTTCGTTCTGACAAACGGGGCACAAATTTTTCTTTTGCTCGATATGTTCAACGTTAATAAAAGGTATCCAAGCAAAAAGTTCTCCACGCATTATCCTGCAGTTAATGAGAAATTTTAATTTATTGGCGCACTATATTGACTGCGTATTGAGACATGTAAAACTGTTGAGCTAGATTTTCAACCAATCAGCATCGAAAATGTAGGTAGGTCACAGCCGAAATCAAGCCAATATCACTACGCACAAGTAAACATGGAGGAGGACGTAAGCAGCGCATCTTCATCTGATAGCGGCGATCAAGCTCGATTAACACCCGTAAAGTGTATTCTTCATGTCGGAAAAGATGGTGGGAAAGGTCCGCAGCCCTTTACTGAAGTCCGATGGGAAAAAATCAAGCATAGGAATGGCTCAAAACGTCGGACACTACGGAGCTAACGTTAGCTATTGCTAATAAACATGTTGCCCTCCTGGACAAACCGGTCTCTGATGTCCCAACAACTACGGGTTTCACCCGGCCTGCTATCAGCGTTTTATAGACGCTTGACTTGTGTGTATGTGTGTGATGGGTAGGTTTAGGGGTCGGGTTAGTGTGTGTGTGTGTGTGTGTGTGTGTGTGTGTGAGAGAGAGAGGTAAATCTTGTTTACAATAATCATTCCTGTGAATATGTACATGTAGTGCAGTTACTGCTCGTGTATGCAAATTAACAATTCACCATTAAATGTGTTATTTTTAAAAGTGTTTTTTTTTTATATACTTTTGAGTTTGAAAAAAAAAACACATACAGACAGCCCTATCAGCTGGTAGTATTATTTAAGGTGAAAAATAACTCAGATTAAATATAATGTGTTTTTTATTATAATAACAACTTTATTTAATGATATAAGTACAAATATAATAAATATGTAATATAGTACACATATTTAGCAAAATACTTTTTCTAGCCAACTAACGTGCCTATATTATGGTCATTAAATGGCTTTCCTGAGGTAAATGTTATGTGACATAATTGTTCTCCAGCTGTTTTATTGACCCCTTTGTTTGATTGATTGATCGATATTATGTATGAAGAATATACATTTCGGTAAGCTGTACTGTTTCTTTCAACATTGTTCATTCGTGTTTATTTACTATTAGCTACTAGTAGAGATGATCGGGTCACGTGCCGCTAGGGATCAATTACAAACACCAAAACGGTATTTATTGTTTGAATTTCGTAATAAAATTGACAGAATCTGAGAGCTGAGATTTTTTTCATATCATAACTAACCTGCTCTGTCCAGTCTGTCGGTCTCCGTGTCCTCTTTGCTTCGCGATTTTTTCTGTGCGTGAGAAAATGGATGTGTGGCGTGAGAGCGTGTGAAAAGTGTCAATTGCGTGAGTCTCACGGTGAATGCGTGAGAGTTGGCAGCTCTGTTATTATATTTTGACTTAATTCTATTTGTTATTCAGATTTTACCTCAAATATTACCTTTGAATTGGAACATGAGAAGTAATTGGGATGTTAATGCTACAGTAGAAGTTTTCTTGATAATCTTATCATGTTTACTGTCCCTACCCACTGCGCAATGTGACGTCGTAGTGACGTCATTTTCATGTAATTTTTGGACGTCCAAATTTGGTCCATTGAAGGGGTTGTTTTGTAACGCCAGGCGACGTCTTTTTTCGACGTCTTCCGCACGTCTAATGTTGACGTCCGTCCACAAAAGTTTGTTTACAATAAATCGCGCTCAGTGCTCTCAAACAAAACAGTGGCTTCACACACACACACACACACACACACACACACACACACACACACACACACACACACACACACACACACACACACACACACACACACACACACACACACCTTGCTTTACCTGGGAATCGAACTCATGATCTTCTGTTCCAAGCACCAACGCTCTACTGTTTGAGCTACAGCATCAGTCTTGTATGCGTTTCCAGTTATCAGTCTAAACATGTTGAATTATTAAATCAAACAACAAAATTGTTGATAAATGTGTAAATAAAACGTCTGAAGAGTCTGAAGACGCGTTTACACACATCTGGAGGCCATGCGGCACGAATGAGGCGAATTGAGCGTCTGGCGCGAGTGATTTAAGGGTGAGAGAGTGAGATCATTTCTGATTATCGCGTTTAGGCTAAAAATAGGTTCGGCGCTTGGAACAAGATCACGAGCATCTTGCAGTACATTTTAAATATTTTAAATATAATATTTTAAATATTTTAAAAATATATTTTAAATAGCGATTTTGAAACGTGGATGGAGCAGTGAATAGGTTCAGTACACAGCAAAATGACATGACAAACTCGCGTTTTGGAAAAGAGCTCTTCATTTGTAAATTAAACAAATATTAATAATCATGTAAATTTCCTGCACCTGTCATAGACGTCCAAATGACGTCCAAAAAAATTACCCAGTTCAGGTCCAATGTTGAACGTAAATATGACGTCCAAGTTGGGTCATGGTTGGACGTCCAAATAGTGGACCTAGTTTGGACGTCGAAAAAATTACCCAGTTCAAAGGTCCAATGTTGAACGTCAATATGACGTCCAAGTTGGGTCATGGTTGGACGTCCAAATAGTGGACCTAGTTTGGACGTCGAATAGATGTCCAGAATTGGTCATGGACCGACGGACCCAATATAGACATGATCTGCACGTCTATCCGACGTCCAATGTTTAGTGGGTAGATAGCAACTTCAGGTATCACACATTCAAACTGGTTTATTTTGTACTTCAAGTGGTAATTCGGCATTGTTGGGTTTATATGATAAACAGGTTTGAAAGTGCAAAATTCCCTATGTTTTCCATTTTTTTTAAATGGGCACCTTTAGCATCATTTTTATCAAAAACTGCAAGGTTGTGTGTGGAGAACTTTTTCCTAAGGAATCTCTATATATTTCTGATGTTAAAAAAGTAGGTAGTGCCCCACTTGGTGGGACGAAACCCTATTTCTAGGCCTCTTTTAGGCTACCGACAGCGGCCTATCTCTCTCTCTCACACACACAGACACACACACATACACACACACACACTAACCCGACCCCTAAACCTACCCATCACACACATACACACAAGTCAAGCGTCTATAAAACACCGATAGCAGGCCGGGTGAAACCCGTAGTTGTTGGGACATCAGAGACCGGTTTGTCCAGGAGGGCAACATGTTTATTAGCAATAGCTAACGTTAGCTCCGTAGTGTCCGACGTTTTGAGCCATTCCTATGCTTGATTTTTTCCCATCGGACTTCAGTAAAGGGCTGCGGACCTTTCCCACCATCTTTTCCGACATGAAGAATACACTTTACGGGTGTTAATCGAGCTTGATCGCCGCTATCAGATGAAGATGCGCTGCTTACGTCCTCCTCCATGTTTACATGTGCGTAGTGATATTGGCTTGATTTTGGCTGTGACCTACCTACATTTTCGATGCTGATTGGTTGAAAATCTAGCTCAAAAGTTTTACATGTCTCAATACGCAGTCAATATAGTGCGCCAATAAATTACAATTTCTCATTAACTGCAGGATAATGCGTGGAGAACTTTTTGCTTGGATACCTTTTATTAACGTTGAACATATTGAGCAAAAGAAAAATTAGTGCCCCATTTGTCGGAACGAAACTGAACGATACAGCTCACGTACAGCGGCCTACTTTAGGATATTTAAGACAGGTGAGGTTTTTAATCGGAGTTGACGCTAAACTCTGCAGGACAGCGGCACTCTAGAAACAACGTTACCTATTGCTGATGGAGATGATGCTGTATTCAAACTTTAAGCTATATTTAAAACATTAATCCTAAAGTAATATGCAATTATGTAGCTATGTAAGTAAACACAATACGTTTGTAATAAATCACTGTATTAAATTCAACTGGTTTCTGTATATCTTCTCTGTAACACAATCATTTTCAATAATCTTGTCAAATTTGGCGAGGTTAATAAAAAAAAAGGTAGGCAATGCGTAGCGGTGACAGGTCAAAGTCCTAAAGTCTTCAGACAATGGCCGTTTTTAACTTAGTTTTTGCAACGAATTGTAGCGTTTCATAACTGCAGGATGTTTTACTTACAGCAGCCTTAGCATATTGACATCATGAGCCAAGTAATATTGTTTAACACCAATTACCAGTGTGCACATTAACATTCTCATGTATCTCAACATAGATGAAAAAATAACATTATAATATTTTAACAAATATGAAACTAAATGAGCTTATTTAATGGCTACAACACGTATAGTAGACCTACAGACTCTCTATTTGTACAAATTGCTGCACATTTATTTTATTCTGAATTTTGCACACATAAGTTGAAAGTCATTTGTTTGTGCATAGCAAAACATATCTGCAACATTTATCAAGTTCACTGATAATTATGCGTGCATTTATTAATTATTATCTTAATGAATAATGAAACAAGGACGAAGCATGTAAACTGCGTTGTTTGTTTAGAATGGAATGGATCGCAAATAGATCCGAACGAAGAAACGTACAAAACCATAGTAGAAAATGGGTGGGCCCAGACCTAAAATGGGTGGGCCCAGGCCCACCCGGGCCCAATGGTAGCGCCGCGGCTGCTTTAGGCAGGTAATGGAGTCAAACACTAAGCAAATAAATCATCATAATTCATGTTTTTATGAAGCCTTCATGCACCATCTACTGAAAATAAAGGAGAGAAACATCCCTAACCAGGTCTGATTATTACAAAGCAAATTACCAAAATTCCCCATGGGATCCGACTCAATCAATTGCTGTCTTTTAGTGCTTGCCATTAATTGTTCCTGAATTTCCCCAGGCGCTTCAACATGGAGATTTTTACCCATGATTAAATTAAAGATCTTGTTCTGTCAGGCTTGTTTCATAGCTCTTATAAAGTCACATAGAGTGAGGTATTTCATCATTTATTAAGCAGGATGGTCCCCAGTCACTTTCAACTGGCAAGAGCTGCACAACAATTCTTCAATTTTATAATACAACGTGCTCATCATTATTTCAATATCAGTTTGATTGGCTGTGTGATTGTATATGATGGAACTAGTATATATATATATATATGTATATATATATATATATATATATATACACAGAGAATCAAAAGTTTGGGATCAGTATTTATTTATTTATTTATTTACTTACTTGTTTTTTGAAAGAATTTTCTTATGTCAATGCTGCATTTATTTGGTTAGAAACATAGCAAAAATGTATGATTAATTTAAAATTAACTAAAATAAATGTAATTTATTCCTGTGATCAAAGCTGAATTCAGCATCATTACTCCAGTCTTCAGTGTCACATTATCCTTCAGAAATCATTATAATGCTGATTTGCTGCTCAAGAAACATTTATCATTATTATCAATGTTGAAAACTGCTTAATATTTTTGTGGAAACTGAGATACTTTTTTCAGGATTCTTTGATGAATTAGAAAGTTCATAAGAACAGCATTTATTTGAAATCGAAATCTTTTGTAACATTGAAAATACCTTTACTGTCACAATTTGATCATGGGTGCCTGCTGAATAAAATGATAAATATATTTTAAAAAAAATAGTGCTGACCCCAAACCTTTGACTGGTAATATACTGTACTTCACTTTCTTTCTTTCTTTCTTTCTTTCTTTCTTTCTTTCTTTCTTTCTTTCTTTCTTTCTTTCTTTCTTTCTTTCTTTCTTTCTTTCTTAAATCTGGCTTAAAAAAAAAAAAAAAATCTAAATATTTCCAAGCGCCCCATGCATACACGTACCCCTCGTAAGGAATCACTGCTTTAATGATAGGTCAGATCAGTGAGAATAATTTTGGAGCTTGACGTCATTTTTTTTCTTTCTGTCAGACCATAAACCAATGATTAGAACCTCAATCTCATTCAGCTGCACGAGAGACTTTCCAGAGTTTCTTCTGCTGTTTCTCTCTGACTTTTGACTTCACTGTCAATGAGAACTGTTTTTCTTAACCAAATGCATCACCCTCAGTCATCACACACAGGAAACAGAGTTTGCAAAACACACTATTCTTCACTGACCTGCAAAACTGCCCACACAGAATTTAGTCTAATTCTGGGAAAATAGAAAGTTTATTCACTAGGTTTTATATGAAACTGCCTCTCAGGTCAGGACAAAGGAGATTGGATTGCACATTGTTGACAATCATTTTTCTGGTTGCCCCTCAAAGATTCTATTTTGAAGCTGATGAGATTATATTTCATATAGAGATTGAGGCGGTAACCTTGACTCTGTGTTTACAGTAGTTCTGGAATAGCTGTATTTTATCTGATTAGTTTTCTCAGAGGCACACAGACTATGTAAAGAGGAGATATGGAGCTACGGACACTTGAATGTAATACTTTAGGGACTGGTAACAGTATTTTTCCTTTTGCTTCTGATTAAAAAAGAGAGACGAAACAAATATAGTTACATTACATACTTTGAAAAGCTTTGATTTACTGTACAAGCATAATACCTCAATATAAAATTACTCTCTTAATTCTCTCCTTATGAATCTAGAAAAAAGAAAAAAAAAAAAATTTCTTTTGACACATGATATATATATGTCATTCTAGAATATGCGAGTGAGTGGTTTGTAAAGCAGCTCTTATCAGTGAACAGACCAAGAGCATGAAGAGAGCAGTAACACTTGCTCCGGGCTCAAGAAAGGCACACGCAATGGGTGTTATGTCCTGAATGTTCTCTAATTGTATTTAATTTAGACAAAAATTAATCAAATGAATTCCATGCCCAAACAATTCATCAAGCCTCTCCCTTTGAACTTTTCAGTTTCATTCCCTTGGATTCTGGTCACATGTGTACAAGCACACTGCAAGGATCCAACAATATTAACTTTTTGTTACACTTTTTTGATGAATTTTCTTTTCTATACTTTTTCTATAATCTATATAAAATATAACTTTTATATATACTTTAAAATGTGTATTATAAAGGAAAATTAAGACTGATTGGAAAGTTAAGCATGACACATGGGCAAAGTTTAGTGAGTCCATTCCAATAATAATAATAAATAATAATAATAATAATAATAATATATAATATATAATATATATATATATATATATATATATATATATATATATATTATATTATATATTATATATTATTATTATTATTATTATTTATTATTATTATTGGAATGGACTCACTAAACTTTGCCCATGTGTCATGCTTAACTTTCCAATCAGTCTTAATTTTCCTTTATCATTTCCCAAAGGTTTTCAAAGGCTTTAAGGTCACGGGACTGAGGGGGATTTGAAGATTTCAAAATGCTGAGCATGAACACTTTCATTGTGTGCAACTCTGTTTGTTGGTGCACTGCATGCACTGTGTGTTTTAGATCATTATCACGTTGGAAAATACACATTCGATCTTCAAACAGATCCTACATACTTGGCTACATTCTGCTCAGCAGGATTCCCAAGAATTTATAAATTTTCAAAGTGCCAGCAACTTTGTAGATCTATCCAACACTTGCTGCAGAAATGCGTTCCCAATTCCATTATGTTACCCCTGCAGTGCTTATTGGCCCCACACATGCATCTGGTATTAAAACACTCCAGTCCTTTCCTACAAACATACCTGACACAAGGTTGTTACATTTTGACTTGTTGGACTGCAGAACTTGGCTCCAATCTTCCACACTCCAATCCTTATGTTCTTTGGCAAATGCAAGGTGTTTTTTTTGTGTTTTTTTTTTTTTTTTGTTGCAGTTGATAAAACTAATAAATGGTATCTTTACTGGTAGACAACCTCTCAAACCAGTCTCTTATAGTTGTTGGCTTACAGCTCAAGATAAAATTGGAGATTAGATGTCTCATACAGGTCTATAGAAGTTGTTTTGAGGTGGTCCCACATTCAGGGGAATTCCATCCTCCTGTCAAAATGCTCACTAGTCTTCTAAAACCCACAAAATAAAATCTAATAATATAGCTAATATCCGCAACATAGTGACCACTATCATCAAAGATGATTAACAATTAGCATACAGTTGGATTGGCGGAATGGTTCTGTTCTGGGCAAGAACTGCCCCTCCATATGGCCTAGCATGGTTAAGAGCAAAGAGTGCAGCAATAACCCCAATAGGGTAAACAGAACAGAACCAAAATAAATTATATAATTTATGCAGATATCATTAATGTTCTTAATGACAATAATTTAATGTGACAATAAATGACAACCTGATTTGAAGATGAATATCCAGGCCAAGTCTTGACTGGACGAGAGGAGTAACTGGGGATGGTGGAGAGTAATTAGCTTCTGAGCAACGCAATAAAGCTGCTGATAATACTGAATGGACCTTATTTATAGGGATGTTGTGATAGGCCTTGTATTCCTATAGGTAGACGTGGATCGCTGATGCGAACATGACTGACGTGACCTCCTAGAACTAACGCTTTATTTGTTGGATTATAGGCTGAGAATAATGAGTGCAAGCTTGGTATGACCACTTGGCCAAAAATGGCGTCCGCACAATTCAATATGTTTCATTGCGTCATGAAACGTGGAACGAGTATATTAGTTTTACACTAACTAGATAGATGCATGGATAGATAGATAGATAGATAGATAGATAGATAGATAGATAGATAGATAGATAGATAGATTACCCAAAGCAACTGCTTGATAAAAACCCTGAGGAAAAACTAACTTTATGATCTTGATGAATAAAGCACCCATGTTTAAAACTATAACTAACAGAACATGACATAATAGCACAGATCCTTAAACTAACCCTGAAATCCTTAAACAGGACCTGCTGTTGCTCATCTTTCTTTTTAAAGTCAGTGAGTCTGTTAGTGATTCAGACTGTCAGTGGTCACAGTGGTGCAGCTCAGTGAAGGTAAGCTTAGGACCCTGGGGAACTGCTGCACACAAAAGGAACAACTCCTGTCAATCAAAGCCCACAGAAACATGAGGCCAAGACAGTGAAGAGTACAGAAACTTCAGTGCAGAGGTCACTTTCAAATGAGCAGTGTTATGAAACTTTATGCACATAAACAGACAAGCACTCAGAGAAAGACAGACTGCTGCTTTTGTTCTGACCAAAAAGTACTGATCAACTGAGAACATTGTTTCTGTGATAGCTCCTACTAGTCACATAGTCACAGTTGGCACAGCTTGTCACACTAGCTACATATTTAGTATCACACACTAGCGACACATTCTGTATTTTTTACTTTTGAGTGGGCAGTAACTATGATCCCAATGTTTACACACATTTCAGTTGACATATTAATCACGTTTTCTATACATTTGCACACACAAACATTCAATATTTAAAATGAGTTTGATCATCCATTTTTAATCTATTTGAGGTTTATCCATCCCTGAATGACTTAACCCTCCTAATGTATTTTTAAAAAAACGATATACATCTGTTGCATCACCGGGTCTGCTCGGAATGTATAAGCTTATAAAACAGTCATAGCTTAATATTTTTAAACTAAAACCATATTTCATCTGAACAGTAACTTCTCATTAATGAGTGAATGCGCAACATTTTACTTGCCTAAACTTTTAATTTCAGATGAAAAAAACGTATTTTTCAAACCCTCTTTCCTTTTTCAAATTCAGACTATTTGATCTACAAACAGACATTCATTTAAATTTGTAATTTTATTTTAATTTCAGAATTATTGTCTGTGTGCATCTACCACTGTCACCATCACAGCACCTGCAAAGGACACAGAGACTATTACCAGTTTAGCCAAGTCTGCCTATTCATCTATTTGCTGAGCACTCACCTTATCCTGCTTGCTCTCTGCTACCTGCTAATAAACTTCTGTGAACTTGAGTTACCTGTGTTGTCTCCTTATATCGTGACAATATTAACTACATTAAAACAACAGACATAAATACCCCCTAATGACATGAACAGACACAGCTCACCATAAGTCAAAATAACCAAAAGCTTTTAAGAAAAGATATGCACGTCTAAGCCAGCAATGGAGTTCTGGATATCTGTATATAGACCCAGCATCACACAAACTTGACTCATGCAAGTCAAAAAATGACTATTTAATAATATGTTACAAAATCAAGTTGACTGCAGTTTTTAGCTCATTATTGTAAAATCATTGAGAATATTGAGAGGCCGTGCAAAGTGCACTAGCAAAGAAAATAATTGGAAGAATAAAGCAAAAATACACAAAATCTGATAGTCAGCTTGGAAAAACCTTTTTGGAATGTTTTAAAGTTATAAAAAGCCGTTGAAGGTTAAGTAGAATTGCAGGCAATCCATTCCTGGAAGTATGAAGAGTTAAAAAAAAATATCTCATACTCCGTAGAGAGTTATGTGGATGTAGATTGAAAAGTTTTGGAGGAAAAACAATCAGACATTTTCAACACCAATATATGGGATTCCTGAACATCTTCAATTGAAAAAATGTAAAAAAAAATATGAGTCCTATCTTTTAGAAGTCATAGCAACCCGTGTTAGGACAGGCCTGTGCTTCTGTGCTGAATTTGGGTAATGTAGACTAAAAACTCTAGGCAATTTTTTTTTAATAATATTTCAGAAATGACTGAAATTTCCCAAAGAAAGACTACAGGAAAATCTGATTAAATCAGATTTTTAAAAAATTATTTTCCAAACAAAAAAGTAGCCCCGCCTCAAAACCCCACCACAGGCTTAGCCAGAAAACTGACATTTCAGACCAAAGGTTAAAGGAACAGAGTAATGTGCAGTGCAACAATGCAACATTTAACTCAGCCTACCAATGGCTGACAGTTTCTTCATTAAAAAAAAGTAGGTTAGAGAAAGCTTTTTAACATCAAAATAATTACTCCCATCATCCTTAAGTTCCACTGATATAAGGAGTAAATTAGGTCCAGGCGAGGGCACCTTCATTATCTCCAGTCTGGCAGAAGAAATGGACAATTGAGTGTGAGCTTGACTTATTAAGGTCAATGAACAAGTGTGTGGGTGAACAGACTTGGCAGATGCCAGCAGGTAAAGAAAACAGCACGATCACAAGAGACTAATCAGTGCTTTAGCACATCCCTCTGGATCCACATACATACACGCTTTCCCAAGCCTTTGAACCAAGACCGACCGTGGTGTCAGACAGAGTTTATTCCAGCTGAAATCACACAACCGGTCACTAAACATACAAACACATGCCAGCAGCTGCTGCAGTGACACTGCCATTGAGAAATCCTTGAAAATAAGTGGGAATATTTAGGAGAAAAAAAAACTTTAAATAGGAAAGTCGTCAGAGCGGTAAATACAAGGCCGCAGAGAGCAGACAGAACTCAGTGTGCTGGACCTTTACTGAACCTCTGCTGATCCTCAGTCTTGTTGTTTCTGCTCGAGTTCATTCTGTGTCTATGTGAGATGGAAAGGAAATGAGTTAGGGTTCAGCAGAGTGAAGCACACACACTGTGAGAGTGGAGAGCTTCGCCTGTACTGCATTTAAAACCATACATCATATCTGGATCCAAGATGCAATGAAATTTCGTGACAAGAGCTGTTTTCTGCCCTGTGATGACATTTTTCCTAGTGAAACAGGTCAAACTTAAATCGAGAGCACCATGTCTCCAACATGACATAAGCATGCCGGTAACCAACAAATATAACTTTAACTTTAAAATTTTGAAATACCTAGTCAAACAGTGTTAATTTAGTATTAGGTAACACTTTATTTCGATGGTCCACTTTAGACTATTAACTATAGGTGTCAACTACATGTCAACTAACTCTCATTAGAGTATAGGCCTATTATTGTCTGCATAACACTTTATTTTGTTGGTCCCCTAACACAGGGGTTCCCAAACTTTTCCATGACAAGGCCCCCCAAATACCACTAGGTTCTGGCCAAGGCCCCCCTTTTGCAGGATGTGTTATTGAACCCATCGACAATACTATGGCAAATGTAGAAATAAATCAATAAAACATCTAGGTGAACATCAGATTATGTGATGGTGTTTGATACCAGCCAATCAGAAAGATTATAGAGATGAACCGATTACAATTTTCAAGGCCAATTCCAATTTGTCATTGAGTTTGACCTGCCAATACAGATTTTAGCCGATTCTGATTTAATTTTTTCTAACCACTTTACAGCACACACAAATATTTATTTTCTATATATATATTTTTTATAAAACACCACTTTTATCCAAACTGATTAATACAAACAAGTTTAAATGGGTACATTTTCTATAAATATTTTTGAGTCTTCATTTTATTGAAGCCTACTGAAGTTCTTGTTAAAACACACTATACATGCAAATTATGTGAATTTTTGGTACTTTTTGTGTGAAATCATATTTATTTTGTCCATCAAAAGTGTGCTTTCACTTTAATTGAGCGTGAGCAGCGCATCAAAAATAGACTCGGCGCCGGAACCCTCCGCTTCACTACTGCTCACTGCACGCGACGCTCCTGCTTGACGCTCACGCGCTGCTCCTGCTCGCGGTGCTAATGCACTCACTGAACATGCACGGCGAAAAAAAATTGCGCTACTCGCGCGCCGCTCGCGGTCTGAAACGGCCGTAATTCACAAGGTTTAATTCCTACATGTGCGTTCTGTGTGCACGTGTGATGCTGATGTTACGCAATGTTAATCATGCGGCGCCCTAGTGCATTTGAATCGGCATTATGTCAGACTGAAAATCACGTGAAAATCGGCCAGTTCTGGTCACCAGCCGATCAATCAGTTAATCTCTAAAAGATTAGCATTAAAAGTATAATGTTCAGATGCTATGCAACAAATTATAAAAATGTTATTTTATAACAATACTCATATTAACACATTTTTTTTCCAACTTGCTGCGGCCCCCCTGGCGGCCCCCAGTTTGAAAACCCCTGCCCTAACAAACTGACTTTTACTTTTTCTCCTGTAAGGGAGTTAGATTATTTTGCTGTACTCTTTTTTTCTTTTCTTTTAGTTTAAGTAGTTTGGTTAATAAGGAGTTAGACTGATTATGTTTGTTGCTTTGGCAATACCCCCCTTCTGAATCTTATATCCTCTTTTTCTTTTGCCTAATTTGTAAATAAAAACTACTTTTCTTTCATGAGATAATTATGTGGTTATTGTGAAACAACTCTGGGTCTGGAGATGGGGTGGCTTCATGATGTTGCACCTTCATTTCACCACCATCCATTTTTGTTGTTGCTTTCCTCCGGAAATTGTAACATAGTCGAATGTCAAAATAAACTTTAACCTACTGTAGTACTGTTTTTTTTTTGTTTTTTTCTATTGTATTTATTAATAATGTGAAGCTTATTTTTTATATATTTTCAGTTTTCACTTTATTTTTTAAGTTTTAATGATTTTTAGTAATGACAATTTTTTTTTGTTTATTTTTGTTTATTTTAAAATATTTCTATTTAGCTTTATATTTTAACTTTTAGTACTTCCACTGAAACCTATTTTAGTGAGTTGCCATTATATTTTATTTCATCTTTATTTCAATGAATGAAAATTAGTTTATAGCTTTAGTTAACAATAACAACACTGGTCAGAAATGACTAAAACTATCTGAACACGTGGTTTTTGAATACAATAATATTCACTATCCTAATAATCCATATAGAAATGCATTAAAATGAATTTAACGTTTAACATTATTTTCTTGAGTTACAAAAGACTGACCACAACTTTCTATGTAAACCAATTACCTTCATCATCATTCAATCCTAAAAATGTGCTAAATTCCTTGTACACATCAAGTTCATACTGTACATTATAAAAACACCCAAAGTATTGAAGGACAAGCTTTGGATGAGTTTCTTCTATAATACTGTACTGAGATCACCAAGTCATTCACCATTCATTCATTCATTTGCCAAGTCACGTTAATGAATGAATGGTAAATGGTCATTTTTCTCTTTTTCTCACACAAAGAGAAAAATGAGTTGGATATTTCTTTAATTTCTTATTAATGATTAATTCCTCCAGAACATGATTGAAGTGTTAATGACAATAAGTTGTACATAAAGTGAGGTCAAAGCACCTTAATTGAGTTTGGTGACTTTTACTTCATTGCATTGAGGGAACTTCTCCTTCATTGCTCTTACTGTCAAACTAAAATGGCAGATGCTGAAATATTTGACAAATATGGCCATTTCAGTTAATATTAAGTAAGTAAAGCTAGAGTTTCCTGGAAACGTCCAGCTAACATTTTGAACTTCTTGAAATTGCTGTCAAAAGCAGAATTGTTGTTCTCTGTCACAAATGGCATAATTATATTTTTCCCTTCCCTTCCCTTCCCTTCCAGGTTCTTTTTTTTTTTTGAGAATAAAGTGTTTGTATTCCGCAAAGAAAGACAGGAAATCACTTCGCAATTTAAGAACGCAATCTGGTGTCAACAGTGAGTAACAGCCTCCAGTCTGAAATAATACAAAAAACCCCACAACTAAACAGTCCAGCCGTGTAATGAGCTGGCAGATCCTGTAGGAAAACAAACACATTAGAAGAACCGCCTCTCCAATGGCCTAAAGCTAAGAATACATGATCAGAGAATGACGCTTAACAGTGAGAGTTGGACAGAGACATATGAAGGACACTAGAGACTCATCCTGTGAACTTCCCTTCACTGTTACTTCTGTTCAGTAGTTTATTTTCCTAACCAGTCTGTATAATGAGGTATTAATAATCTGGAGGTTCATCAGGATCAGAAAACGTTTACATCATGTTTGGAGCCTATGTCATTTTTCCAGAAATGTTATAATGATAACAATTAGTCAATCACATTTTTAAATAACAATAAAGCAAAATGTAAGTGCAGGACTCCAAATACCATTAGAAATAAATATACTTAAAGTTTTCCGAAGGAAAACAAGTTTGTCTCCATAATCTTTAATCAAATTAAATAGTTTGATTTAGCCTTTGAAATGACTTCTGAGTTAACATTAGAAATGTATCTTATTTTTCAACCCTTTCATACAGTGACAGCTTTTCAAAATTAAATCAGTTCTCAACATGTCTCGCCCAAAATGTTTTTATTGACTATTGACTTTTTACTCAGAAATGTGTCACATTATGCAAGTGAAATGGGATCCAAACTATTTTACTGTATTTTAATGCATTCATGTTTGTATCATTTTAATGCGGAATTTATAATAATAATGTGATTGCTGAAAACATTTGTGCAGAAACGAATTCATTGACAGCTAATAAAATGTATCACATTACAACCGAAAAATACATTAATTATTGATTAAGCATTAACACCTCTCTACTGGAGCCCAAACATCAACATTTGATTTTCTTGTTTTCGCCTGTAACAGTCGAGTCATAAATATGCAATCGTGTCTAATCGTGTCATCATCTATTTCTTATATTCAACTTTTCTATCAAATTCTAAACAGAGAGAAACAGAGAGAGAGCGAGAGCAGTTATATTAACTCAATGATACTAACAAAAGTTACTGTTAAATAAGAAACCTGTTGTCATTTCTCTCATGTAACCAAAGTCTTTTAGTACTCTTAAAACAATTGGCTAACCATCAAGAAGGCAAAAGGCACAAAACAATAAAAAAAATAAAAATGTAATTGTAAAAGTTCAAAAGTTCAAAACTTTGGGGTCGGTAAGAATTTTTCTATGATTTTGAAAAGTCTCTTTTGCTAACCAAGGCTACATTTATTTAATCATAAAATGCAGTAAAAACTATTAACCGATGTATCAGCCAATAATCGCATCAGCCAATTCGAGAGAGTATCACATGTAATACTTATTTAATATGCAAAGATGTTAGCCAATCACAACAGTGGGCGTTTACATTGATGTCTCACAGCAGACACGCCCCTTTCAACAGAGCTTTCAAATCAGAGGGCTAAAATCAGGGTAACATTTTTATTTCATTTCTAAATTATGAGCATTTTTGATGTAACAATCATACTACCATTATAAGTGAACCTTGGGAAACATTATAAAATAATAAAAAAATGCAGTCCATGACCCCTTTAAGAAAATCAAATATTTTTGTATTGGTGCATCTCTAATAAAAATAGTATACTATTTACATATATGTTAAAATATTGTTTATTTTTGTGATGATGCCTGATACAAGATCCTTCAGAAATCCTTCCAATATACTGATTTGATGCTGAAGACACTTTTTTTTTATTATCCATTTTTATATGATAACTTTTTTCAGAAAGTTCAAAAGAACAGCAGTTATTGAAACAGAAATCTTTTGTAACATTAAAAATGTCACTTTTGATCAACTTAATTTATTTGCTGAATAAAAGTATTAATTATAAAACATTAAATAAAATACAAACTTTACTCCACCCAAACCTTTGAATGGTAGTGTACTTGGTATACATAAATGTAAAATAAAGATAAATGACACTTATGTTATCTTGATTTACAGTACTATACAAATCATAATGGAAAGCGCTTTAGCAACATGGATATAGTTCCCTTCCCAGCTGACTTCCTTTTGTGAACATCTATTTAGCACATTTTGAAAAAATGTGTAACATTTGTGGTGGCTGAAACGTTAAAAGGAACAGTAAGCCCTATTGCTGCTGTTTGTGCACAGATGTTCTACTCCTGTCCATATATTCTTCAAACTGGCTCAACATATGAACGTGGTTTCAGGAGTGATGTACCTCTCTTGACAGTAGGCTCTAGTGAGATTGAGCAGTGGGGGTTCGTGAGAGCATTAAACCTGAAGTGAACTGGCTCTGACTGCCTGCGGAGACCTCAGATCCAGCAGACATCCGCCAGCTCACCAGTAGCAGATTAGCAGAGGAAGACACATATCCAGTACCCCGCTGAGAACTAAAGAGCGCTATAGCTTTCACAAACCACAGTGTGATCGCTCATTCACAGGGGCCAAACGAAAGCAACACAGTCTTGCGCTTTGTATTTTACTCTGTGAATATTAGATTAAGAAGCATTAAGTGTCCCTAATGTGAATCTCGATGTATTGACGTACTCTGTGCATAATATAACAGCAATTAATGTATATTAAGTCATTTAGCTGATGCTTTTTATTCAAAAACAAAAAAACATTTCCAATGCAATGACATTAGCCAAACATAACAGTGGCTGTTTACTGACAAGTCTTAAAGGAGCCTCCCATAAAAAAAAACGGATAATTTTCCATTATCCAATTTATATCCAATATATTCCAAATTATATTTTTGTGTGTGTGTAAAAAAAACGTATTTAAAATTATAAGTGAACCTTAAAGGATTAGTTCACTTCAGAGTTAAAATTTCCTGATAATTTATTCACCCCCATGTCATCCAAGATATTAATGTCTTTCATTCTTCAGTCGAAAAGAAATTAAGGTTTTTGAGGAAAACATTCCAGGATTTTTCTCCATATAGTGGACTTCAACGGGAACCAACGGGTTGAAGGTCCAAAATGCAGTTTCAGTGCAGCTTCAAAGGGCTCTACACGATCCCAGCCGAGGAATAAGGGTCCAGTGCTGGATCGCCATTGTTGGTCATGGTATGTCTTTGTATGTTGCCAAATCGTTGACTTGTGCGTCCCTTCATATTTTCCCTGTGTCCCGTCCAGTCCAGTCCAGTCCATGAACATCTTGGATGACATGGGGGTGAGTAAAGTATCAGGAATTTTTTATTCTGAATTGAACTACTTCAAAATAATACAAAACAAATTCATGTCATGACCCCTTTTCTAAGTTAGACTGAGTAGTAAATGGGGCCAGATTTTGGAGGATTTTCTAGTCAATCACTGAACCCTGGAGGTTAGACAATGTGACTTACAGTAGAAACCCTTTCTCACCAAAATACCTTGAATGACCTACCTGTGACGTGGGACCCAAACCATCGGATTGAAATTGTCGTGACGAGGATCGACAAGAAGATCTGGTGATTTATAATGTCTATAGGGCTGCAGACATGACTCTGGCCAGCCGCGAGGCTTCGGTGATGGATAGCGAGGCGGCCTCCGTTAAACGTCCACTTTTGAAGCCTGACTGATTGCAGGTACTTCTGAGAGGAAAAAAGTCACCTGATTGAAACCTACTCTCTCAAGTGTTAATGCCATGAACTTGAGGGGAGAGACAGGTTTTTTATTTGAGAGACAATTTTTTTTGGAGAGACAGGCCTCCCAAATGCATACATGTAAATCTAATCCTGTCAATCAGTAAGATTTTATTATTATTATTTTTTAATTTTTTTTGAGAGAGAGAGAGAGAAATTAAAACGTTCATTTAGAAAGGAAGCATTAAACTTATCAAGTGACAGTAAAAACATGTATAATGTTACAAAAGTTTTCAAATAAATGCTGTTCATTTGAACTTTCTATTAATCAAAAAAAAAAAAAAAAACTGTTATTACATTAAAGGTGCTGTAAGCGATGCCACGCATTTTTTAGGCCAAAACATTTTTTGTCACATACAGCAAACATCTCCTCACTATCCGCTAGCTGCCTGTCCCCTGAAAACACTGTAAAAAAACGCGGTCTCTGTAGACACCACAGGCTCCACAAACGGCAACAAAAACAAACTGGGCTCAACCACACCACGAAACACAACAAACAGTGCTCCAGCCAATCACCGACAAGAAGTATTTGAGGGGTGTGGTTTGGGGGTTAGTGCTCGTGCACATGAAGGGGGTGTGTGGAGGAGAGAGAAGCATGAAGAGGGAAGTTTGAATTATGGCCGACACACGACCAAAGAGACGACGTTCCGATGAACAAATTGCAAAGAAGAGGGACAAGGATAAGGGACGAGGATAAGGAACGCGCGAAATACCGAATTTACATCGGAAAAAAACTTTGAAAGGTGGCGAGAACTCCGCCGGCAGAAGGGCTTCCGATCCACATTCAGTTGCTCTGTTTTTGCAGAACAGGTAAATCCATATTTCTTTCTAAACTGACGTTCATGTTCGCCAAACCAACACAAGGATGTAATTAGCTAGAACTATGCAGTCAGCGTTAGCTTTGGTGAATACAACATATAACGTTATGTTTCTAGCAGCTAGCGATCAAGCAAATTCACAGTAGGGCGACAATTTGTGTGAATGATTGTTTTCATCCACTCTTTGTTATGAATTTGAATGTTCATTTATAGGCTGTTGACAACGTTGACTAAATTTGTTTACGACGCCGCCGTTGTTTATGCTCACTGGGAAACGCGAAGCTACGTTATCTTGCGTTATCTTTTTGTTTGACAACAATTCGAATGTCAACAAGAAGTTATGACTCCCAGCATCGCTTACAGCACCTTTAATGTTAAAATGTAGGAAATGTTTATTGAGCATGTTTAATTTTTTATTTTTTTGCTAAAATATATTAAAGGGTAACTAAACCCTAAACCAACTTTTTTTATTTAATGATCTGTAAGAATGAGGCTTTATTAGTGCTGTTCATTGATTCGAGTAACTTTTTTGACATTTGGGTATAAAGTGTTTTAATTTTACAATATATGGTGTAAAAACGTCTGAGTGCTGCCCTCTTAAGGTTGAACGGTGGCTACTGCAGTTGAATTTTCCTATTGGATGTTGCGGTGGCAAGTGACGTAAAAGGTGGCAGGTGACGTAAGCAGGTTCCAGCTCTACCACGCCCCTGGTACGAGCTCACCACGCCCTTGGTATGAGCTAGCGTAGATTTATCTGTGTACAGTGGTCAGGAGGGTACGTAGGTGTAGTGTTGCTGGTTGCAAGGAACAGCACTGCTGGACTGCATAACTTTCCAGCAGACTTGGAAAATAGGCGCCAGTGTTTGCATGCACTTGGCCTGGAAGACCGTGAGTGTGAAACCTGCATTTTCGCGGGATTGCTTCTCCAACGCAATAGAGGTGGAAATGGGCTTCTCTACACAGCTCGCGCTGAAAAGCGACGCAGTGACAAACGCTCCTGCATGGACTCCACCACCGCAGCGGCGTCTTGATGTGAGTGATCATATAATTTAATCACAATTTATGGTTAGGCTAAAGTTAATCCTCTGGGTCGACAAACCCGTCGGCGCATTTTGCTGGATTTTTTCACATAGCGGCAAAATATGAATATGCCTATATAGAGAGCGCACGCTATTGACATCAACTTGATAAAACCAGAGAATGACGGGCTCTGATAAAACTCATCAGATGCATGTACTTTACGTCGTCTTGCGACCCTGTGAGCAAACTCCATTTTAGAGTCTGACAGCAGGTCTCAGGTGCACGCCCCCCCGCTCACGGTTCGTCCCCTCTATCTCTGCTGGGGTCTGCCCACTTTTCTAGCATTTTTCAAATATTGACAGTGGGTGGAGTCAGGCTCTGACCAGGGGTTTAGTTACCCTTTAAAATAGAAAACAGCTATTCTAAATTGACATAACATTTCACAAAATCACTGTAATTTGATCAAATAAATGAAGCCTTGTTGAGACTTATTTAAAAATCAAACATTTAAAACAATCTCACTGACCCCAAAAATGTGATAATTAATCTAGAATCCATTACCCTAATTCCACCTTATTTTACCATTAAATTTTAATTAAAGCAGACAAGATAATAATTTGTAACCTTAATTCAATCTAATGTTAACGTCTCACCATTGCTGAATACAAACCAAAACCATTTACCTCATCACTCTCAAGGATTATGAACTTGTGAACTCATGATACATATTTTCTAGAGGTTGTTGCATTTATTACAGGGAAAATATTTGGAGAGCAGTTTGTGTGCCGGTGATAATCTCTAATCTAACTACGAGTTTGTATTTGTAAACAAGCATTTCAAGCACATGAGACACCAACCAACAACTTTCCCTTTCCCGGAGTCCCTGGCTGCATCCGAAAGCTTGAAAATGCTGCCTTTCGGAGGATGCATTCCAAGGAAGGAAGGCATCAAGACAAGAATCCAATGTTAGCTTCGCGTCCTGTCTCCTGAGGTACCTTAATCATTTTTGAAGGCGGCATAGATGCATCCTTCACTACCTTTGATATCCCACAATCCAGTGTTTTTCATTCTGTGACAGTTGAGCTAGAAAAATAAAGATAGCGTCAGAAAGTTGACAAACATTTTCCACTTTTGATGTCATTTCTAGCAAACAATTACTATTGTGGTTATTAAATATTCGCTTAGTTTTCACCAAAGCTCTCTCTGTTGTAGATCAATAAACTGTTGCGCTCCCTCAAAAAGTCTCTTTGAAATCAGTTTTTTGAGGTGCCTTTGTGCACAAAAGCTACCTGCAAATTCATTGCCTGATAGGGCAGCGAGGCAACAAGTCAGCTGTCTAAGCTTTTGGACACAGCCTCTGTTTGTCTTCGTTGCTACCGGTGTCCAGCATTAATCAGTATGTTTTATCTGAGTTGTGAGCTTGCAGTCTGAATTTACATTTACACATTTTGGCAGACGCTTTTATCCAAAGCCACTTACTTTGCATTCAACATACACATTTTTATTAGCTCATGCATTCCCCGGTGTACTGTGCTGTACTGTTGGCTCTAACGGAACACATCAAATTGAATGCAATAAGAAGGAAAGACTGAGCACTGTGAAATAATACTAGACAATAAATGAACACATTTTTCTACTGCATTGTCCTTGCTGGCAGTGCAACCAATGTTGTCCTTTTGCTAGTCACATCTCAAATCTCAATTTGTTTAGGTCATTTGTTGTTGTATACTACTGTGCAAAAGTTTGGAGTCAGACAAAAAAGACAGATATATTAAAGATGTATTAATTCTGTTCTTTTGAACTTTCTATTAATCACAGAATCCTGAAAAAAAAAAAAATGGGGCTAAAGGTACACCTTAAGAAAAAATTGCTTTTTACTACTCCCTTATAGTTTATGATTGCAGAACAAAAAATGATTCTAATTTGCTACTTAATTGTACAATTCATTTAAAAAAAAAAAAAAAAAAAAATAAAAGCATTAAATATTGGATCAAATAAGCACAGAAACCACTTGACCGTGATCACGTCAAGGATCAGCCAAATTTCCACATGCATCTTGAAAAGCGGATGTTTTGGAAAGTGCTAAGTCAAGTTTTTGTGCCATCTAGTGGTTTAGAGGAGAATAAAATCTAATGCGCCCTTTACCCCAGTGCGCCTTTAGCGCTGTTTTATTGTCTTTCTGATCAAATAAATGCAGGCTTGGTGAGCATAAGAGACTTTTTCAAAAACAGTAAAAAACATTGCTGTTGTTTTTTTTTTTACCCAACCGTTGGGTTACGTATATATCGGGTCATTATGTTGGGTTATTTAAAAAAAAATGTTGGGTCATTTTGAAAATCGTTGGGTAATTTCAAGTAATAACCCAGCTGTTTGGTTAAATATGATTTATAAGTGGTACTACAATGAATAAATGGTACTGCAATAAATAAAGAAAAAAATATAGCGTATTAACTATAGCCACACTTAACAAAATGTTCTACATTAGTTAATGTGTATACCATGTCAAATAATTTTTTTAAAGCAGTTATTAAGCTATTTAATTTTTCAACATAATATTGTTCAATACTAATTCATGGTTGGTAATATTATAAATGAACATAGGCCTAACTAATGTTGATTTATACAACATAAAGGTACAATATGTATTTTTTTCTGCTTTAAAAATAGCAAAAATCACTATATATGTTATATATTTTTTATAGTTGTGTACTTACATTATCCGGACTGTTTCCAACAACTTTCAAACCAGGAGAAATTTGTAATTTAATTCGAAGACATGGACCGTTTCTTTATTTCTGTTTTGTCGCCGTCAATGGCGTCATATCCGTGTTCTCCCTGGTTTCCGCTCGTACTGCCATAGTAACCAGAGCCCTCTGATAGTAACCAAGGCGACAGACGTGGACAACTGTGTAGTTCGTAATGTCTATCTGCACGCTGTTGTTGTTTCGTTCAAACATTATGGACCATGGCAAGCAGACTTTGGATAAAAAAGGAGAACTCAAACGAGAATCAATATCAGCGCGGTGTTTTCGAGATGCCTAGAGCTCCCATAGACAGTATATAAATGAGAGCTCCACATCCGAGACTTCGACAGCTCCTACATGTACTTTATTAAACAGGTGAGCACATTTACATAAAACTAATCAATGTTATATAGTTCAACAATGATAAAATGTTAGAATATGATCTGTATGTTATTCTAATGTTGATCTAGCTTACTGCTAGTCTCATACAGACAAACTAACACATAGAATAACATAAGTTTCAACACATTCAAATGCAGTTTAGTGTGATAGTGTAATGTTAGACCAAGTGAAACAGCGCTGCGTTACCTCACAAGTTTAATTTGTCTAATAAACTGACCTGCGAGTAGTAATTCTGCACTTGCGTGTAGTTCGGTAGAATGAAATTATTCATTCCATATTCCTTTTATATCCACGGGACTCGCGTCGCGTGTGGAGCTGATAGCTGTCTCTTAGCAATCCCGACCTGCTTCATATCACAGTCACTTGTATATAAACTTGTATTTACTCATCCATAAACATTATTAGATCGGTCGGCTTGACGTTGACGACAAGATTCATAATTCTTAGCAAATGTTGTGTCATCAAACTACGCCTTTGTTATTGTAAGAGCTTAGCGACCCCTAGCGGCAAAAAAAATTACATATTGTACGTTTAAATAGTTAAAAACTGAACAAGCAAAAAATTATTTAATAAGTATAATAAATGCTATATAAAAAAGCACATGTAATAAACTAGGAGGGCAGTATTTCCAAAAAAGAAGTTATAGCCTATGTTAATTAAATTGTTAAGGATCTGGTATTGTTATATTTGGAAACGAAACCTTTACGCCTAGTCACTCTTCCCGGATGATCTGAGGGTTGTCTCTGTGAACCTTCTTACCCTTTTTACTCCATGAATGTTATAGCTCTGACCTCTTCGCATCCTCTCTCCTCCCAGCATCGTTTCTTCCCTACCCTTCAGATTCTCCCTGTCCTCATCCTCAGGCGGCTGCCCCCCTGCGTGCCCGTGTGGCTGTGATTAATTCAGCTGGGCTCTGGGAGCTGCTCACGATGAGAGAAATTTACGCAGCTAACGGCAGATCAGCTGTTCAGCGGTGTCCTGCACGGGAAGGAGGACCATGCGGCACACATGATAAATAACAACTGATGAGGTAAAAAAAAAAAGAGGACACAAGAGAGAAGTACGGATGAATGTGATGAGCAAAAAAGGTTTCAGTGTCCCTCAGTGCCCACCTCGTGTCTCTGGAGATCTGATTCTACCACACAGAATTATTGATGAAGCATATAGCAGAAAACAACACACTTATGAAGACACTAGGAAACTGCAGGTAGCTGGAAGGGAAACAAAGCATAATGAGAGAAAAAGACAGTTAAAACCTTTATGAAAGGCTCACTGTAGAAGAAAATTACCAAGCACAAAAATGCTGTATGGTCTGTCCTTATCTGATGTCAGGATGATAATGGCTCTGCATGAATGTCACATACACACACTGAAGGTACATACAGATGTCAATCTTCCTCCTTGTGTCGGAATTAAGAGTTTCTGTCTCCATTTAATAGAGGTAGCAATATCTGCAATATAGCAGTCTTGATGGTACTTGGTAAAAAGATGCTGTTAAACAAATGTTTAAGATATACTTATTATTCTTCAGGGATTTCATGTTTAATTATATTTTAGATAAAAGTTGCAATATTTTGAGTAATTAGTCACAGAAAATGATAATGTATTTATATATTTATTTTATAATGATGTCTTTTTTTATTGATTACCAGCTCTAAAAAATAAAATAAAACATAACATAAAGATAACATAAAACATAACATAACTGCAATGATATTATTGATCTGACTATACTGATGCTGCTGTATGAGAACTGAACTGAGATGGACAATTTTTTATCTTTTTTTTTTTTTTGCATAACTGCTTTATAGATGATATGAACTAATTTAATAATTTATGATCTTTACAACGGAACTGAATCAACACTGAACAACAACCGAAATGCATCATTTTCACTGTAAAGCTGCTGGAAACAATCTGTATTTGTAAAGCGCTATATAAATAAAGGTTAAAAAACAAGAGCCATTGAAGTCAGAGCCATAGCTGTGTGGGTATAAGTGTTTCGACATATGGTGTGGTTGATATAAAAAAAAAAAAAAAAAAAACAAATATTTGAATAAGGTACAGCCCTTAACATTTCAAACTCATGAAGCAAATTAATAAATAAATTCTCACTCTCAAACTGTAAGCCATCGATTCAATATCAAAATTCTCAATCACAAAGAAGCCACACGCAAACCCACAGAACACATCAAGAAACATGCATTTGATCTGAATTGTTCAGCTTATTATAGTAGGCTATTGCTGTGCAACAAAAGGCCAAGAGTAATCAGAGACTACTGCACTAATGAACAGAAATATCTTGAAAGCACAGTGAGGCAAGGACAGGGGGCTCGTCGAAGCATGCAGCCCAGTTTGAATAGAGATGAATGGCTCCATATATCATTAACCCTGCCAAGGAGCAAATAGCAGTCAGGCAAAACAAAAGACCACAGGTTTCTGACACTATTCATTCCATATGCAATATTAACCGCTGCGTAATCTCTATGTGGCATAGAGAACCGCAGTAAAGAGAAGTGAAAAGTGCACTGAATAGATGCTTTATCAATAAATGATACCACACTAGGGGATTCTGGGAGGCTCTGCTCTCAATTTAAAAGTTCATCATCTTGTGACAGCAAGAGAATGTGCATGCAAGTTCTGAGATCTCTTTTGTCTTGTTCATTACACAACCCTCCACATTTAAATCCCATCAGTGCTCAATATTCTTTATCTCAATTGTAACAGAAGCTGACCTTTCCTATTTCTCAGAGAAGAGTGATTAGAAATCAAACGGGATAGAGGAGCAGATGGCATTCTCCCATCAGATCGGTAGCAATAGAGGAAGCATAGTAGGAAAGTTACGAGCATTTCATCATTGTTACCTCACTCTTATGAGCACATAATGGAGATGCCTTGGAGAGATTTCTGTTATCTATCTGAATGCCTTGCAATGGGCCATACAGAACATCTCGTAACCCTCATTCCCTGGAGGAGGGAACGGAGACGTAGTCGGACGTACCGACTGATTGGGATAACGCTTAGGGAGCATGTCATCTTCGAGTATTGTTAAAACGAGCCAATGCACATTGGCGTGCGTGAATTGCATCACACGCTCCGCCCCGCAGTGCGGGTATAAATATGGAAGTGGATGCAAGCACCAGTTGTTTTTCGCTGAGGAGCCGAGCGGAGCCCGGAGTCAGTGGTGGTCCAGCAATAGTGGCGACGGGACTACTCCTCTGTTCGCTCCTTCAGGGAACGAGGGTTACATACGTAACCGAGACGTTCCCTTTCAGTATGGTCACGTTCGACGTAGTCGGACGTACCGACTGATTGGGATCCCCATTAAAACGCCACTAGAGCTGCCACCTTCCAGTGCCTAGATCAAAAATGACAAAAGCCTCCTGATCCTCCCACATATTGAGGTGGACAGGGCTTAGACCAGGAAAGTCACTGCTGTTCCACAGGACCACTGGGAAAGCGGTAACCTTTCGTCGGAAGGAATACACTGCGGAAGCCACATCCTGCCCGTAGGGAGGTAACATGTGGAGAATAACACATATGGACTGATCGAATTACCGGGCAGTACAACATATGGAATGTTACTGAGGTGGCTCCAGCCAATACCAGGGGGGAGACGCAACCAGTCAGCGACGGCAGAGCAGGCTAGGGAGCCGCAGGGAGCCGTACCATGAAAGAATACACATATGGGATCGCTGTAGGAATCACAACATATGGACCCAGCCTAGCACAAGTTCCATGTAACGACGTTAAATGTGACTACTGTCACATCTAACAAAATAAAACATAACATAAATCCAGGTCTGGCCTCTCTCGATCTCCACTGTCGTCGCTCCTCCTTTTATGCTTCCGCTCTTCCGTGAGAGATATGAGACCGGTGCGTCTCGCAGGTGTCGCTCATCAGTAATCACCTGCCTTGCGCTGCTCTCTCTCGGCCCTCAGCCTCGTCCTGATCGCCCCTCGCAGGCCGGGGGGTACCCACGAGACTGCGCTCTAGGGGAGAGAAAAAAATAAAAAAAATAAAATCTTGTTCCGGTTCCCACAACGCACTGCCATCTGGCACTATACCAGCTGGGCGATCTTCTCCGCGGTGCCTGGCGGTAACCTGGCACCCCTCGGTGGATGGCTCGACACTCCTCCGCTGCCTGGTGGACGATGGCTCCTCCGGATACGGGCAGACGTCAGTAGTCCCCCGTTCCCTGCTCCTCCCCATCATGGTGGATGGGAACAGGCTCCGGCCCAAGGCGAACGGCAGCGACTCCTCCGCTCCCTCATGGACGGCAGCCGCCCCCCTTGACCTGACGATCAAGTCATGCTTCCCCAGGGATTTGGATCCACTGCATCATGATGTGCGTTAATACAAAGGCAACATATATTTTGAGGGTGGAGGGAGACAGCCCTCGCTCCGACTCATCTTGCAGGAAAGAAAGCACCTAAGTGATCGAACACCTTCAGGGGGCTTCTCGTGAGAAGAACACCAACAACTAACTGGTTCCACTTCAAGTCGTAAGCAAGCCTCACTTTTTCGAGGGAGCTCTTGCAGAAGTGATGGTATCTACGATCATTTTGAGGTAGACACCTGAACCTCCACATCAAGACATAGAGTTTTCAGAGGTCTGGCGCGGGTGCCAACGGTGCCCCGTCCCTGAGATGTCTCAGAGGAATGGGTCAGGAAGGGCCTGTCGAGAGGAGCACAAGTTCAGGGGAACCAGGTCCAGTTGGGCCATTAAGGGGCAACTAAGAAGACCTGCTCCTTCTCCTTCCTGACTTAGCACAGTGTTGTGCAAGAAGGCTCACTGGGGAAACGCATTTTTTGCATAGGTCCCGGGGCCAGCTGTATGCAAGTGTCTCCGTGTCGAGGGTCTTCCACTCGGTCAGGGAGTAAACAACTGGCAAAGGGACGAGTTCGGGGAGGCAAACAGATGCGGCCAGTGAGAATGGGTATATATGTACTGCGGGAAAATAAAATAAAATAAAATAAAATAAAATAAAATAAAATAAAATAAAATAAAATAAAGATAATACATAAATGGTTTACAAAATATTTCCTACAAAACTGAGCAAACACATCCAAACTATTCTCACTGGATTTAGGCCTCAATATTTAACACATTATGTATTATTGTGGCAAAAACAAGCATGAATTTCCTACAAAAGCAACAAAACTGACCAAACAAACAAACTATTCTTACTGAATTTATCCATTTGATATTTAAGACACACATGTACTGTATAGCAGCAAAAACAAACACTAACATAATAAAATATAAAATAAAATAAACAGAGCAATTCCAATAGGGTCCTGACACCATCGGTTCTCGGGCCCTATTAAATAAAATAAAATACAAAAGTAAATAGAAACTAAATAAATTAATGATTTCCACACGATTTTCTACAAAACTAAGCAAACACAAACATATAAACTACTCTCACTGAATTTTACACTTATATGTATTGATTAGTTTGAACCCTAGAGCAAACAATCAATCATACCAACCTTCAAGGAAGGTTTCTCAAATCATGAACTCAAGAATGCCCTGGTAACAAAGAAAACACAGTTACAACAAATCAGAAATCATCTAACTCAATTGAAACTCACAAGCTGGTGCAGGTTTTCAGCTTTACCAGGTTTAGACCAAAAAAAAAAAAAAAATGTGTGGAAGTTATAGGCTCATGGTTTATGAATGATCAGTATTTTTGTTGTGCTGGTAGAGATGTTCTTGTGGGGGTTGCTAATATTGAATTCAGTAATGAATGTCTGTGAAGATGTTTACGAGCAGTGATTAATCTTCAGGGCTTGATTGAGTCATGGGCATCTGAAGTTGAGCAAGCGAGAGTACAGATGTCTGGAGGGGAGAGAATAAACCAGCTTTTCCAGGCAATGACAACAAACATTTTTTTGTGCCAAAGCTAAATTAAAGATGGACCTTCGGTTTCATTGCCTAGCGAGTCAAAACGGCTCCTACCAGACAATTTTCTCAGTCAAACACTGTTGTTTGACGGTTTTCATTCTTTCTTTTTTAGAGAGCAAGTCAAAAATGGGTGTTTCTACCATTTAAGGCTCTTGAATAAATGTTGTTCTTTATATGTTCCGAAAGTAATGAAGAAACTGAAGTTTCAAAAAACAGTCGAAACTACATCCATAAGTATCACACAAGTCACTTTCTGAGGACTCTCAGGGTAATTTGTGTACTGTAACACATGTCTTGAGATGCCAAGGTAAGAAAAGGCTTACCAGGTGAATTTATTCATTGATAAAAGCTGTCACTGCAGTGACTTATCAGGTCAGACGGTACATCTAATCACTGTTGTATGAGAAACATGTCAGCAGTGGTTAATTAGCATGCTAAATCAGCCTGTGCTGTGCTGAAATACTCACGGGATATTTTGTCCTCTTAATAAGACAGGCAATGCTTCCAGGAGCAGTGAATGTATGAATTTAGCTGTTAAGTCAGAGCACGTAGGATAATCGTCAAAGCTAGAAAAACTTGTATATACATTTTAAAAACATATTTTGTATCAGATTGTGTCCAGGTTTTTTTTTGTTGTTTTTTTACTGTGGAAATATAAATGCAATAGAAACTACAAAAAATTATGTATATTTACTAAATAGGCATATATATATATATATATATATATAGAGAGAGAGAGAGAGAGAGAGAGAGAGAGAGTGTGTAACGATGAGGCAGGAATGAGCGGAGAGAGAATCCACATGCAAGCACTACTTTACAGTTTTTCTCAGTCGCTTTTGGTGCATTTCTCACATCACTATTTACATTTGCACAACAGTTAGTTCAACCTCCACAGCATTTAGTCATTTGTGCACATCATAGTAGCAGTTTCTCATTCCTTCCAACAAATTGCAAATGCTTTTGGACATGCATCAATTGCTTTCATACAAGTCTCTGCTGTTTTATAACATTATCATTTGCTTACGTCATGTCAGTCAAAATTAACTATACTTGTGAATGCTGAATAGTCATTCCATATAAAAAATAATAGTCCTCATTTCATTGCTTGAGTCATTACATACAAAAATGTTGAACTAGTTGTCAAAATCTGTCAAGCAAATTTGACAAAAAAAATTTTAATCTTTTTTTTTCCTGAAAATGTCTCCTAAATTGAACAATTTCTCTCAGCTGTTGTTGTTTTGGATAATGTGCGTTTTCACCACTCAGATGTCGTCAGACAGTGGTTTGCAGCACATGATAGGATGCTGGTGGAATATCTCCCTCCCTACTCACCATTCCTAAATCCAATAGAGGAGTTTTTCTCTTCCTGGAGGTGAAAGGTATATGACCGGCATCCACATACCCAAATGGCCCTGCTAGCGGCCATGCATGTGATGACATCACAGCAGAGTCCTGCAGAGGGTGGATTCGCCACTCGAGGAGATACTTTCCTCGCTGCATTGCAAGAGATGATATTCGCTGTGATGTAGATTACAGTTTCTCTCAGTCGCTTTGGTGCATTTCTCACATCACTATTTACATTTGCACAACAGTTAGTTCAACCTCCACAACATTTAGTCATTTGTGCACATCATAGTAGCAGTTTCTCATTCCTTCCAACAAATTGGAAATGCTTTTGGACATGCATCAATTGCTGTCATACAACTCTCTGCTGTTTCATAACATTATCATTTGCTTATGTCATGTCAGTCAAAATTAACTATACTTGTGAATGCTGAATAGTCATTCCATATAAAACTAATAGTCCTCATTTCATTGCTTGAGTCATTACATACAAAAATGTTGAACTAGTTGGCAAAATCTGTCAAGCAAATTTAAAAAAAAATTTAAAATCTTTTTTAATTGCCACTCGAGGAGATACTTTCCTCGCTGCATTGCAAGAGATGATATTCGCTGTGATGTAGATGAAATTATGTGGCCAGACAGAGGAACGTCTGGATGTGCATTAATGATTACAGTACTATGTATGTTGTATGTTCAGTTCCAATATGTACAGCAATATTGTTTCCAGTACATGTGCACAGCTCTACCCAAAGGGAGTTTATGTTTGTTGTAAATAAGGGTGTATTTTTTCTTTTGCACAATGCGGTGAACAAATTAGAATTGCAAAGAGCATATGCAGTAAAAATGTGAAACATACATATTCAGTGTCTTGTACTCAGTTACCTCACTAAATACAGTAATGTGTAACTTTACTGTATTTTTCAAATGGCTGTGCAAATAGTATATAGTGCTGTCCTGGGCATTTTCAGGTAGTGTCACCAAGATCTGACTTGTTTGCATTGGAAAACATTTACAGAGTAAACTGTCATAATGAAAACAAGACAAAGCCATTTGACTATCTTGTTCATAAACAATGGTGTCAGGACTTTTCATCTTGATGACACCGACACTTTCATTGACATGAATACTTGCTTTTGAGGAATGAGCTATCCATTTTGAGCAAGTGACACGCTTTTGCAGGTTATCAACTAGGTTTTGCAGTTTGTACTAATTGTTTTGAGAACTGCATTAACTGTTGTGCAAATGTAAATAGTGATGTGAGAAATGCACCAAAGCGACTGAGAAAAACGTACTCGGTTACTAACATAACCTCGGTTCTCTCTAGAAGAGGGAACGAGTACTGCGTAAGATATCTTACGCTAGGGGAAAATCCTTTTCCGCGAGATATTGAAGCCAAAAATTATCCTTAATTTTGTAATAATGCAAAACGCGTTGCAGCAGCAATGCAGACATAGGCGAGACAGCTCGCGCGCCTATTGGCTGCTCTGCGGCAACTGCAGCAGCCTATCGAGCGAGGCCTGGCGTGACGTCAGACCCAATCAGGGCACTTCGCGCCCGCTGCGTCACGTCCCGCCGAAATGGGCGTGGTCTAGGCCTATAAATATCGCTCGCAGGCAGCTATTATCTGGTTTTTCATCATCGAAGCAACCAGAGCGTGTGCATGCACGGCAAGATACGCAGTACTCGTTCCCTCTTCTAGAGCAGTGGTTCCCAAACTTTTTGAAAGCATGGCACCCCTTTGTAGTGTTTTTTTTTTTCCACGGCACCCTAACCCAATTAAACTAAACGAACATATGTGCAAACATATATACAATTATATCCAGATGAGCGAACAACCAATGAAGCATAAACAGCAGCATGAATTTATTATGAATGCATTACAACAGACATAATATGAGGCGAAACAACCCCTTCAGATGAATCTTCAGTCCATTAATAACTGGACACACGTCAACAGACTGATTTTTAACCAATAAGGCTACTGTATGTGAGAATCATTGGAATAAAACAGATTTAAAGATACTTAACTCTTTAAATAATAATAAACAACTCCAAATATTTTTGCATATGTTGGTGTTTTGATATGATTTTAAAATATGCTGTAAACAGGGTTAGCCTATTGCAGTTTTGCATTTTTTCAATAGTTTTTATTTTTATTTCGTTTTGACTTTTTGTTTTCGAATTCAGTTTAGTTTTAATTAGTTTTTAAAGTGGGTTTGCTAGTTTAGTTTATTTTTTATTTTTTGAAAATGCTTAGTTTTCGTTTAGTTTTTATTAGTTTTAGTGTTAGTTTTAGTTGTTGTTTTTTTGTAATTTGGGTTATTTGTCAGGGGCAAGATTCAAAAAGACAATGACATAACATTATTTAATATTTGAATCACAGCTTATATAGTGTTTTGACATCGACAACCAAAAAGTGCATTTTTCCTCAAACTTGCAACTAGTTAACTTTCTAAAGAAGGCGCAATCGCTTCTCGGGTCGACAATAACACACTGACAAAATTATATTCAGAATTTAAAATATTTTTATACCACGTTTTAATGTGTGATTGTGTAAAGGTGTTCACGAGATAGAGAGACCAACCTTTCGCGAACTTGCTTTCAACGTCGAACGAACACTCGTTCTCATGGAGACGCGGTGTGCACGGAGGGGAGGAGCTGTGTGTTTGTGTGTGTGTGTGTGTGTGTGTGTGTGTGTGTGTGTGTGTGTGTGTGTGTGTGCGCGCGCGCGCGTGCGCATGTGAGAGACTCATGAGTGACAGAGAGAGCAGGGAAAGGAAATGCAGCTCAACGAATACGCTGCGTGTTTTAAATAGCGTTTTTTCCCACCTAGTTTTCGTTTTTTCGTTCGTTTTCGTTAACGATTATAACCTTGGCTGTAAAAGGTTGTTATATGGTACGATAGTTATTTTAGGCTGTTTAAATTGGAAAATAAAGCTGAGATTCTGCGGCACCCCTAGCCAGTTGTCACGGCACCCCAGGGTGCCGCGGCACCCACTTTGGGAACCACTGCTCTAGAGAGAACCGAGGTTACGTTAGTAACCGAGTACGTTCTCTTACGAGAGGTCTCTCGTACTGCGTAAGATATCTTACGCTAGGGGACCCAATGTAAAACGCCGTGCATGCTGAGATCTGACACCAAAGACCCAAGGGCGAAAGCCCGGGGTACATATAGTGCACAATCACTCAGTGAACTCACAGGGAGTCCGGGAAGAAGGAGGGGTGCAGCCTCACTTTTCCACATAAAGTAGCGTCGATGGGACGCGAATTTCATCATACAGACAGGGCGGGGTACGGCCTGAACTGATGGGGAAAAATGTGGGTCTTACACAGTTTGCCCAGCTTTATACTGTCGAACATTGAGCTGTGCTCAGCAAACGCAGCATTCTGAGCTGAACGCATCAGGTCAGATAATACTGGTAGTTTAGACCGACAGCAGCCTGGCCTGCAGGGCGGGAACCTCTAGGTTATAAAACCTTATAAATGTAGACGGGGAGGCCCAGCCTGCCGCCATACAAATATCTTGCAAGGCAATCCCACTTGACCAGGCCCACGAAGAGGCCATGCCTCTCGTGGAGTGCGCTCTAACACCCAAAGGGCACTGCATGCCCTTGGAGGCGTATGCCAGCGCTATAGCATCAACTATCCATCTGGATAGGCTCTGTTTCGACGCGGCTAGTCCCTTAGAACGTCCGCTAAACGAAACAAAGAGCTGTTCCGTCTGTCTGAAAACAGACGAGCGAGACACATAAGCTCGTAATGCCCTGACTGGGCAAAGGAGGCTCGCGTCTCTTTCCTCATCAGGGACCGGTAGGGCTGACAGAGAGATAATCTGCGCCCTAAACGGTGTGTTGAGGGATTTTGGAACATAACCGTGCTTAGGTTTGAGTATAACTTTTGAGTCATTGGGCCCAAACTCCATGATCCCCTATGCGCTTCACTGAAGCGAGAGCCAGCAAAAACACCGTTTTGAAAGACAGGTGTTTCAAATCGATTGACTGTAAAGGCTCAAATGGCGCACCTTTCATGGCTTCCAGAACCGTAGAAAGGTCCCATACGGGGACTGAGGGAGGTCTGGGAGGATTCAGTCTCTTAGCTCCTCTAAGGAAGCGGATGACTAAATCGTTCCTTCCTATTGACTGACCAAGCGTTGTTTCTGAGAACGCTGCTATAGCCGCCACATAAACTTTGAGCGTGGAGGGGGCCCTGCCCCCATCCAACAGCTCTTGTAGGAAGGAAAGCACCTCCGTCACATCACAGTTTGTGGGTGACACACCACGGGCTGTGCACCAGCCCGAAAACACTGACCATTTCGAAGAATAGAGTCGTCTTGTAGACGGAGCTCTAGCCTGCGTGATCGTGTTTAATACTCCTTTAGGGAGTCCAACATGTACCCGTTGATGGCCCAGACATGAAGGGACCATAGTTCCGGGTGAGGATGCCAGATCGAGCCGCGGGCCTGTGAGAGGAGATCTCTCCTCACTGGTACTGGCCACGGGGCAGTACTTGCTAACTGCATCACGGCTGGGAACCAAGGTTGGTTTTTCCAGAACGGTGCTACCAGCAGTACTGAGCATCCTTCTTCCCTGATCCGTTCTATCACCTGAGGCAGGAGAGAGACGGGGGGAAAAGCATAGAGCGGGCGGCGGGGCCACACATGGGCCAGCGCGCTCCTGCTCTTGGAGAAAAATTCTTGACAGTGAGCGTTTTCTTGAGACGCAAACAGGTCCACTTCCGCTCTGCCGAATTTCTTCCACAGCAGTTGGACTGTCTGTGGGTGTAGAGACCATTCGCCTGCCGGAACATTGTTCCTGGACAGTCTGTCTGGTCCTATATTCAAGATCCCTGGCACGTGCGCTGCTCTGAGCGAGCGCAGGTTGCACTGAGCCCATACCAGGAGGCGTTCTGCCAGCCTGTACAGTTTCTCGGATCTGATGCCGCCCTGGCGATTTATGTAGGACACCACAGACATGTTGTCCGAACGGACCAAGACGTGGTGACCTTTTATTTGGGGACAAAAACGCGTCAGCGCGTTGTCTACTGCCAGCATTTCGAGGCAGTTTATGTGCAGGAGCTTCTCCCGTTCTGACCACTGGCCGAAGAACGGTCTGCCCTCGAGCAGCGCTCCCCATCCCGAGGTGGACGCGTCCGTGGACACCACTTTCACCCTCGAGGAAGTCCCCAGGCTTACACCTGATTGGTACCAGTCGTTCGCTTTCCAGGGTTTCAGAGCTGTAACGCATTTCTGATTGACCCTGAGGCGAAGCGAACCGGATGCCCACGCTTCGCGTGGGACTCGCGCTTTCAGCCAAAACTGCAGCGGGCGCATGCGGAGCAGACCCAGCTGGAGCACTGACGATGCTGAGGCCATGAGACCTAGCATCTTCTGAAATCTCTTGAGCGGGACAGACGCGCCGCAGCGAAAAGAGTTCGCTGTGCGTCGAATGTCTACCGCGCGCTGTTGTGATAGTCGCGCTATCATGGATAGTGAGTCCAGTTCTGTGCCCAGGAAAGATATTTTCTGACTGGGTGACAGGGAGCTCTTCGCCCAATTGACACTCAGACCCAAATCCTCGAGGTGATCGAGTAAAATGGTTGTGTGTTCTATGAGCACTGCGCGAGATTGCGCTAGAATCAGCCAATCGTCCAAATAGTTCAGCACTCGCATGCCTCTCATTCTGAGGGGTGCGAGCGCCGCATCCATGCACTTCGTAAATGTACGGGGTGCTAGGGACAAACCGAACGGCAGGACTGTGTACTGATATGCCTGGCCCTCGAAGGCGAATCTCAAATATCGCCTGTGACGTGACGCTATCTGTATTTGAAAATACGCGTCTTTCAGATCTATTGACACAAACCAATCTCCTTGGCGAATCTGCACAAGGATTTGCCTGGTCGTGAGCATCCTGAACTGTCGCTTCACAAGCACTTTGTTCAGTTGCCTTAGATCTAGTATGGGTCTGAGACCCCCGTCTTTTTTCGGTACCAGGAAGTATCTGCTGTATAGCCCTCCCTCGCTCTGATCTTGAGAGAGAGGTTCTATGGCCCCTTTGCTCAATAGTTTCGTCACTTCGGCTCGAAGTAGATGTGCTACTTCTGTTTTTACCGTGGTCTCGACGCGCGCCACATAGCGGCGAGGGCGTCGGCGAAACTGCAGCGAATAGCCTCTTTCTATAATGTTCAGCACCCACTTCGAAACCCCGGGTAGCTTTGCTCATGCGTCTGCATGGATAGCTAGGGGTCGAATACGAAGCGCGCTCCGCTCGCTCAGCGATGGAGAAGCTTCGGTGTGCTGTAACACAAGCGTGTCGCTCGTGACATTTGAGGCATGGGGCGCGCTGATGACAGCGGGCAGATTGCCCGCGCTCGACTCCTCTGCGGTGGTTAACCGCGAGGGGGAGGGCTGGGCGGTTCCCGTGGGAACTGTCATGTCTATGTGTGGATGTGGGCGCGGGACAGCGGGCACATCTATCACACCGAAAACATCGTTCGCTTGCGTGAAGCGAGTGCACGTTGGTTTCGTTTTTACAGAAACCGTGAGACATGCATAACGTGGTGTTAGTGGGCACTGGGTAGTGGGCACGTTCACCATGTTTGAAGCGCAACCGATCTGAGTCGGTTTTATGTGCGCGAGCCCTGTGTGACAGGCTGTGCTTATGTGTAGGGATGGGCACTGGGCAGTGGGCATTCTTACTACACACGAAACACCATCGGCCGTGGCCGGGACACCAGAAAATACACTCTTTTGGGGATTTATCTGGGTAGCCGTGAAAACGGCATTTGTGTGCAGGCAAGCGGGTGACAGAACCGACTTGTTGGCTGCAGAAAACACTGGAACAGTCACATTTTCTGGAACTGGACGAGCGAATAGCTTTGGTGTGAGTCCGGCCGCAGCGGGACTGGAACACCGTCGTTTTCCTAGCTGTGCTAGGACGACTTCGGGGCCTCGGGCTTCACCGTGATCCTAGGTCGCGAGCCGCGTCCTGCGGGGCGGCGACCGGATGAGCGGGAGCGCGGTCTCGCGCTTCTGGCCTGGCGGTGCTGTGAAGTGGAGGCAGTGGACGGTGGCTGTGGCTGTGAGCTCTGAGCAGACGGTTTCGCACGGCCTGCTGCAGAGCTGGAGCGCTTCGGGAGGAAGTGCTTCATAGCCTGAGACGCTTTCTGTACCTCTGCGAATCTCTCCGCGAAATCCTTGACGGAGGATCCAAAGAGGCCTGTGGCGGAAAGCGGGGCGTCGAGGAACGCGGTGCGTTCAGACTCGGCCATTTCCGAGAGCGTCAGCCAGAGATGTCTCTCAGACACGGTGAGAGAAGCCATAGTCCGTCCAATGGCTTGTGCTGCGGACTTAGTAGCACGAAGAGCGAGGTCCGTGGCACTCCTTAAGTCCGGCACGCAGATCGCGTCAGGTCCTTCCTCATCCAGCTTACGGAGGAGATCGGCCTGGAAGATCTGGAGCGTTGCCATGGTGTGCAACGCTGACGCAGCTTGCCCGGCGGCGGAGAAAGCGCGGTGGAGCAAGCTTGACGTCGTGCGGCAAGCTTTAGAGGGTAGGGCCGGCTTAGCGCGCCGTCCAGCGGAGGGCGGGCATAAGTGGGCCGCTATCGCCTCTTCAACCGGCGGCAGCGAGAGGTATCCTTTGTTCTTGGCATCGTCAACGGCGGAGAATGCCAAAGAAACAGCAGGACGCACTCTAGCAGAATAGGGGGCGCTCCAGGACTTGGCGACTTCTTCGTGTAACTCAGGAAGAAAGGGCGCCGGTCTGGACACAGGCGAAGCGCGCTCCCCAGGCAGGAAAAATCCATCCAGCCGGTTGTGAGCGGGCTGCTCAGGCGAAGACCACTCGAGGCCGAGGCTCGCCGCGGCCTGTGCGAGTACTCGCATGAGTTCCGTCTCAATGGAAGCTCTCTTGCCTGACGAAGTGCGGGCAGGGGGTGCGGGGTCCTCAGAGCCCGCCCAATCCTCACTGCCTGACGCCAGGATAGAGCAGGAATCATCCTCTCCCAGCAGGGCTTCCTCATCCGCGATATCAACGGAAGCAGCGGCAGACGGCGGCCGCTGTCCGTCAGGAAGCGAAACAGAAGAAGCCGGGGAAGCAAGCGGGCGAACCGGCGAGCTTTGGCGGCTGAGGGAGGGTTCCGGGGCCCGCTGGGCACGGCGCTTTTTACGCCGCGGCGGGCGGGGGAGCAGTCTCGGTGAAGACGGCTAGGCGAGTCCTCAGAGTCGCCATTGCCATCAGCTCGCAGTGAGGGCATCCGCCGTCAGCGAGCGCGAGAGCTGCATGTTCCTCACCCAGGCAGGAAACGCAGATCACGTGGCGGTCCCCGTCGCTGAGTGTGGCTCTGCACGAGCCGCAGGAAGGCATCTTTAAAAAGACGCTAGCTCTTTTAGAAATGTGTGTCGCGGCGGCGACACACACACACAGAAATACAGTGTAATTAAAAGAGAAGGATATAAGCGCCGGAAAGCGCAGCAGGAAGGCAGGAAGGCGGCGCGGCCAGCGACTTCAGTGACTCGTCCCGCTGAAGGTGCTCTCTCTCGACGGCGCGGCTTCTAATCCAGCTCCAGCGATGCATGTGCTTCGCTTGAAGGATGAAAAATCAGATAATAGCTGCCTGCGAGCGATATTTATAGGCCTAGACCACGCCCATTTCGGCGGGACGTGACGCAGCGGGCGCGAAGTGCCCTGATTGGGTCTGACGTCACGCCAGGCCTCGCTCGATAGGCTGCTGCAGTTGCCGCAGAGCAGCCAATAGGCGCGCGAGCTGTCTCGCCTATGTCTGCATTGCTGCTGCAACGCGTTTTGCATTATTACAAAATTAAGGATAATTTTTGGCTTCAATATCTCGCGGAAAAGGATTTTCCCCTAGCGTAAGATATCTGACGCAGTACGAGAGACCTCTCGTAAGAGAACTGTAAATGTGGCCAGACAGAGAGGAACATCTGGATGTGCATGAATGATTACAGTACTATGTATGTTGTATGTTCAGTTCCAATATGTACTGCAATATTGTTTATAGTTGTGCACAGCTCTACCCAAAGGGAGTTGACACTTTCTTGTTGACACTGACACTTTCATTGACATGAATACTTGCTTTTGAGGAATGGTCTATCCATTTTGAGCAAGTGACACGTTTTTGCAGGTTATCAACTAGGTTTTGCAGTTTGTACTAATTGTTTTGAGAACTGCATTAACTGTTGTGCAAATGTAAATAGTGATGTGAGAAATGCACCAAAGCGACTGAGAAAAACAAACAGGTAACCCAGGGCAAACAACAGAATATGGAACTCAAACAAAAACTGAAGCACAGAGGTTTAAATACACAGGCAAACAAGCTAAACAAGATAACAAGGGGGTGGGGCTAATGAGAAACACCTGGACTCCTGGAGAGACGAATAAACAAGAAAAACTACAAAGGACTACAAAACATGGCACAGAACAGGAAATAACAAAAGTCCACAGAAGACAAGGAGAACACAAGAAAGGAATCATGATAGATAGATAGATAGATAGATAGATAGATAGATAGATAGCAGTAATTGTCAGGGTTCATTTTAGGCCTTTTAAATTCAACAAAAAACACGCAACTTGTAATTAAGTGAAAACCAGATGCATGTCATTTTACATACTCTTTGTACAGGATTTCACGTTAAAGACAAGGGTCAGAGAGGGTGGAAAATTATAGTGGTTACTAACAAAACAACGTATGGTTGCTAATAGTATGTCAATTCTGAAGGCATAAGCTTTCATGTGAATATAAAATAACCAAGCTACTGAGCAAGGGATCGACCCTCACCACTGGAGGAGCCAGAATACGAATACATGAGTGTGAAGCAGTGTGTTATCAACTCTCACACAGAGAGAACTGCAATCTTGACCCAATTATACAGCCACACTTATCAGAGGCTGTATGTGAACTCGCACCAGAATCTCTGCCCACAGCCACCGAGTCAGTGGACAAAGAGAATGATAGAAGAGAGAGAACAAGTATTCTACTGAATAACATTCTGCTTTCCTTTTCAAAATTGACCCCCATTTACTTTCTTAAAGCATGTTTCTGGTCTTATTGAGGACAGTTCACTAGTGCATTTTCGTAATCTTTTAAATCTAAATCTACTTGCTCTCATGGCTCTGTATGAAAAAGAAAAGTCACTGGTAAAGCAATTTAATAGAATGAGGTTTTGAGATTTATTTTTTGTACACATGGACCTTATTTTTATTCTTCTATAAGGCAGGTTATATGACCTAAATTATAAGCACTTTAAAGTACTTACAATCAGACAGCAGTCTTCTCTGTGGTCTGCTCTGGCTCAATGTCATAAATCAATGCCCCAGGAGGCAGATTTTGTTACACAAATAGAAATCAATTTATTGGTTATAATAACTATAATATATTCTATATAAGTTAAAGTACAAATAAAAGTTTTTCAATCAAGGAGAAGCAATCAGTCACGAAGCAGCATATGATGCCACTGTCGTCGTCACATATATTTTCACATAAATTAGTGACCTCCCTAAATGAGGTCATCCACGGGAACACCCCCTTTAAAAAAGGCCTGTTTTATGTGTTCTCCTCCGCATTTAGTGAGCTCATCCCATTTTGTCTGAATCACTTTTCATCCACGGTAACATACTTAACACATAATAGTTATAAAGTTGCTATAATACATGGTTTCTTCTCTACTTTGAGCATAAACAAGTCGTCTATAAAGTGACAGGTATATCTCAGGTATAGCTCTGTACAGCCGTTTCTGCACTTGCACACACATATACATTTGCAATGCCTAACAGTACAACTGGATAAATACTACAAAACATCATACAAATGTTATATTCACTGCATGATAAATAAAATACACATGTAACTGTTAAATCATTGCCCATAAGCCTATCCAGGAAATAAACAAAATAACAAAGCATATATTAGCTAAATACGTCAAACAATGAGCCAGGGTAATTGTATTCTTATGCATATTATGTAACTTATAAAAAAACTATATTCTGGAGGAAAAAAAACAAAACAGATTGGTCATAAATCCTTAAGGCCCTTGATATACTTCAAGAAAATTTAAAGAATGCACTGGTTTGACATTTTGAACAAATCAGGGCAAAACGAAGTTCGTTTGGTTTGTTTTAGGAGTTCGAAACAGCTTGGCAAACTTTCTGGAAAAGTTCACTCTGGCTAGAAAACATCTTCAACCTAACATTGGTCCGTTGCGATTATGTAATAAGTAGGTATAACTCTGAGGCTCCGCCTTCTTTGACATGGAAATCTTCTCCGGTTCTTTTATTCCGTACAGTCCGTTGAGGTCTGACGTTCATGAGGAAAAACATGAATACACTGGAGAGCTGCTTTATAGTAGAAATTGAAGTTGTAATTCTAACTGAAAGAGACACTGACACTGTTTTTTCACGTCTAATACTGTAAAGTTGCTTGCTTTTAAACAATCTTTTGTATAAAGTCCTGTATAAATAAACGTGACGTCACGTGACTTTACTGGTGTGCCACATTGCAGAGCTGTTGCAAACACATCCATATCGCTATGATCAGATTCTTTCTTATCTGCTGTTTTCTCACCGCTGTCATTTTTGTTGGATGTTTATTTTGTTGTTGAATGGAAAGGGCAGCGCATATTTACATAATGCTTCTCTCAGCGTTAGCGGCGTCAGGATGTCCGATAACAGTATACCGCTGGTCACGTATTTCAAACTACTTTTTACCCTTAAACAAAGAACGAAAAAGAACTCCATCATCGGGACCTTTAGTTTCTGTATTGCTTTTTAAAAGCTTTTTCCATATAATTGTGTATGTATAATTACACATTCTGTTACGAGCCCCTGCTCTTTTTTTCCCTTTCGCTTTTCTGAGCACAGTTGCCGACAGGATGGGGGTGGAGACTGATGATTTTAAAACCTGAAGCTTCTGCCTATTCAAGTTTTGTATATGTTTATAAATCTTTGTTTTGTTACTTTTTGCTGTCAATAAATTTCATTTAATTTTGCTTAGATTAGATGTCTTAATGTCTTTTTGTGACTTGTTTTTCAATTTTCTGAATGGCTTTTTTATGTTGGTCCTTAATCTGGGTCGAAACAACTCTTAAAAATAAAGGTTTTAAAGGGGGTTTTCGCAGTGATGCCATATAGAACAACCATTTTTGGTTCCCAAAGGTACTTTTAAGTCAACAGGTCTTAATATATATATATATATATATATATATATATATATATATATATATATATATATATATATATATATATATATAATGTTTTTATTTTATTAATTTTTTAGTTTTTTTTTAGAAGAAATACACTTACTTAGTTTGGAGCCAATCCCCAGATAAAGATAATTTCACCCCAAATAAACTCAAACATTTCACGAAAACATTGAACCATTCTTCTTAGAAAAGAACATTTTAAATAATCTAAAGAACCCTTTCCCACTAATAAAACCTTTTGTCCAATGGAAAGGTTCTATGGATGTTAAAGGTTCTTCATTAAACCGCAAATGCCTATAAAGAAGCTTTATTTTTAAGGGTGTACCAGCATGGCTACTGCTAAAGTCACAAATCCTCCTTACTTTCAAATCAGTCCACTAAACCACCTGGCTTTATTCTGGTGTAACACTGGATTTTCACAATCTAATCAATTACGGATGGTTTAAATTGACTTTTCAGTTAACTTTAGAAAAACAAACAGAGCTACCATGATATCCAGCATTTAACAACCATGACCTTTGTCCTTAAGGTTTACTTGCAGATTTAATTAACAAGCAGCCAGGGTAGGTTTGATGACAAAAAAGCCTCAGACATGGTCAAAAACACTGTTGAGCAAAGCAGCACTGAATTAAACTCACAGAGACAGAGAGAAAGGTCCTGTCTAACCGGAGGCAAATAAAATAAAATCTCCTCAAACCAAAATAACAAACACTCTCACTTGGATTTTAATGGAGTCAATTCCCACATAAAAATTATTTCAAATTTAAACATTTCATGTCTTCTGGAAATAAAATAATTAACGTGCAAAAGCAAACAGCAAAATAGCTCTTGCAAAGCTATTACAGCTATGTCTACATCAAAGCAATGATGTAAACACATGCATTTTAACCAAAATGGAAAAAAGCCAAAGAAATTCCATATTACAGATAGGCTTCTGGCATTTAAATCATTGAAGTGTCAACTTTGTCACAGATATTTCCTTGAAAGTTGTAAAATGTATATTAATATAAAAATTTGTTAAAGGTGTCTTCAACATATGTTCACATTTATAAGCTGAAGTTTCCAAAATAAATCATTACAATCATTAAATCATTCAAAAAAGCTAACATTCAGCTAAATTGTTCATTGTCAGTCCGATATTAAAATGTACTAAGTAAAGTACAAATGTAAAAATAAGTAAAAATGGCAATGTCATACAAGTATGACTCTAGTAATTATTTTAGTGCCGTGTCTCAAAGTATGCAAATACATTACTATTGTACTATATGCTTGATTAGACTTTTCTGTTATATTCTTGCTGTGTCTCTGAAAAAGTTTGAAGACCCCAGGTTTACATACAGTAAGAGTATAAAGTTAATACTATAAATAAAAAAAAGGTAAATATGTTGGTCTTGGAAGAATCTTATCAGAAAAGTTTGAGTTTATATCTAAATCTCGGACTTTTGAATGAAGACTTTGCAACTTAGTAAGTCTCAGTTGATCTCATATCTTCTGGAGCTCTATAGGAGAATCTTTTCTCAAGAGCAAAAACTGTAAAACAATATCTGATATTTAAAAAATATCATTAGTGATTTTTCTCTCCTGTGGGTTGAGATGACTTAAATATTTAGATTTTTTATTATTATTCGGTCTCAGTGTTTTTAATTTACTAAAATAGTCAGGAACACCTTTTTGAGGTTAAAAGTTACTCCTTTCAACCCTTTCACAAAACTATTAACATTCATTTATTCAGAGCTGGAGGCGAAACAGTTGTTTCTCTTTTCTCTTCTGTGCAGATAAACGTTTGTTGGGTTTGGCAGTTTAATGTTCTGTGGAGTTTAAAAGAAACACATTAGCATGTCTGTTTTATATTCAAATGTTTGTACTAAACAGCAGTTGTGTTAATTGGTTATAGCTGGAGGAACGCCTGAGAGAACCTATAAGAACAGACCGTGTGAAATGACAAACGAGGACAACTGGGAGAAAACCTGCGTAAAAAATAACAGAAGAAGAGACGGATGGGGGAATATAATGTTTTCCCAAGACGTCAAAACCCTTTCAAAACCATCCACTGGTGCATTTCTGTAAACTGGTTCAGATACATGTAAACTACATTTTAAGATACTTGGACAGCTGTGATAAACTTAAAGAGCATTTCCATATAATTGTATCTGCAAAAACCAAAATAAAACGTTATATTAAATCCAGAAGTGCGCGTGTAAAATATGCAGAATGTTGCATATTGTCCATGGTCTCCATCTGGATCCTTTTCTGACATTTCAGTTTGAGTCTTATAAATGTAAAAACTGCTGAAAATGTTTGGCTTACATTTTCAGAAAGATTATTTGAAAATGTATTTTTTAAACCTTACCTTCTATTACTGTATTCTAAAATAATTACTTAAAATATTTTTCAGAGGTGAGTGGAGCACTTAGAAGAAATGTAGAAGATGTAGAAGAAAAAATGATAAAGAGCTAAATCTACTGTTAAATTGGTTTCAACTATTGATCAAGGTCAGGTTCCTTAAATTCAACCCAAAAGCCCCAAAATGAACCCATAATAATATTTTCATCAACCATGACCAGGTTGTGCTCAACTTTATTTATTTATATATTTTTTATTTTTTATGTTTTAATGTTTTTAATGTTTTTTTTCAATGTTTTTTCTTCTTTTTTTTTTTTTTTTTTTATGTTTTAAATGAATTTATAATATAAAAATGTAACTGACTTTAATTTCTAACTGGATGAGCTGCATTTGAAACCCTAAAATAACAGATACACATTGCTTGTCAACAATAGATTACGTACAATTAAACTAATGAACCATATGTCTTGGTGGAATTTTGATTAATATTAATAAATATAATTAAATGAACATTCATGTCTTTTGCATAATGTGATCGTGATTTTCCCACAGTTTGAGGGGGTTTTAGGCACTCCATATCACATTTCTAAGAATTGTGGTAAAATCACTGTAATATAGTCTTTCAAGGCTTAATGCTTTAAGGAATTGTGCATTATCAAACATTTATTTCACCAGGTTAGTAATTTAAGAGAGACGTATTTGAAATGGCAGCATTCTTAAATTCTTAATTCTTAAAATGGTACATAAATGTTTCATATTTAGCTGAGTCAGTCGTTCACTGCAATATTTATTATAAATTCAAAATGTTTTCTGATAATTCGTATCACTAAATGGGTGTGTTTTATTTAATGTTGTAGTCATGTTTCAGTCACGTCCTTTATTTAAAGGTTCAATTCTTATACATTCTTTATTGGTGCAATCTGAATAAACTTTGCTTCATAATATGGTTAAGTCTGAATGAAGCACATCTAAATATTACAATAAAATTTTGTCATATTCTGACACCAGTTCAACACTAAGTGGCCATTAAAAAAAAGAAACATTGATCCACTTAAATCTGCAGTCTACCCTTTAATTAGGCATTTAAGAAGCACTTAAGAAGTTCTTCAATACTTAACTTTAGACTCTCTGCAAATGCTACAAAGAGAGAGAGAGACTGGGAGAAAGACTAATTATAAACATCCGGCAAATACAATGATAAATTCCTTTTGGACTGCACAGATGATAATTTTTCCTCAAGGACAAAAGCTTCAGAACACAACTATTCATTTGCTCCATCAAAAGATTGGATTCTTATTCTGTGTTTTGTTTTGCTGGCATACCTAATTCCCCTTCTCCAATTTCCAATCTCCTCCTTCCAAAAACACTAACAATGAAGGCAGAAATGCTTCATGATTGCGCTTCAGAAAATCAATCAACACATGGTGCACCACTGGAGACTGAATAGTTGTACTAAATATAGCAAATAAATAAACTGCTATGAGGGGCCAACAAAAAAAAAAGGGTTCAGGAATATGCATGGTTAAATACAACCTACTGTTGACAGCATGTGTAAAATGGCATTCACAACCCATTGTATTGCATTAATACAAAATATGTTGTGAAACAGAATATTCAACAAGACAAATTTAGGTTTTATCCATCCTGATTGATTGATTTGTGCACAACAAGACCTGTATTACAAAGTAAATGGGATCAGTTTTAATTCACTGTTGATGTAAGAAAAAAAAAAAAAAAAAAAGAAAAAAAAATGTATAACCTGGAATATTCCTGATTATTAAACGACTCTCTGAAATGCTTGATTCTAATTGGTCAGTCGTGACATTCTGAGTTACTCCTTGATAATGACTGTCGTCAACAGAACCGCTGTATAATGACCACTTATCCAGGTATTTGACCGCCTGCACTTCTTTTCTCTCTCTCTCTCTCTCTCTCTCTCTCTCTCTCTCTCTCTCTCTCTCTCTCTCTCTCTCTCTCTCTCTCTCTCTCTCTCTCTCTCTCATTCAAAATCAAGGAGCCATCTTGCTCTTCAGTAATCTACTATATTCACTGAATAGTGAAACCAGAGGACTTGAACATTAATTGTATAGGCCTACAGAAATATTGTTGACGTGTTCGTATTGTTGCTAGACTAAGATAGAGATAATTAACAGATAGGATTTTAAAACGGTTTCTTTACAATATCAATATGTAATGTCCCACAGTCCCCATCATTATTTCAGTGGTAAAAAAACTTCACGTCAGTGTCCTGATCACCCTGTCAGGGTTTGTTCTGCAATAACAACTGAATGAAATTCATTGCTTCAGAATCTCATCCACAGACTAAAGGTGAGCAATATATGACCAATATCACGATATGAATAATTTTATTTTATGATAACAATATCACGCTGTAGTTATATTTGCTTGAAACAGTTTTTATGATATAAAAATGGTATTGAAATGTCAGAAATCCCATCACCAATTCCAAAATCACATAAAAAAACAATATTAGCCTAACTAACATAAGCTCACTGACGGCAAGCAAACTTATTACAAGCAACAGGACCAACAAATGCAAAAGATCAAAGACAAAAATTAAATAGACCTACCTGAAAAACTTTGAGCAATAGAAATAAAACACTACAAGGTTTATTATGCTGCTGCCACTTTAAGATAGAAGGTACTGATCTAATACACTGATACACATGCACTTTCTTTCTTAACCATTTACGTTCACTCAAGACATAAAAAGTGTTTATGAGGATACTCACAAAGACGGCATTTTTGACATATAAGTGTGTGTGTAAGTGTGTGTGTATTTGACTGTTCAAGCCCAGTAAGGTGCTAAAAAGAACTCTAGTTCAGTAGGCCCTCCTCACACACTGTATGAGCAGCTGCTTTATGTGCACAGCTTTCGATAAGCTTTCAAGACAGCACATCAGCAACATCACGTGAGCATAACCGCGATAGAGACGATAGAGACAATAGTCCAAAATCTCTACCGGTTGACAAATTTCTACCGGTTAATCGTGTCTACCGGTATATCAGCAACCCCTAACACAGACACCTTGTTTTTGGCCTGGGAATGGGATATTTTTATTGTTTCAAGCTTCATGCGATCATTGTCTCCTAATTAGGACAGGAAAAGGATAAATATAAAGTCTGCAATGGTAGGAGTATGGTTAGTGTGCACCAACAGCGGGTAACATATAATCGCTCACATCAACCTGATCACTTATTTAGCGTTCATGTAAACACTATGTTCTGATTCATCAATCGGATTGATTTCATTCCGATTGAAACAAAAATTGTCCTTGTAAATATAGCTACAAAATCAGCTATCAGCGAATCGGCCATAAAGAAGCCCTGCAGAGAACTGTGGTGTCATCATTGTTCAACTTTTGTTCTCATTAAAGTTTCGGTGAAGTCAAATGGATAATATTACTGAATATTAAGTGTTCTTTCTGAAAAAAACAACTACAACAACACTTGGGTTTGGAACAATCTTTAAAAGGTCTAGGCAGTTTCCATACGTTTTTACAAGCTTTATTTTATTTTTATATTGTGCTATTAGACCAATATAACACGAGATTAACCTCCACATTCACATGACCTTACAAACGAAACAAAATTGAGTTACACTTTATTTTAAGGTGTCATTGTTACAGTGTAATTATATATTTAAGTACTGAGTACAACACCATGTATTATGATTTGGTTGAGGGTTAGTTGCATGTAATTATGCATAATTTACTGTTATTACTATGGTAAGTACATGTCACATCATAAACAAGGACACTGTAAAATAAAGTGTTACCCAAAATTGCTACTTCTCCCCGCGTAGATACAAAAAAAGAAAAAGCAACAACAACTAGGTTTTGGAGAGTGGATTTGATTTGTTGGCCACATTTTTGGTAAATGATTTAGAGTTAGTGACAACCAATTCTGGATCTCTAGTCCCACATTTTATGACAACTATCATGACTGTCATTTACAGCCACAGGCATCGGCAGAGATCGGCCGCTTGAAGCCAGCATTTGCAGAGGGACTGGTTTTTCACAATATCTTGCTTTGATTTGAAGGTCAGTCATTGGTTTTCATTTTCACACATGAATGCAACTCCAATTCTTCAATTTTATATCATTCTTATAATTCCAGGACTTTATATTTCTTGACAAAGGCGTGTGTGCGAGTATTGCGAGTGTGCATCTTCCCTCAGCTATCCTCTGAGCTACGGAAACAATCAGCTGCGTGAGTCCTGTGTGTAGGAGATAGCAGAATTGGCTGTGAGGAATGATCCTTGCCGTTGAGCAGAATACCTGCTCATCTTTCACCGTCCACACACAGCCAACACTTCACACAGCCGCAGAGACATAACCTACACGAGCTGTATTTGTCCTTGAAACAATCTCTCTTTCATTAAAGCTCTATAGCTCTGAGACTGACAAAATATTTCAGAAAGGACATTATAGCTTACACACAGATGAACTGTAGAAAAGATCCACTGCTATTCAGTCGAGAACTGCATTCAACTCTTCATCACTATCATCTTGAGATAGCTGAGAGAACTGAGAAAGAGTAAAATGACTTTTGAATGACAGGCAAAAATAAAATAAAATAAAATAAAAATAATACGTTTAAACGTTTGGGGCCAGTAAGATTATTTTTCTTTGAAAGAAATTTACATTCAGCAAGGATGCATTTAGTTGACCAAAATAGACAGAAAAGACATTTATTTAGTTACATAATATTTATATTTCAAATAAATGCTGTTCTTTTGAACCTTCTTAATCAAAAAATCCTAAAACATTGGATCATTGTTTCCACATAAATATTAAGCAGCACAACTGTTTCCAACACTGATTAAATGTTTCTTGAGCAACAAATCATTATTAGAATGATTTCTGAAGGATAATGTGTCACTTAAATTATATATATATATATATATATATATATATATTTTTTTTTTTTTTTTTTTTTTTTCTTTCTTTCTTTCTTTCTTTCTTTCTTTCTTTCTTTCTTTCTTTTTTTACAGTATTACTGTTTTGCCGTACATTTTTGAAAATCTTACAGACCCCAAACTTTTAATTGGTAGAGAACTGCAAATGGAATGAGTGGTGATTTAAGTATATTTTAAAATTTAATTTAAACCAAATATGCTGAATATTGTCAAATTGTCAATTTAAACAATATATATATACAGTGTTTGGTAAGTCAAGAAATGATGTCAATGAAAACTAACCCCAAAATAAAAATCTTCAAATTTAAATAACAGCAATGTATATGTTGTGAAGTTTGTCTTAAGATATATGTGTCTGTGTTGTAGATTAATTCATTTCCTAGCGATTTAACCATAAGCAGCAGTTGTAAATGACATTTGAATCCAGCCTCAGGTTTATGGCATCTTGGGAATTGATAGTTCAGCACAGCATCTTTAAAAAAAAAAGCAACTGTGTGAAAAGCTTTTCCTTTTGAGTGCATAAGGGGACATTAATGGCTTGTCTTGAATGTAATGCGAGAGGAAACACATTAATAAAAAATCCATACTCATCCAGTGTTTTCTAAGGGCAGCGACAGCCAATGCATTCCTCGTTATTTTTCGGACAGAGAAAAGAAAAGCATATGCACAAAAATAATATGCATAGGCAGACTTATATCTTGACCTGATGTTCAGCTCAAGACTGGAGCACAGAGCAGATGGAGCGAGACAAACTAATAGTGACTGATGTTTAGAGTGCATCCCTCTCATCTCTGAATATCTCATCTTTCTCTTCTCTCATTCCTTCAAACTGACAACCAATACGCTTTGGTAAACAGCCCCCAAAAAATTGTGAAGGGCCAGATTCATTCATATGTGTTTGAAGGTGGCCAATTCTTGCTCCTCCTTGATAGCAAGACAGAAAAAGAGAGGAATTTGATTGGAATGATCGAACGGAAATGGGCGCAGACGAGGAGGGTGAGACGGAGTGACAGAAAGTAATTACCCCAGAGAAAATAGGAGGAATAGAAGGAACGGCACTGCCTCAACGGATGTGCGAAGATTTAATGTCCGAATGATCATGAAAAATCACCATCATCTATATGAATACACAGGAAAAAATGGAGACAAGAGACAGAGATAGTAATAGAGAGAGACCACGGAAACTAGGAACATGTAACACGTATCATACAAGAACATCCAATCAAAAATCTCTAAATTTCTACAATTGCCAAAATCTCATAATAATAAAACACAAAGTACAAAAATGGGAAATTACTAGAATTGCAGCCATTTGTTCTGATGGGACTACTGAACATAAGTGACTATATTCTAAACCATGCACTTGCATGGTTAAACTCGCTGCCAGCAGCTCTTTGGGATAGTTTTAAATGGTTATTTTTAAGGAGTTGTTAATGAACGTTTCAGACCCTAATGGTGTCATCCTCAGCGTGGCCCAGGCCGACTTCATGGATCATGTCCTAACCTCACTACAGGAGGGGTGAGAGATTAGCGGAGAGATTCCTCTTCCAGCAATGAGATAGATAACTTCAACAAAGCTGTACTTACCCAAACACCCAGAGCACGCTAATTAGCAAACCTGCCACGGATTGGCTCACATTAAAAGAAAGTGACCCCCAGAGGAGACTCACGACAACATTTCCAATACATCAGTGAGCAGGTTAACACAAATGCCTTGATAATGACCAGCTTCATATGTAGTAAATTGGCCAGTTATATATATATCAGGTGTTTTCAAACTGGAGGCTGCTATGGAGCTAAGTTTATTTTAAAGAACAAACTGGTCACACTTTTTTATGCAATTGCAATTGCATATGACTGTTCAGAATCAAGGACCAGTCATGTGAACCAGATCAAGTGATTCATTTAAAAGATCTGACTCAAATGATTCATTAACAAATGATACATGGCTAGTTGGCTACTTCTCTCAGAATTCAGTATTATCACCAAACATTAGATTCAATCTTTTTGTCAACTTGTTTTCTTTCAATTAGGACAGATTTTGTACTTGTTTTTGAAACTGATTGATCGTAGGCCTCATTGAAATTTTGGGGAAGCAGTTATACCCTGGGTCAGTAAGTTTTAGTTCAATGCAATAACATTAACTAGCATTTTCTAGTGATGTATGTCTCGAGACCGGTCTTGGTCTCGAGACCGGTCTCGAGACCACTTTTACGTGGTCTCGGTCTTGTCACGGCCTTGACGGTCTTTGGTCTTGGTCTTGTCTTGGTCTCGGACCTCCCGGTCTTGTCTAGGTCTCGCTATTTCAGACCGACATAGTGGTCGGGGGATTTAGCAATACAATACTACAATATCCACGACGACACAATGTTCGATAATGCAACATTATTATCCGCAACGGAACGGATTGAAGCGCGCGTCTGAGTGAAAGTTCGGCGTGTGCGCGAGGCACACCAGAAAACACTGATCCGCGCCACTGATCGCAGCGGCAACGAGCACTTTGATCACTTGCTTTAAAAAACACATATCAGTGACATGATGGGTTTTAACTTCATTCAGGAGATTTTGGGTAACTGCACAACTGACAGATGACTTTGAGCGCACCGCCAACGGTGTGTGTGTGTGTGTGTGTGTGTGTGTCTGTCTGTGTGTGTGTCTGTCTGTGTGTGTGTCTGTGTGTGTGTGTGTCTGTCTGTGTGTGTGTGTGTGTGTGTGTGTGTGTGTGTGTGTGTGTGTGTGTGTGTGTGTGTGTGTGTGTGTGTGTGTGTGTTGTTTGATTACAGTATTGTATTTAAGATGGTGTTAGACTAAATAAATGGTCTTTTAAATATCATCTGCATATCTCCGTTGTGTTGACTAAACATGAGGCCTAATCCAAGTTTATAATTGTGTATCTTTAATTTGATGTTACAACTTCATCTACACATTAAGTATAATTTCAATTGGTTCTTGAATTCATACAAGTTATTGCTTAGCTTCAACACTAGTCTGTTTTTTTGGTTTTTTTCCTCCGGTCTCGACTTGGTCTCGGTCTTGGTCTCGACTTGGTCTTGGTCTTGACTTGGTCTGTCTTGGTATTGGTCTTGGTCTTGTCTTGGTCTCGATACCCTCTGGTCTTGGTAGTGTCTTGGTCTCGGTTTAGGCGGTCTTGACTACAAGTCTAGCATTTTCAGGAAAAAGAAAATCCTCTCTGGGTCAAAATGACCCGAACACAACCTCAGGGTTAATAGCAAATGCTTTTATTGTTTCACAGACATGAACAATAACAAGGAGATGCAAGAACCTCAGCTTGCTGTCCTCTGAGAGACAAACCAATTAGTTCATTATAGTAACACTGTACTAGTCCTTAAATAAGTGCACGATATTGACCTTTCAAGGACTCACTAAAACGTATTGTATTACACAAGTGGCATCCCATCTTACCATGTGTCAATACAGTTATATTTCTCTAGTCGGGATCTGGCATTTATTCCGTGCATGAGGAATGAGGGGTATTAGCTACTCTGATATTAAAATATTTAATTATTCAATTCTTGCAACACTATTTGTCTAGTGTCATTGATCATTATTATTCAAATAATGCTTGATTGACTAAAGCTGTCCACATATTTATGTTCCCTGCATTCTAATGCCAAAAAAACTCTGGAACCCACAAAGATGAACAGCAAGAGCATTTGTGATGGTGGGGAATGATGAGATTGTCCGGTCTGCCTCACAAAGTTTTTCATGAGATGCGACAGCTATGCTTCATAGCACCATCTGGCTCTAGGGATGAAAAAGCTAAATCAATGCTAAAACCTCCCAACAAAGCAGGTAATGAATGTAGAGGTTCCTTTGCCAAGATGTACAAAGACTGGACCAAACTTTCTCTTCTCCCACTCTCTTCTTTCTGTGGTTTATGCAGGAGAATGATAAACAGCACCATCTGAACAGACCAGACCTAAGTATTTGCCCACAGCTCAGTCCAGCTCATTGTGAATTACACATTGCAAAAACTAACAACTTCCTCACATGAGCCAAACCAGAATCAAAGGTTCCTTATTACAATGAATAAAATACCATCTGAAATGACCTCTTCTTATTAAAAAGAATACATTAATATTAAATTAATTAATACAATTCATTTGTTGTAAAGTTAATTTATAACAATTAATGAATTATATAAAGTCATCCTGTAGCTCAAACAATACAGCATGGCGCTAGCAAAGCCAAGATCATGGGTTCGATTCCCAAGGAAAGCAAAAACTGAAATTCAATGCAATGTCACTTTGGATACAAGCATCTGCCAAATGCATAAATGTAAGGTAAATGTAAAAGATACAGCAGAGGCGTGCGGTCCATATAAGCTGCGAATGCTCTACATTCCCAAGCTATTCATGGACTCGCTTATTAGCATTAACAAAATACATTACTATAAATTCCCTTGTTTGAGATGTACCTTAAAGCTTACATAATCGAATTTTGGTAGAACGTATGCAACTGACTGTCATTTATTTATTTGCCAAACGACGGTAATTTTCTTCAAATCTGCCTGTTACAGAGTGTTTCAGGTAAGCAGATCCACAGCAGCTTTGACGCCTAATCTCTGTTGTTAGGTATTGTCACCATTGTCCCACGTTCTTGGTTTGTTGGCGTATGGGGGATTTCATGTGCAAGTAAAGCTGTGTGTGTGTGTGTGTGTGTGTGTGTGTGTGTGTGTGTGTGTGTGTGTGTGTGTGTGTGTGTGTGTGTGTGTGTGTGTGTGTGTGTGTGTGTGTGTGTGTGTGTGTGTGTTTGTGTGTGTGTATGTTTGGTTTTAAAGTCTTTAATTCTCTAAGTCTCTATCCCTTTAACTGCAGAAAGTCACAGGTCACATCACCCCTAAACCTGAGGTTAAGTATGATTTTGGACATCAGGATGTATCACTAAAATAGGTCACCTAACAAAAACTTTAAAAACAAACAATAGCTACTCAGCAAAATTATGATATCTTGCCTCAGTCATTGCACTACAATTCTTCATCTCCACCCATTTATCTCAATATCTGTTAATTACGCCATGCAAGTGAAAAGCTAATGTTCAACATATGTTGTTTATTTGCTGTTATCACCTTGTGACTTTGCAGTCTTTTTAGGTTATTAATATAAAAAGTACTTGACATTCTGAAAGACAGCTTAATTTTAGTTCTAATAGATCCCACCTGTCTCTCATGAATATTCATTCCATTTTTTTATTTTTTTATTAGGAATTAATGAGTTGCAAGATACAGCTGGTATATCTAAACGCCTGACTTCATCCCTTTCTCTTTAAACACCGGAAAGGTGACAAAGCCCATTTGCAGTTTCTCCAGACGCTTTTGTTAAAAGTCTTTTATAAATTATTTTGTTCTCATCTAGATGCAGTAATGATCAAATAAAGACAAAACACAAATAGGGCCCTATGTCTTAAATAGTCTCCTAAACTAGTTTATAGGTTTGTCATGATACCAAAATTTCAGTAGTCAGTGTCAATACCAAAAATGTTGTGGTTCTCATGTTGTGGATTCTATGCGGCTCACACAAAGAATTGTTGAATAAAACAAAACTTTGTGCGTTTTCAGCTAAACGGATTCTTACCAACTTAAGCCTGGTTGGCCGGCTGTTTTGATTATATTTCCTGGTGTTTCCTCGCCGCCTTGTCACCTCGCTTTCTGATTGGCTACACTCCACAGTGCACAGGCTGCGTGCTCGGAGGACACCACACACGAGAAGAAATCGGGCCAAATAAATCCAACATGTTGGATATCCCCGATTTGAGATCGGAGCGGTCCCGACGTCCTTCCGAGCAGACGAGAGCAGCCTTAACACACCACACACGGCAGGAATATCTGATCAGATTATTTTACGATAATCGGAGCATCCTTAAGATTGTCGGAAGGGGTGAATCAGGGCTAAAATCGGCCTAATTATCCTGCCGTGTGAACCAGGCTTTACTGACTAGCACCTCTGATTAGGCCTGTCACAATAACTACTTTTTGTTGGGAGATATATTGTCCCAGAAATAATTGTGATAAGCGATATCCCGTGCCGCCAAAATTATTGTGCAATAACTCGATATTATCGAGACAGGCCTACATCTGACAGGCCATTGCGTTCACATGCTCAACAGATATGATTGTGATTGACTACAATGCTCAACTCTTGAAAAACATGCTGTAAATAGAAACATTTTATGCTCATAGAGCGCTCAAACAAAATAAACAAACATGAACAAGAGCATTTGCAAGCTGTATCAGTGGGCACCGAATATACTCGGTACTGCAGAAATGCTGGTATACTGTTATTTGTGTAGGTGTTGTGCCGAATTCTGACCCACGCCAGATTATTACCGCCCCTAAATCCCAACTAGGTAGGTTTAGGATTAGGTGTGGGGGTGTGGTTAGAATTAGGCAATCAGGTAGCTGTTTCAATGGTGGGGGCTGGGGTAATAACTTGGCTGGGAGTTTAAATTCAAACTTTTGACAACCCTAGTTTATGCAGATCAGTTAATTCCTGTACCAACAAATTTACTCCAAATGAGGAGAATAAAACAAATGTTATTGAGACGCCCGTATAACTGTCAAAACCCCATGTGGTTTCAATTTCAAGAATCATTTAACATTATAATTTGATAAATTGATATTTGCTAAATGAGTTTCTGATTTATACAGATTACACATGCAGACTCTCAAATTCCACATACAGTTGAAAAGAAAAAAAAGACTAATAGCAGAGAATGTGAGCAGTCTTATCTCACACCATCTATTCCAACATGCCTCACAACAATACATGAAAAAATGCATTCATATTGATTTTACACACACTCTAAAGAGAGTACACAGATCCACAGCCTACTCTCAAAATCCACCCATACACCTGGAAAAAAACAAATGTACAATGATATTAGTTTAAATATACAATTTACATATATAGTATTAGTAACACTAATCTCCTTTTCACTATCTGTTGACATATCACATGATGATGCAAGGGTGGATTTCCTGCAGGGGTTCAGGCTGCAAGACTGCCGAATAACTAAAGAAATGTTATTAGCAAGATGGTAGAAAACTGTACATTTCTTGTCTATTACCACCCACTGCTACTTATACCAATGACGGAAATAAGCACAGTTACAATAGCTTAATATGTGGGAGAGCGTTTCTATGAAGAGTGACAATATTGCATTGCAATAGGTTGCACTTTAAAGGGATACTTCAGGATTTAGCATTAAGCTTTGTATTAGTAGAAAACCTGTAGTATTTTCGAATGACCTTGCTTTCTACCCTCATATCCCCCTGAGATGAGAGATTTATGTATTTTTTGTCTGGAAAAAATCCTCCGATGACGCAAAAATCATCATTTTGCGTTATCGGAGGATTTTTTGGCCAGAGGCTAAAGACTACAGCCAGTAGGAGGGGCTGTCCCGCATGTTTTCAGCCCGCCCATAGAGGGTGGGATCTCACTCACAGAATGTACACACAGTGTCAGCCGTCTTTCTTTGGAAGGCAAGCTAACAGGCTCTTGTTCTGTGGAGAAAGCTGAGTATTAGGGGTTACCATCCTCTTTTTCCCGGACATGTCCGGCCGTCGAGATCGTCCAAAATGTCCGGGATTCGGCTTTTGCTTTCTGCAGTCGCCATTCATTGTTTACATGCACACCTTTTGTTTCAATCTAACTGAATTCATTCCGATTGGTGAATCTGAATGTAGTGTTTACATGAACGCTAAACAAGTGACCGGTTGATGTGCGTTTTAACATTGCTAAGAAAATTCCCGCTCCTCCGTGAGAGATGGGAGACCCGTGCGTCTCAGTAATCATGCCACCGGCCTCGTGCCGTTCTCCCGCGGCCCTCAGCCTCGTCCTGCTCGCCACAGTAAACATAATGAATGGCGACTGTAGAACGCAAAAGCCGAATCCCGGACATTTTGGGCGATCTCGAAATCCCCGGCAAACTCGTCAGAATCTCACAAGTAGCCTAGCCTTGTTGTTTTAAATTGCGCTCTCTTACCGGTAGGCGTGGCTTGGGAGTGGCCTCCTAGGGCAGCGAAGCAAATGTATTCTGGGAGTTGTTGTCTTTCATCCACATAAGCCAAAAATAAATTTTCTGGCTTTTCTCAGTCTAGAAAGCTCCAAATTCAAAAATAGTTTCACATTTCTTCTACATAAATGACCTATTTTAAATACACATTCATCTTTCCAGAGGTGAAGTATCCCTTTAAAGTCAATTCCAAATCAAAACTAGTTAGCACATTATTTGTAATTGAAAAGGTTTAATGACAAAATATGTTTATGGTTACACTTAAAATAGTTACAAAATAGATGTATGAGATGATGATAACTTTTATGATTAACTACCATTAATTGTACCCAGCATATATGTTACCTGAGAGAGAGAGAGAGAGAGAGAGAGAGAGAGAGAGAGAGAGAGAGTGTGTGAGTGTGTGTGTGTGTGTGTAGAGAGTAAGAAAAGAGACAGAGCAACAGTTACAATCTTCTTTTATCCTATCTCTGACCATGTGACTAAAACCCAAATGTGAGACATTCAAACTGACCAATCAGATAATTACAACTTCCCCCATTGTACTAAAGGTGTGACAATTCATCAACCCCCAAAGTTTACACATCTTGGCCTACAGGCCTTGATCACTATCACCCCCTCTGTACCTTCAGGAATTCAAAATGGTCCTTGGGGAAAGAGGTGGTGGAAAACAGTAAAGCAAATGTCTTTGTTCATTTCAAATATCTTGGATTATTTTCAATTCTACAATGAAATATACTGAATGAAATTTGTTGCAGGACATTCCACACTGAGCTGTTGTGACCGCCTATCAGTAGCAATGGCTATATCATCTGATCCACCAAAGATCAAATGAAAGATTTCAAGTAGAGGAGTAAAAGATTTGCCTTCAGGACTACATGGACATTTTAAAGGGTTTGTGAGCTTCAAAACTATTCAAATTTCAAAACCAGATTCTGTCAGTGTATATAAACTGTCGTTCAAAAGGTTTGGATCAGCTAGATTTTTTATGTTTTTAAAAGAAGTCTCTTCTCCTCACCAATTGATCTAAAATACAGTAAAAACTGTAATATTGTGAAATATTATTAAAATTTAAAATAACTGTTTTCTATTTGGATATACTTTAAAATATAATTTATTTATGTGATGGCAAAGCTCAATTTTAAGTATCATTACTCCAGTCTTCAGTGTCACATGATCCTTCAGAAATCATTCTATTATGCTAATTTGCTGCTCAAGAAACATTTATTCTTATTATCAATGTTGAAAACAGTTGTGTAATTTTTTATTTATTTTTTCAGGATTCTTTGATGAATAGAAAGTTCAAAAGAACATCATTTATCTGAAACAGAATATTTAGTAACATTATAAATGCTTTACTGTCACTTTTGATCAACTTAATGTCAGGGATCAGCCAGTCTCCACCACCACAAAATCACTAGATCACTATCACATGAGTATTAATCATCAGCACCTGCAAGCCATCTGCTCATCATCACAAACACTTATAAGCACACATCTCACTCTGGCACTTTTTCTGGTCTCGTAAATGAGTAAAGACTTCTATTGATTCCTTTCCTACTGTACCTTCTGCGCTTCATTGCCATAGTGTCTTTGTCTTCCAGAGTGTGTCTCCGAGTCTCCAGTGTTTCCCAGTTCGTCGTTGTCTTCGTCTTCTACGTCGTGCCTGCATATACTCACCACTCTGCAATCACCGGTGTGTGCTCCATTCATGGTCTCATCTACCACCATTTCAGAACGGACAGTCAGTATCTCAGATTCATCATCCTCAATTCACATTCATCCACAACAGATCCCGCTACTGCTATTTCACTTAATATTACATAAAATTAAATAAAATTAATTCTCACCTTGACCATCTTGTTTGGAGTGTCTGTTTCGTTACAGAAGACCAGACCAACACCGTTGAAAATGAGTACTCCCGATCCATTCCAGGATCTCGTGGATGCACTCAAACGAGCACTCACCGTACCCACTTCCGCATCACCCATCACCACCTCTCCTTCACCACCAGTGACCTCCAGTCCCGTGGCCAATCCAGCGCCCTACTCTGGTTTGGCGGAGGATTGCGATGGATTTCTCCTTCAGTGTTCGCTGGCCATGGAGATGCTGTTGTTCCGCTTCCCCACCGAAAGATCTAAGGTAGCGTTTATTATTTCCCTGCTGATGGCGCGAGCGCTCAATTGGGCCCGGACCCTCTGGAATCAAAATGCCCCCATTACACTGAGCTCCTTCACCACTCACTTTAGTGAAGTTTTTGGGATTCCAGATGGTAATTCTTCCGTCGGCGAGCAGCTATATCATCTACATCAAGAGAACGACTCTTCGGATTACACCATCAAGTTCCGGACCCTAGCGGTCGCCAGTGGATGGAATGAGCGCTCGCTCCTCACCACCTATCGGCAGGGACTTAATCCGCGCCTAAGACTGCATCTCGCTGCATATGATGATTCCATGGCTATAGAACGGTTCATGCAACTCATGCACCGATCGTCGTATGCAGCCCTGCATGGAAGATCTCCAAGGCCATTCGTCACATTTTCTACCCCGCCAACCAGAGTATACCAGCATTCCAGAACCAGTCCCCATGCAAGAGGATATCACCTGCCTTACACTCAAGGAGTGGCAGAAGTGTACAGGTCTTTGCCTGTACTGCGGCACTGGAGGACATATCATTTCAGCATGTCCCATCCATCCACCGCGACCCATGGTGAGTGTCATCCATTGTTCCTCGATCAATATGAAACCTCTCACCTGAAGTTGTCCTTACCACCTAACACATCTCCCTTCCAGTAAACACCCTCCTCGACTCTGGGTCAGCAGGAAATGTCATCTCTGACTCCCTCTGCTGCCAGCTCAATCTCCAGAAAAGGTCCACCGAAACCCACTACCAGGTGCACCCGATAATTGGTAAACCTCTCAATAAGAAGAACGTCCATTTCTCTGTGGGACCTCTCCACCTGCAAGTCGGACAATTACATTCTGAATCCATCACTCTACTGGTTCTGGAGAATTCCACTGCTGGTATCATCCTAGGGTGTCTGTGGATAGTGCAACACAATCCTGTGCTCTCCTGGGTAACGGGATAAATCCTGAAGTGGGGCAATAGCTGCTTTCCCAGATCTTCCTCAACCAGTGATTCCTCTTCCGATCAACTCCACTTCCATTGAGAGTCCCCAAGAACAGCAGTCTATCGACATTCCGACCTATTGCGCCCCCTTCAGTGATGTCTTCTGAGGGCTTCATCAAAAGGGCTTCATCGCTGCCACCACACCGGCCATGCGACTGTGCCATCGACCTCCTTCCAGATGCACCAGTGCCCCACGGTAAAATCTATCTGCTATCTCTTCCTGAATAGAAGGCCATGGAGGAGTACGTGGAACAGGCCCCTCCAGCAAGGTTACATCCGCCCTTCCACCTCCCCTGCTGCTTCGAGTTTTTTCTTCGTGGCGAAGAGGGACGGAGGCTTGCGGCCCTGCATCGATTACTGAGCCCTCAATATAACGGTCAAGTTCCGATACCCACTTCGTCTCGTCCCAGCAGCCCTGGAACAACTTTGTGGAGCAACCGTGTTTGGTAAGTTGGACCTCCGCAGCGCGTATAACCTCATCCGGATACGTGAGGGGGGCAAGTGGAAGACTGCCTTCGTGACTGGCCAAACCCTTCTACCATCAAAGAACTTCAGCGTTTCCTTGGATTTTCAAACTTCTACCGCCGGTTCATTCACAACTACAGCTCCATCACTTCTCCAATTACCAATCTCCTCAAGAATAAGCCCAAGTCTCTGTCCTGGACACCTGCCACCACTCAAGCTTTCCAAAGTCTCAAGGATTCATTGACCAATGTGCCGCTCCTAGTCCACCCAGATCCCAGTAAACCGTTCATCGCTGAAGTTGATGCCTCGACCACCGGAGTAGGAGTGGTGCTATCTCAGCAGCAGGGGAATCCATCTAGTCTCCATCCATGCGCCGCCTTCTCCAAGAAGCTATCCCCACCGGAGATGAATTGCAACATCTGAAACCGAGAACTACTGGCCATAAAGCTTGCACTGGAGGAGTGGAGACACTGGTTGGAGGGTGCGAAGGAAAGATTCACGGTACTCATCGACCACAAGAATCTCCAATACCTCCACGAAGCCAAACGACTCAACAATCAGGCAGCCAAGATGGGCTTTATTTTTCACCCGGTTCAATTTCAATTTCTCCTATCGTCCTGGTACAAAGAATTGTAAAGCAGATGCTCTATCTTATACTCCCGAAGAAAAACTCGAAGAGTCCATCTTGCCTCAAAAGATCATCACGTGCCCCATCCAGTGGTCCCTCGATCGACAACTCCCCTCCTCCAGTGTCTCCGAGCCATCTCCGCCGGGGTGTCCTCCCAACCGCACATATGTCCCCAGGTCTCAACGCACCAATCTCACTCACTCGGCACATACATCAGTGGGCACTGGCCATCCAAGGGCCAACCGCAACCTCTCACTGCTACAAGATCGCTTCTGGTGGCCCAACATGGCCAGGGATGTGAGATGGTTCGTACAGGGATGTCATGACTGTGCCATCTCGAAGAGTCCACGCCACCTTCCATTTGGCAAGCTTCTTCCGTTGCCCATTCCCAGTCGACCCTGGTCACACCTGGGAATAGATTTCGCCACAGACCTACCTCCATTCGAAGGTAATACCTGCATATTCGAAATTGTTGACAGATTCTCTAAATCCTGCCGTTTGATCACTCTAAAGGGTTTACCCACGGCTATGACCACAGCAGAGCTCCTCTTCAACCATGTTTTCCGGTACAATGGAATTCCAGAAGATATAGTATCTGATCGAGGTCCCCAGTTCATCTCCCAGTTATGGAAGGCTTTCTTCAAGCTCCTAGGTGTGACCGTCAGTCTTTCGTCTGGATATCATCCTCAGTCGAACGGGCAAACGGAGTGGAAGATGCAAGAGATCGGTCGCTTTCTACGAACTTTCTGCCACGGCCACCAGAACTCTCGGAACCAATTCTTAAGCTGAGCCGAGTACACGCAAAATTCCCTCTGTCAGCCTGCCACTGGACTCACTCCCTTCCAGTGCGTGCTCGGCTACCAACCTCCATTGTTCCCGTGGTCCGGGGAACCCTCCGATGTCCCTTCTGTTGACAATTGGTTCCGAGAGAGTGAGAGGGTCTGGGACAATGCACATCACATTCAGAGGGCAGTGCACAAACAAAGGATCAAGGCAGACACTCTGAGAGAGGAACCACCTACCTTCCAGCCAGGTCAGAAAGTCTGGCTATCCACATGGGACATTAAGCTGTGCCTGGCCTGCAAGAAGCTGAGTCCCAGATACGTTGGCCCCTTCACCATCATCCGACAGATCAACCCCGTCACCTCTCAGCAACAATTACCCTCACACTACAGAATCCACTCTACAGCCAGGCTCACCACCACAAAATCACTGAAAAATATTACAGAAGATCACTGTGAAATCTTTATATCTGATCATGCAGAATGTAATTCATGATTTAATTCATTCCAAGGCTGCATTTATTTGATCCAAAATACAGCAGAAACAGTAATATTGTGAAATATATATAAAAAAATATATATTAAAAAAACTGTTTTCTATTTGAATATATTAAAAAAATTAATTTATTTCTGTGATCAAAGCTGAATTTTCAGCATCATTACTCCAGTTCAGTACTCTTCAGTGTCACGTGATCCTTCATAAATGCTTTTCACTGCAACTGTACCTTTCACACTATTTTATTTTTTTATTTTTTCCATTGCTGGCTTATTTTAGGGAAAGTGTAGTGAATAAGAGACCTTCAAGAGACCAAATATATACTGGTCCTCCACAGTATCAAGTTTTAGTATATTTCAAAATAGTTTGTCAAAAATACTTGGCTCATTGCTCTAACTTCCCCTCTTCTCAATGTCATACATAAACATGTTACCCAAATAATACAAATTAGCTTATAAAGCCAAACAGAATAGCTAATATATATATATATATATATATATATATATATATATATATATATATATACATACATACAGTGAGGAAGTATTTGAACACCCTGCTATTTTGCAAGTTCTCCCACTTAGAAATCATGGAGGGGTCTGAAATTGTAATCGTAGGTGCATGTCCACTGTGAGAGACATAATATAAAAAAAAAAAAATCCAGAAATCACAATGTATGATTTTTTAACTATTTATTTGTATGATACAGCTGCAAATAAGTATTTGAACACCTGAGAAAATCAATGTTAATATTTGGTACAGTAGCCTTTGTTTGCAATTACAGAGGTCAAACGTTTCCTGTAGTTTTTCACCAGGTTTGCACACACTGCAGGAGGGATTTTGGCCCACTCCTCCACACAGATCTTCTCTAGATCAGTCAGGTTTCTGGGCTGTCGCTGAGAAACACGGAGTTTGAGCTCCCTCCAAAGATTCTCTATTGGGTTTAGGTCTGGAGACTGGCTAGGCCACGCCAGAACCTTGATATGCTTCTTACAGAGCCACTCCTTGGTTATCCTGGCTGTGTGCTTTGGGTCATTGTCATGTTGGAAGACCCAGCCTCGACCCATCTTCAATGCTCTAACTGAGGGAAGGAGGTTGTTCCCCAAAATCTCGCAATACATGGCCCTGGTCATCCTCTCCTTAATACAGTGCAGTCGCCCTGTCCCATGTGCAGAAAAACACCCCCAAAGCATGATGCTACCACCCCCATGCTTCACAGTAGGGATGGTGTTCTTGGGATGGTACTCATCATTCTTCTTCCTCCAAACACGGTTAGTGGAATTATGACCAAAAAGTTCTATTTTGGTCTCATCTGACCACATGACTTTCTCCCATGACTCCTCTGGATCATCCAAATGGTCATTGGTAAACTTAAGACGGGCCTTGACATGTGCTGGTTTAAGCAGGGGAACCTTCCGTGCCATGCATGATTTCAAACCATGACGTCTTAGTGTATTACCAATAGGGGTTGAACGACTTCAGATTTTTTGAAGTCGACTGTTATGACATCAAAGTCGAGTCGACGTTGACTAGTCACTCACGTCATTCATAAAAACACAAGAGATGGGACTGCTTTGCAACATGTCCCAATTTGCAATTTATTAGCAGAAAATGATACAGATGCTGACAGACAGTTCATAATATGTTGCAACTTAACGGTAACAATGCAACAATAACTCCCGTTTTAGTGCAAACATTTTTTAGTGATGCATTATGTTGGCATAACAATGCCATTTATCCAAGATGGGCTGTAAGCCTACTCAATGTCACAGTCCTGCTCATTCACAGTTTTTACTTTTCGATCATGGTTTGCATGTTTAGTGAAGTTTCTAATTGACCGTTCGCAAAGACCCTCCCCCTTTAGTTACTGTTGCTATGTCCGACACAGTGAAATATACATCGCGGAGCAGAGAGGACACTGACAACGTGCTGACAAGACAGGACAGAGCAGGTTACTTTTAATATGTAAACAAAGTCTCAACTATCATATTTGGTCATTTTATAAAGAAATAAATACCGTTTTGTGGCTCTTTAATGTGTCGTGACAGATCGCTGTAGAGCCTCTTAAAGCTGCTCGTGAACCGATCATCTCTTCCTTCTAGTTAATTTATAGCATCAAATAAACATGAATATACATAAGAAGGAATGTTGTTTTAACCGCGGAAAGACGTCAGTACACGCCGTTATTCAAGTTCAAATCCTCCAAAGTTAATCTACTAACTCTCCTGACTGCTTTGTCGGACAGAAATGGCGGATTATGATTGGTCAGATCGCCTGTCAATCAAACTCCCTGCGAAGGGTAAATTTACTGCTGTCGAGATGATTTGCATTCCTCACTTAACATTAGCGGATGCCTTTTCAGATGAGTTTGCATTGCACTTGTACTTTTGTTGTACTTCAGGACAGACTTACTTTCCAAGTGACATTTTTACAAGCTTCATCTTTAGTGAAGTATTTCCACACACTTGATGGTGACAATCATAGTGTCACATGATCAACGCGACTAGTCGACGTCAAGCTTAAAGCGTCACGGCATTGCATTAAGGTCGACTAGTCGACTAATCGACTAGTCGGTTCAACCCCTAATTACCAACAGTAACCTTGGAAACGGTGGTCCCAGCTCTTTTCAGGTCATTGACCAGCTCCTCCCGTGTAGTTCTGGGCTGATTTCTCACCTTTCTTAGGATCATTGAGACCCCACGAGGTGAGATCTTGCATGGAGCCCCAGTTCGAGGGAGATTGACAGTCATGTTTAGCTTCTTCCATTTTCTAATGATTGCTCCAACAGTGGACCTTTTTTCACCAAGCTGCTTGGCAATTTCCCCGTAGCCCTTTCCAGCCTTGTTGACGTGTACAATTTTGTCTCTAGTGTCTTTGGACAGCTCTTTGGTCTTGGCCATGTTAGTAGTTGGATTCTTACTGATTGTATGGGGTGGACAGGTGTCTTTATGCAGCTAACGACCTCAAACAGGTGCATCTAATTTAGGATAATAAATGGAGTGGAGGTGGACATTTTAAAGGCAGACTAACAGGTCTTTGAGGGTCAGAATTTTAGCTGATAGACAGGTGTTCAAATACTTATTTGCAGCTGTATCATACAAATAAATAGTTAAAAAATCATATATTGTGATTTCTGGGTTTTTTTTTTTTTTGATTATGTCTCTCACAGTGGACATGCACCTACGATGACAATTTCAGACCCCTCCATGATTTCTAAGTGGGAGAACTTGCAAAATAGCAGGGTGTTCAAATACTTATTTTCCTCACTATATATTTTATTTTATTAATATTTATGTGTGCAAAGCAGAGAAAAATAAATAAATAAATACATACATATTTATACATACATATATTTATTTATTTTTATTTATTTTTCTCTGCTTTGCACACACACATAAATATATAATGCAATTAAAGAAAAGAGGGAGTACACAAGAGCAGTTCACAAACACAGGACCCTACAAATAATACTGACAACCACCCAGGAGGCCCATTGTTATAGCCAACTTTACATCTAGAAGGCAAGAGATCCTTTGCACTGTATAATGCCAAGCTATCATACCATGTCCTTTTTCCAGGCAATTAGTCCTGAGTTCCACCTTTGAGATTTAGAAATGAAGTAGTCTATAAAGCCATTCATGCTTATATCATATGCATTATACTAGTGTATAACATGTAGACCTCTAGTTCAATCATCATTGCATTTCTTCCCTATAGTGACCTCTACATATCAATCATGACAGTTTTAAAGATCAAAAATATTTTTTGTACTTATGAATTTTGATTACTTGGTGGTTGCAGTGCAATGCCCGGTAAAGAGAGAAATAAGAAAAAAAAGGAGAGGGAGCGACAGCAGGCAGCCAAGGGTAGCAGCTCACTCACTTCATGGATCAGGCCAGTTTGTCAGGGAAGAAGAAAAGGAAGGAAGTAGTAATTCAGATGTAGAGAGAGAAGCGATAGATGATGTGCAATAATTTGCTGCTGAACAAGATACAGGAGCCCCTGCAGGAGAGTTAGCAGAAGGAGATACAAGAGAAGAAAGCCAGTATGGAACTGCTAGTGTAGATCAGGAGAATGTGATGGAGACCGGTGCAGGAGAGTTACCTCCAGAAGAAACAAGAGAAGATAGCCAGTATGGAACTGCTGCAAATAAAGAGGATGTAATTGCAAAACTAGTGGTTTTGAATTGTCCTACAGATTCTGCCCACATGCAGACATTTAATATTAATTATAGTGACAGATATATTGAAATGTGTGAGAAAGTCGGACCTTGCCAGCCTGTTATGACATTCCCAAAAAACACAGACGGACGTTCTTTCCAGAGAAGATGGTACACGGATTGCCCATGGTTGGAGTATTCACCCATAAATTATGCCATGTACTGTTTTAGCTGTCATATTTTTCTATGAGAAGAAAAATTCAAGAACAAAACAGCCTGGAAGACAGTAGGCATTGATACATGGAGGAGTGCCAATTAAAAAATTAAAGAGCATTCCAGCACAGAGGCCCATATGATGAGTATGGTGAGATGGAACATATAGTCCAAAAAAGATCTACAAGCTGCTTTTGATACACCGGATACTCAGGGGAGAGCAACACAAGAGAAAGAAAGACAAAGTAACAGGGAAATCCTAACACGTTTGATTGATATTACCTCATATCTGGTACGACAGGGGCAAGCTTTTAGAGGAGATGAGTCGAGCTCAAGTGCAAACCAAGGCAACTTCCTTGAACTTGTGAAAACATTGGCCCTGTATGATAGCGTAATGAAGCTGCATTTGGATGCCATCCAGGAAAAACATGCCTCCATGAAAAGACCCCAATGTCCCTTCTCTCAAACAGGAGCCAGAATGACATTATAACGTCCTCCTTAGGTACCTTCATTAGGAGGGAAATACAGAATGAAATCAAAGATGCTCAAATCTTTTCCATCCTTCTGAGATCACAGATGTCTCTCACAAAGAGCAAGTTTCCTTTGTAGTTCGCTACATGACATGGAAATTAAGGAGCATTTTCTCCAGGTCTGCACTGTTGAGTCCACAACAGGAAAAGAGTTGGAGAATGTTGTCATCTCTCTCCTTCAGGAAAATGTACTTGACTTGAGGAACATCAGGGGCCAAGGATATTATGGGGCTGCAAACATCAGTGGAATGTACAAAGGTCTACTATCCCGGATACGTACACACAATGAAAAGGCTCTTTATGTTCATTGCCAGGCACAATGCTTGAATCTGATCCTGGTTGAGAGTGCAAAGTCCAGTGTTCACTTTGTGACATTTTTCTCCTTGGTGGAGAAACTGTATGTTTTCTGCACAGGCTCCACAAAGAGGCATCCAACATTTTTAAAATGCCAGCAGTCCTTGTATCGTGGTCAGCGTATTGTTGAGCAGCAGAAGTTGTTTGACACTCGGTGGGTCTGCCGAGAAAGATCCCTGACAGCCCTTAATAAAGTTCTGAAAGCTTTAATCAAGCTGCTGACAGACATCAGTGAGTCAGACCCACCTGACACAGATGCTGGTGATGCAAAGATGTACCTGAAGACTATCGACTTTGAATTCCTTGTTTGCTTAGAAATAACTGATGGTGTGCTGGACACAGTTAAGAATCTGAGGTCGGAGGAGAAATTTCAAACCATATTCCAGAAAGCCATTGAAAAAGGCAGAAGATGCAGGAATCGACATTCCCACAGTACCTCCTGGCCAGGAAAGAAAAGGAAAGTGCCAGCACGATACCTGCATAGTGCCATAGCTGCTCAAGACAGCCATACTTTCCAAACTGTTGAGGAGTTCTACCGGGCCAAGGTGTTCTTCACTTTCCTGGATACAATCACAGAGGAACTCAGAAGAAGATTTAAAGTAGATGGGATGATGCCCACAGGGAAAATACTTCAGTAATTCCACAGCCTGACAGTTCATGACAACTGGGTGGGCACACCAAACCCAGAGGCTGTCCAAGCCATACACACACTTTTATGGTGTTGAGGAGGAGCAGCAACTGAAGACAGAGCTGAAGGTTTACTATACCACCTTCAAGTCAAGTGGCATGAAGAGTATGCTTTCCGCTCTAAAAGAAACCAGTGGCCAGCACGTTTTCCCTACACTGGTAAACATGCTTAAAGTATATGCCACCCTACCTGTATCAACTGCAACTGTGGAGAGATCCTTTTCAAAAATGAGGTTAATTAAGAACCAACTCCGAAGCCTCTGCTCAGAGGAGAGACTCTCAGACCTTCTCCTCATAGCCATAGAGAGGGACATCCCAGTGGATCACAATGAAGTCATAAACATCGTCAAGCACATTGCTCACAGAAGGTTGCTGTTGTAATTAGGTTTAAAGAAGCCCTAAAAACCCTGTATATCTACATTATCTATATTATTATTATGGTTGTTATTAATAGTGAATAAATCTAAAGCTTTTGAGACTATTATTTTGTGTTATTGAATTTGTCATGAAGATGTGACCATTTCTTCCTTTTATGTAGGCTTACTAAATAATCTTGATATAAAAAAAAGGGGGGTGCACTTTTTCAGTTTCAGCACATGACCCTCAAAAGGTCTGTGCACAGCCCTGCATCTGCTCATCACCACAAACACTTATAAGCACACATCTCACTCTGGCACTTTGTCTGGTCTCGTAATGAGTAAAGACTTCTATTGATTCTTCTCCTACCTTCCGCGCTTCATTGCCATAGTGTCTTCGTCTTCCAGAGTGTGTCTCCGAGTCTCCAGTGTTTCCCAGTTCGTCGTTGTCTTCGTCTTCTACGTCGTGCCTGCATATACTCACCACTCTGCCATCACCGGTGTGTGCTCCATCATCCACGGTCTCATCTACCACCATTTCAGAACGGACAGTCAGTATCTCAGATTCTTCATCCTCCATTCACATTCATCCACAACAGATCCCGCTACTGCTATTTCACTTAATATTAAATAAACCTGTTTCTCACCTCAACCATCTTGTTTGGAGTTTCTGTTTCGTTACACTTAATGCATTTTTGCAAAAAAAATTAAAATAATTTCTTAAAAAAATAAAAGATTACTGAGGCCAAACTTTTAAACAGTAGTGTATAGTTAAGCTTTACATTTCAGATAAATGCAGTTGTAATGAACTTTTATTTTATTATTATTATTTTTTTACACATTTTCAACATTCATAATAATCAGAATGTTTCTTGAGCAGCAAATCAGCATATTAGAATGATTTCTGAAGGATCGTTTGACACTGAAGACTGGATTAATGATGCTGAAAATGGAGCCAAAACAGAAAACAATTACATTAAAATATATTCAAACAGAAAACAATTATTTTAAATTGCAATAATATTGCACAATATTACTGTTTTTACAGTTATTTTATTTTATTTTATTTTTAATAAATGCAGCCTTGGTGAGCATAAGAGACAAAAACATAAATGATTTAGATTAAATAAATATGATAAATATTGTATTATATCTGATAAGGCAGACACTATCAAAAAGTTTTTTCAGCTAGTGGAATTGCTTTGAACAGCCATTGACATAAATGGAAATGCTAATGGATAGCTATCGCTCTATAGCTATAATAGATGTCCTTGCTTAGTGCGGTTTAAAAATCTTTGTGACTAATATATTTAATTTAAATGTTTCTGCCTTTGTGTTATTACATTAGAGGTCAAGAGCCATTGATCACCTCACGCTCAGTTATGGATCAGACATAAATAAGAAATTAAATAAACAATCCACAAAACAGTAACACAGAGCGAACATTGAGACGCAGCATGTGATCGATCCTAAAATGTTCCTGCAGATATGCCCTGAAGCCCTTTGGTCATGAGCTGAATTGAATTTTAAGTTGAAGTTTAATGACTGAATATGATTTCACTTAATCTGGCGTGCAAACCGAACACCCACATGCAAGTCAGCACTTACACCCAGCAGGTCAAATCAGTAAGAGACTCTGACTCATCAACTAAGAGCCGTTTTAGTGTGAAACTGGTGCACGGTGTAAACACAGCTTTATTGGTTTTATTCCATCAGTTTTGCTTCATTACACCCTCCCAGGCACTTGATATCCTTCTATATGATTAAATCCTCTCCCCCATCAGTAACCACATACTGAGAGCCAATTCAATGTTCCACCCATCTCAAAGTGCTCTAACAATCAGAATATTTAAGAATTCCAGCTCTTTACGAACTGCATGAAAATATTGCTGATTTAGATACTACCCCAGTTGTTGATGATTACGTTCAGAGTAAACAATGAATATTTATCACACGCTAGTAATCATTGACCATGTTTCCTTTACTTTATTCTGAAAAAGAGACGCACATAATCCAAAGCTAATGGGATATTTCTGCAAACATGGTAATCAGCAGCATATTATAAATAAATTAAGAAATGCACATTCTATATAATATTTTCACAAGAAAACGGTACAACTAGTTAATAATGATGAATAAATTAATTAATTAATTAATTAATTAATTATGTGATAAACGAGTTAGGTCAAAAGTAATCTAAAAGTAATCAAAAAGTAGTCTGATTACATTACCCAAAGTGTGTGGATAACAATGTGTGAAATGTAATGGATTACGTTACTAACTACAATTTTTGTCGGATTTGTACACAAACTGCACTTCAATAATTTCCTATAATGTAGGAGCCGTCTCCGCCCTGGCCGTCTCCGCCATGGCCACCTGAAGGGCTGTCTCCACCATGGCCGCCTGAGTTGTCAGCTCCACCCTGGTCACCTGCTAGTCCGACATCGCGGTTAGATCATCTATGGCGCAAGGTCGCGTCTACTGGGAGGGGGAGTACTGTTACAGGTCTGCCAGGTTCCTGCACTACACTTCCCAATCACTCTCTTCTGTTCCTACCTGCACCTTATCATCAATATCATGACCACCACTATAAAGACACACTCTTCACCTCTGTTCACGGTCCGGTCTCGTTCATACGAAGAGGACTACTTACCCTGCTATCGCTAACCTTGTTTCTCCAGTCTCCACTCCAGCGTCTTCCTCTCCATTGTCTCCAGCTTTCATTGTTCTTTGTTCCAGCCATCCGTCTGATTTACTATCAGTCTCCATACCTTGTTGTCAATAAACTCCTGTTAACTTTATTATCCATTTCTTGAGTCTGTTCCGTAACAGTCAGAGAGTGAACTGGATGTGTGAGTGAGTAAATAAACAACAAATACATTTCATATATATATATACATATATATTAGCTATATCAGGGAATCAGCTAAATTACTAATTACTAACAGAAAAACTTAATTAACAAGTTCTTCCTATAAACTTATAAGGTCAATTAACTAAGAAGTTGCTCATTCAGCCATATGATTGGTTGCAACTAAAAAGAAAACTCTGGAACATGCCTTAAACTGTCTTCCACAACATCATTTGTTGTTTTAAACAAAAAATAAAACATACAAAATTTGAATCTCATGCTTAACATCCCACACTCTAACCAAATGAACACACATATGACTGGCGCTTTCTTCAGCATCTCTTAACATCCTTTAAAAAAAAGTATCATAAAATCCCCAGCTGATTTTATTCGCTCCAACCGCTTTCACTTTACTCTGCGTTAAGTATGACACCCTGAGGCCTGACAATTTTATGCTTAAGTTTATTGGCTGCAGTAAAAGACAAGTGAAAACCTCCTGCCCTTGTCATCTTTAGCAGAGGATCCGTCCCATTCGTGTAAATGTCTGTATAACTTACAACCTTGTTTGCTTTCAGCACCATCATGGCACCTGCATTCTGTGCTACTTACGAAATGTGAGGCTATCATGGCTTGGCAAATAGGAGAGAAGGGTTATGAGTCTACTCTGGTGTGTTAGGTCATCATGACAAACTGCATCTCCAAAGCATGTCAAACAGCTCTCACCTGAACGCAATCTTATGTCTTTGAATTATGGATCTTTGAGGAAAGTCTCAAGAGCAGCTAAATTCACACTGTAATTTACCCACAAATACACTCTTGAACAGACTTAAAGACATGGGGAATTGAAACGTAGATATTACTGGATTCTGACCTGCTGCTACAGAAGCGTTCAGAGAAATTGATCCAAAATAGAGAAGAAAGTATTTTTTTGCTGTTATTGCCAATAACTTGTATATAATGTTTGTGTTTTAAAAAAGTATACACTGTAACCATGCATCAGTTTATCAGCATATAATGCACCGATTTGCTTCAGCTTACAATAATTGGCAAAGGATTTTTTTTTTTTTTTTTTTTTTTTTTTTGATTATGTGCAACAATTTATTGAGCATTAAAAGTGATTTTAACAGTTAAACAGGTTTTTCATTCTACATGCTTCAAGTAAAATCATTCATCAAATAATTGTAATATACGGGGGGGGGGGGGGGGGGGCTTAATGATTCAGGCTAATTAATTCAGCCTGAATCACTTAAAGGTGCAGTAAGCACTTTCTGAGAAACTGTCGAAAATTGAAATTAATTGTGGTGTGCTGGAGGGGCATACACTCATGATGGGGGAGGAGAGAGAGTGAGCAAGTGGGACATTTGTAGAAAGACTGTAGAAAGAGAGATGGCTGAGAAATTACAAAAGAGAAAAGGTCAGAGGGATATAGTTGGAAAAAGAAGGGCTACGATCAGGCAAGAGCTTTATAAAAAGCTTTCCAGACCAGAGACGTTAGAGCGCCTGAAAATGGATGCCGAGGTTGCATTGTTTCTGCTCGATACGTGAGTAACCTTGTTTTTGTTATTTCAAAGAACCAAGATATGCAGTTCTATGCTGTTGTTAAATCACAGCTGATTCCTCCATACTTGAGGAATGTCTAGAGTCATACTTGAGTCTAATGTCTTGAGAGCTGTCTAACGTGCTAGTTGTTAGTCGCTATACTGAATTGCTATTTTGGGGGCGGAGCAATAAAGGGAGGGGTGTGTTTCTTTTGGGTAGGGGTGTGTTTATTTGGGTGTCAATTTCAAATATCAACAGTGTTTCTTTCTTTACCTTTAAAAACTTACTAATTTCAGCCTTACATGTACTATCTATTTGTGTTTTTGTAAATATTAAACTGACAGTGATGTCGTCATTGGGATATTTGCAGCTATTTGCATACTAAATTGTGATTCATGGTGTCTTCGTTGAACATATTTAACCACTGAAAGCCATCTTTATACATGCAAAGTGAGAGTCCTGTGTGGATTCTTGCAAACAAAAAAAGATTCTTACTTAAATGCATTATATATAAAACATATTATATATTTAAAACCTAATATATATTTAAAACCTGAACCAAACAAAAAAACAAAATTTCACAACATTGCATTTTGCAGCATTACAAGCTCTAAGATGTGAAATTCCTGAAAGGAATACCAGTTCATTTTGCAACATGCAATGCTGATGCTTTTCTCTTCCCAACACAGATAGCCTTCAATTGTATAATCAATAGAAAATTGGTGGCATATATCACATTAGTGACGTCTAGATCATTGATTTTTTTTTCAAATGTCACTGCACATCTGAAGTTCTCGTTAGTCATAATGCTTATAACACACATGCTTTAGTGGATATTTTAAGTCAACACACCATAAACACTAACTGCATAATGCATATACATTGTAAAAAAATATCTTTTTATTTTATTTTATTTTTAAGTCTGGTCAGAAAACATCTGCAGAATCACCCATAAAAAAAAATAAACGGCAAACAGCAACACAGAGGAGAGTCTGCTGGCAAAAAGAGAACAAAACAGAGCTTTTAATAAAACGAGAATCAACATTGGCTTGGCTTTTCAGGGATGGGTAGAACTGAGGGATTTGAAATGTTGTAAAAGTGACAGGGAAATGGCATTTTTATTACTTAACAGGTGGGTGAGTAATTTTATTTAACAGACAAATTGCTTTATTGTGAAGGGTCATGAACTGTGTCTACTAATGGGTATAGCTACAGTAATGTCTTCAGCTATTTAGCTTGAGATCCTTTCCATCTAACTGGTTATCTCTTAAGCCTAGTGGTGAACGTTTTATGAGCAGTATATGATAAACATATTTATCCGCACAGTCATGCAAAGCTGAAGCACAACCAAAACAATGTTCTTCTGCGAAATGGATGCAGTTCCGTTTTTTAACCGAATCATACAAAATTACTTAAAAGTTGACTTTTTGTACTCTACATTTTTTTTATTTACATTTATTACATAAGTTCAATTAAATTAAATGAGTGTGTATGTGTGTCCTGGTAAACCTTACATTATGGGGACAAAATGTTGCAATATCCGAAATAATTTTTCCCTGTGAGGAAAACAGCTTTTAAATCATACTAAGTAATGTTTTTTGAAAATGTAAAAATGCAGAAAGTTTTGTGTGATGGGTAGATTTGGGGGTAGGGTTAAGGGGATAGAATATACAGTTTGGACAGTATAAAAATCATTACGTCTATGGAGAGTCCCTACAAATATAAACGAGACGTGTGTGTGTGTGTGTGTGTGTGTGTGTGTGTGTGTGTGTGTGTGTGTGTGTGTGTGTGTGTGTGTGTGTGTGTGTGTGTGTGTGACAACATAGAAGTTGGATTTTGTACTGTGCATAAGCAATCAGTTGTCTAAGGATGTGTGTCACACACTGTGGCATTCTGGTGAGAAACTGAATTGCTGCAAGAAAACTCAGTGCTTTAGATTTCTTCCTCTTGTGGTTATCCCTCTCTGCCTCTCATTCACTACTAAAGATGAATATTTCAGCAGATGGTGCCACTGAGGTCCAGCGAAATGTCACTTATCCGACCCTGTCAATGAGATCTTCTGAAGAGGAAAAAGTTTGTTCTACTTCCTGTGAATCCAAGACGAGAGATGTCAGAACCTTTCACATGCATTAAATCCTACAAGCCTAAGTCTTCATGACAGATCAACTCATCAGATACTGCGGGTCCAGCTCTCTCTCTCTCTCTCTCTCTCTCTCTCTCTCTCTCTCTCTCTCTCTCTCTCTCTCTCTGTGTGTGTGTGTGTGTGTGTGTGTGTGTGTGTGTGTGTGTGTGTGTGTGTGTGTGTGTGTGTGTGTGTGTGTGTGTGTGTGTGTGCATGTGCGGAGTGTTCGGGAGGAGTGTGTGAGTGACTGAGCGGAGTGTTTGAGTGAGTTTCAAACGTTTTCCTTTTTTCTCTTTCTAGATTAAGATACATATTGGTTGAGTTTATAAAAACTGCAGCAGGTTTTTTTTTTTTTTTTTTTACATTTATTTGCTGACTTTGTCGACAAAGGAGAGCAGCAATGGGGTTGAATTCTGATGGCTTTGAGTCCTTGACCGCACACCACGGGTGCAAATGTTTATCGGATGAGACCGTGTCCGTGGAAGATTGTTTAATTACTGTTAGTAATTAAAGTTGGTGTGTTGAACATCCTATGTGCATCGAGAATGAACAAAGCAATTGTTATTTTCCTGAGGGAAATGTTTATGGTTGATTATTTGGTTGAACATGGATTATGGATTAGATAGATGCATTCATCCCAGTGTTGTGACCCATTGAAAGTTGATGAGGAGCTAGTTGTTGCCGGGGTAGCTGATTCAAAATATCCAGAAAAACTAAATGAGATCGAAAACTTGCAGGTACAAAGTTAGATCTGTTGTCACAATGAACTGATGACTTATCTGAGAATGACTCTGAATGTGAAGGTCCAGATACTGGAGAAGAACATGAAGTAAATTCTTTACTTCTTTATGCTTTATAACTTTATGCCCCATTGTAATTATTGTCATGACTTTTTTTTAAATACTGAGTCTTTAAATATTAATGGCTGTCGTAGTACAGTAAAAAGAAATGATCACTTCAGTTATTTAATTCTTATACAGGCTGATGTGATCTTGCTTCAGGAAACGCACACAGATTTGCAGAACCAGTCACAGTGTTTAAGCGACTGGAAGTGGTTTAATGATTGGAAGGGCACAAATGTTGGTACAGGGGTTGCAATTATTATTAGATAATACCAGGAAGAATATTAAGAGTAGATGTTATTTTAGGTGACACAATTTTTCTCTGTTTAATGCTCCAAATGATGGCCAGGACCATTTTACTCTTTTTGGAAAAACGTCTTGGTTACTGATGTAACCCTCGTTCCCTGAAGAAGGGAACGGGAGACGTAACGTCGACGTGACGACGTAATTGGGGATCACTTCAGGGAGCCCTATCAACTTCGAGTGTCTAGAGAACGAGCCAATGAACGTTGGCGTGCGTGAATCGCGTCACGCGCCCCCGCCCCGCAGCGCGGGTATAAACAGGAAGCGGGCACACATTGTTTTTCGCTGAGGAGCCGAGATTTGTGACGGCCATGCAGCGATGGTCAGCAACGGTGGCGACGGGACGTTACGTCTCCCGTTCCCTCCTTCAGGGAACGAGGGTTACATCAGTAACCGAGACGTTCCCTTTCAGTAGCTCACGTTCGACGTAACGTCGACGTGACGATGTAATTGGGATCCCATGGAAAACGCCACGGTAGCTGCCACATCCAGCGCCCTATGCAAGACTCTCAGACCCCCAACTGCTGGGGCGGAAGACCTGCGTAGAGGGAGTTCAACTGCTGTTCCATTATACCCCACACAGTGAAACTCTTGGATAACACTGGGAAAGCGTACCTTTCCAGGGGAAAGGACGCTGCGGAGCCACATCCTGCCCGAAGGGAGGTAACATGTTGAGAATACACATATGGACTGGCCGAAGGGCAGTTCGACATATGGAATGTCACTGGGGTGGCTCCATCAGAGGGGGGAGGCTACACCGGACAGTGACGGCAGAGCAGACTCTGCCAAGGGAAGACACGGGCTCACCGCAGGGAGCTGGTCGTGGAAGAATACACATATGGGATCGCCGCAGGGATCACACACATGGAACCCAGCCTAGCACAAGTTACACTTGCATACGAGCACTAGGCCTGGCGTCGGACGCTCCGCAACGTGCAGGGGTGCGGAGGAACTCACAGGGTTCGCCAATTGGGGAACTCGACTGGAGCAAAAAGCGCACGTGTCCATTCCTAGGAAGGGAGTGGCGCAGCAAGCCGACACTAGAGCGGGAACTTCGGTGTTACCGGCTAGTTGAAGCGAGCACACAGGAAGAAACCGGCTTAACACGTAGGCTATACAACCTAGCAAACGTGTTAGGTGTCGCCCAGCCCGCAGCTCTACAGATGTCTGTCAGCGAGGCGCCGTGTGCCAGCGCCCAGGAAGAAGCGACACCCCTAGTGGAGTGGGCTTTCAACCCGGGCGGGCAGGGCACACCTTGGGCTTCGTAAGCCAAGGCGATGGCATCCACTATCCAGTGGGCCATCCTCTGCTTGGAGACAGCCTTCCCCTTCTGCTGGCCTCCGTAACAGACGAAGAGCTGATCTGAGGTCCTGAGGCTTTGCGTTCTGTCCACGTACAGACGCAGAGCGCGAACGGGACAGAGAAAAGCCAGGGCTGGGTCTGCCTCCTCCGAAGGCAGCGCTTGCAGGTTCACTACCTGGTCCCGGAAGGGAGTGGTAGGAACCTTGGGCATGTATCCGGGCCGGGGTCTCAGGATGACGTGAGAGTTATCCTGGCCGAATTCTAGGCACGATTCGTCGACCGAAAATGCATGCAGGTCCCCTACCCTCTTGATAGAGGCCAATGCAACCAGGAGAACTGTCTTACAGGACAAGATTTTTAACTCAGCTGATTGCAAAGGCTCAAAGGGTGGTCTCTGAAGTGTCGAAAGGACCAGAGACAAATCCCAAGAGGGTATAGAGAGTGGGTGAGGAGGATTCAGTCTCCTCGCTCCCCTCAGGAACCTGACGATCAGGTCGTGCCTTCCCAAAGACTTACCATCAGTAGCATCGTGATGTGCGGCAATAGCGGCAACATACACTTTAAGGGTGGAGGGAGACAGCCTTCGCTCCAGCCCTTCTTGCAGGAAGGAAAGCACGGCTCTGATCGAGCAAGATCGGGGGTTCTCCTCGTGAGAGGAGCACCAGTCAACGAACAGGTTCCACTTCAATGCATAGAGGCGCCTCGTAGAGGGGGCTCTAGCGGAAGTGATGGTGTCAACTACCGCAGGGGGTAGGTCACCTAGAACCTCCGCGTCCCGTCCAGGGACCAGACATGGAGTTTCCAGAGGTCTGGACGCGGGTGCCATAGGGTGCCCCGTCTCTGAGAGAGTAGGTCCTCTCTCAGAGGGATGGGCCAGGGAGGGGCTGTCGCGAGGAGCACTAGTTCCCGGAACCAGGTCCGGTTGGGCCAATACGGCGCAACTAACAAGACCTGCTCCTCGTCCTCCCTGACTTTGCACAAGGTCTGTGCAAGAAGGCTCACTGGGGGAAATGCATACTTGCGAAGGCCCCGGGGCCAGCTGTGTGCCAGAGCATCCGTGCCGAGGGTCCCCTCGGTCAGGGAATAGAACAACTGGCAGTGAGACGTGTCCGGGGCAGCAAACAGATCTACCTGTGCGGTCCGAAGCGCCTGAAAATCAGCTGGACCACCTGGGGATGGAGTCGCCATTCTCCCGGTAGCACCTGCTGCCGTGAGAGCTCGTCGGCTGCACGGTTGAGCAGGCCCGGAATGTAAACAGCACGAAGCGACCTCAGATGCTTCTGACTCCAGAGGAGGAGATGGCGGGCGAGTTGTGACATGCGGCGGGAGCGTAGACCACCTTGGCGGTTGATGTACGCAACGGTCGCCGTGCTGTCCGTACGGACCAATACGTGCTTGCCTAGTAGCAGCGTTTTGAAGCGGCTCAGTGCAAGACGTACTGCTAACAACTCGAGGCAGTTGATGTGCCAATGCAGTTGAGGCCCCGTCCACAGACCTGAAGCTGCATGCCCGTTGTACGTGGCCCCCCAGCCGGTGGCAGAGGCATCCGTGGAGACCACAGAGTGCCTGGACACTTGTTCCAGTGAAACACCTGCCTGCAGGAACGAAGGGTCCGACCACAAGCTGAGAGTTTGGCGACAGTGCGGAGTCACTTGGACCCGGCACGAACCGCTCTGCCACGCCCATCTCGGGACTCGATCGTGGAGCCAGTGTTGGAGCGGCCTCATATGAAGCAATCCGAGCGGCGTAACCGCGGCTGCAGATGCCATATGACCCAGGAGCCTCTGAAAACGTTTCAGTGGTGCCGCTGTTCTGCGTTTGAGCGTGCTCACGCAGTTCAACACTGTCTGGACACGGGCCTCGGTGAGGCGCGCTGTCATGTCGATCGAGTCCAACTCCATACCGAGAAAAGAGATCCTCTGCCCGGGGGTGAGTTTGCTCTTTTCCCAGTTGACCCGAAGCCCTAAGTGGCTGAGGTGACTGAGCACCATGTCCCTGTGTTCGCACAACTGCTCTCTCGACTGGGCCAGAATAAGCCAGTCGTCGAGGTAGTTGAGGATGCGAACACCACGCTCGCACATGGGAGCAATGGCCGCCTCCGCGACTTTCGTGAAGACGCGGGGCGACAGGGCCAGCCCGAAGGGTAAGACCTTGTACTGATATGCCCGCCCCTCGAACGCAAAGCGAAGAAACGGTCTGTGTCGAGGGAGAATCGAGACATGAAAGTACGCGTCCTTCAGGTCGATCGCTGCAAACCAATCTTGGGGACGGATGCATTTGAAAATGCGTTTCTGCGTAAGCATCTTGAACGGTAGCCTATGAAGGGACCGATTCAGGACGCACAGGTCCAAGATTGGTCGTAATCCACTACCTTTCTTGGGTACAATGAAGTACGGGCTGTAGAAGCCGGTCTTCATATCGGCTGGAGGGACCGGCTCGATCGCGTCCTTCGCCAGTAGGACTGCGATCTCTGACCTGAGCACAGGGGCATTGTCCGCCAAAACACGGGTGAACCGAATGCCCTTGAAAGCAGGGGGGCGCCGGGCGAACTGAATCGCATAGCCGAGTCTGATGGTACGGATGAGCCAGCGAGACGGGTTGGGAAGCGTTAACCAGGCTCCCAGAGACCGAGCAAGCGGGACCAACGGCACCACAGACGTACCCGGGGTGGGGCAGCGCGGCGGAATGCAGGGACCCGACTCGGACAGCACAGCGCGCCGAAGTGGGGTCTGAGTGTGTGGTGCAGCACATACCTGCTTCCGTCGAAGGGCAGAGTGAGTGTGCGGAGGCGTCAGTGCGTCCAGGACACAGCCACTGCTGCCTGCTGGCGATGAAAGAGGGGCTCGGGAGTGACAAGGCATGGCGGCGTCGTCGACTGCCAAGCGCGGCCTCTTGGGGCCCGGAGGTTTCAGAAATTGCTCTTTTATTGAAAATGTGGCGGAACAAAAAGAAAAGGAAACAAAAGATTCTCCGCCCGGCCCTCCACCGGGGGAAGGAGTGGCGCCTTCGCCATCTCCTGAAGAGCAACTTGATCCACCTCCGGGCCGCCCGTCTCAGGGTCATTTGCACCGCCGCTTGCCTCCTGTTTTTGCAGCGGCTTCCTACGGCTTGCTCCACGCTGAGGCCAGTGCTGCGTTCCAGTCCACTTTTAGACACGCACTTGCGAACTTCCCTAAGCACTTCCCCTCGGGGGAATCCCTGCCGCCATTTTGAAGTGCGTGAAGTGGACGAGGGAAGTTTATATGGACAGACCCTCGTTCCCTCGATTTTGACCGAGGGAGCGAGTCTGCTTCAAATGTACACTTCAGGCACCTATATGTCCCACAATGCAGTACGACTGTGACGTCACCACATATCTCAGCTAATCACCACCACAACAGACAACTCTATGATATATTAATAATATATATTTTTAATTTAAAACAACCCAAACACACCTATAAACATTTGGATGCAGCATTAAACAAATTCTTAAAGGAAAAAAAAAATTTAAATAATAAATCAACTCTACAGCTGATTCCAAGTGATCAAGGGCTTAGGACGTTCCAGTTCAGCCCATTGCAGTTTCCGCCAGTAGTGAGCACTCGCAATGACGTACATCCGAGTGAACGAGACGGAGGGAAGTTTGCGAGTGAAGGGCATGACAATTTTGGACTGGAATGCAGCCCTGGATGGTTGCTGCTGCTGCTGGGGCTTAGCGGGAGCGGAGGACGCCGCAGAAGGCCGACCTCGGCGACGAGTAGACGGAGGGTCTGCGGCCGGCGGACGGGTGGGAGCAGCAGCGGTCCGCCGGGGCAGGATGTGCCGGATGGCCTCCGTCTGCTTCTGTGCGGCCGAGAACTGTTGGGAAAAGCTCTCGACCGCGTCGCCGAACAACCCAACCTGGGAAAGAGGGGCATCCAATATTTATCGGTGTCCCTCATATCCGCCAGGTTGAGCCAGAGGTGGCGCTCCTGGACCACCAAGGTGGACATCGCCTGACCGACTGAACGTGCGGTTTCCTTCGTCGCCCGGAGGGCGAGGTCGGTTGCCACACGGAGCTCCCGGAGGAGCTCTGGGTCAGAACCACCCTCGTTCATGTCCATGAGCGCCTGGGCCTGGTGGACCTGCAAGAGCGCCATGGCATGGAGGGCGGAAGCAGCCTGTCCACAGGCCTTGTAAGCCTTCGCCGTTAGACCGGACGAAATGTGTAAAAAATAAAAAAGATTTGGAAAAAAAACACTCTCTTAGTGCTGAGGCACCCAGGGGTAGCCGCAGTGTGAATGCACACACACAGGGGAAACGCCCACCGAACCGACACACACACACAGACACAAACAATAGTGCTGTGAAAACAGCAGTTGTGAGCTGCAATGCTCGCGGCCACCGCTGATCGCGCCGTCACACCAACACTGCAACAGAGAGAGATCTTCCTTTGAAGTCTTCAACAGCGCTGATTCTCATAGACAGAAGTCTCATAGAAGCTCGGCTCCGAAGTGAAAGACAATGTGTGCGTGCGCCCGCTTCCTGTTTATACCCGCGCTGCGGGGCGGGGGCGCGTGACGCGATTCACGCACGCCAACGTTCATTGGCTCGTTCTGTAGACACTCGAAGTTGATAGGGCTCCCTGAAGTGATCCCCAATTACGTCGTCACGTCGACGTTACGTCGAACTTGAGCGACTGAAAGGGAACTATCAGATGCGCTATCGGACTGTCCCCGAGGATAATATTATTATATTGGGGAGTGATTTTAATTGCACTTTAAATCAGCAATTGGATAGGAATAATAATGAACCACATCCTCCTTCAGCTAAGACTCTTAAAAGTATAGTTGACCATTACAATTTTGTTGAGTTGTGGAGAGATGCATTTCCTGGGCTATAGACGGTATACTTGGATGAAAGTGAACTCAAATAATATGTCTGGCGCTAGACTTAATAGTTTTTATACTAAAGCACCAACCACTGTTGTCATGCAAATGAACAGCCAGAACACATTCAAAGTTTTCTGTTTTCAGTTAAAACGGTGTCGTGCAAGCGGCCCTTAAGTTAATAACTAATAATCTTTGCAACAGAAGTGAATCAATCAAAAACGAACTTTAGCTGGACAATAACTTTATTCTAGAGCTGCTGTAAAGCCAAAACAATGTTAATGTCCTATTATCATTGTAAAGCTGCTTTGAAACGATCTATACTGTTAAAAGTGCTATATAAATGAAGGTGACTAGACTTGACTTTTCACCTTTTTTGGAATGCTTGGAGAGAGGAGAGAGTCAATTTCCCATCTTTAAGTCAATGGTAGGATGTGGGCAAGGTGCAGATAAAAAAAAAAAAAATTGTCAGCAGTTTACTGCACATACCAGAGGTGCCCTAGTAGAGAACATAAAAGCCCTTGAACAAGAAATCCTTGGACGAAGCAGACATAGTACCACAGGATTCATTTCCACTGAGTATTTTGAAAGGAATACATTTCTTCTATGCAGCTTATTGGAAGAACAAGGCAAAAAAGGTTCACCTGTCTAAAGCCCCTTTCACACAGCGCGATGATCCCGGGAAATTGCCAGAACGCCTTCTGTGTGAACGCAAACACGACCGGGGATTGATGCCGGCATCGATGCCAGGTTGGGGACCTAGTAACATTGCCGTGTTCAGTCCCGGAACGCGCGCTGTGTGAACAAAAGCCGTAATAATGCCGTGTCGTAGTGATGACGCTGAAGCCGGGATCTTTCCAAGCTAGTGAAACGGTATGTAATGCGCAAGTTTATGATCGAATCAGAGAAAAAAATGCACAAGCGTGGTTTCGAGAGAATCACATTTCTGTGCCCAGAGATGTGAATCCCTCATGTTGGGCTGTTGTACAAGCCTCCTATTCCTTAACAATCTTAAGTGGAGAATACTTCCCAGAGTGTTGGCTACAAACAACTTTGTTTCTAAATTGAATGATGGTTTTGCCTGAATGTTCTTTCTGTAAGGCTTCTGGCGCTGTTTATTTTATTTTGTGAGTGTCCAAGACTGGTTCCACTTTTTGTACTTTTAGAAAAACTAATTATGAAATTGGGATTTTCTTTAAGAGGTTGCTATTGACTTTGCAAATTAGAAACAAACTGATATTGTACTTTTTTTCTAAATGAGGTGGGGTGTGAGAGATGCTTTAGTGACATTGCGAGTTTGGAAATATGGTTTTTAATTGGTAATTATTTAGTTAGTTAGTTTTGTATAAAGAGAGAGACTTGACTTTTAAAGCCCTTTTTATTTACACAATTTTCCAAAACATTGTAATGTTTTTGGAAAATTGTGTAAATTAAAGGGGCTTTAAAAGTCAATTCTCTCTCTCCCTCTCTCTCTCTCTCTCCCTCTCTCTCTCTCTCTCTCTCTCTCTCTCTCTCTCTCTCTATCCTGTCTCACGTTACCTCTTTCTCTCCCTCCAATCCATTTCCCTTTTAAAGTGTCCTGGAATCCTCCTGCAAATGTCAATTAATAGACAAATGGATTTCATCTTCTCTTTCGCACTCCTGCAGTCACGGTGAATGAATTTGACCTTTCCATCCTCTCCATGGTGATACCTTTTGATGTTTTGGTATTATTTTTTAATTATTTTTTTTTAGGACTTGCAGTGATGTTTAACAGTGTATGTTGCTTCAGGTTGTCCTTTCAGAATTTTACAGACATGAATGTCAATTCAAGTCAAGTCATCCTCATTTATATAGCACTTTTAACAATGTAGATTGTTCCAAAGCGGCTTTACATTGATAATAGGAAATTAAAGTAACAGAGATTGGTTTGGCTTTACAGCAGCTCTAGAATAAAGTTATTGTCCAGCTAAAGTTAGTTTTTATTGATTCACTTCCGTCACAACGATCATTAGTTATTAACTTAGGGGCCGCTAACACGACACCGTTTTACATAAAACTCTTAAGTTCTTTCTGCGCAAACTTCAAAAACACGAATCTGTAAGAACGTTGATACATCCCACTTTTTCAGTGGGAAAGTTTCTGTCGCAATATCAAGTTCTTCTAAGCTATCTGGGATGCTGATATGATGAAACTGATCAGGAAGATTATTAATAAAGCAATCTTTAGTGGCAGAAGTGATAGGTCTAACATATTTGTAACATGGAGTCGGCTTTGCAGCCTTGGCTAAATGAAATTTACACAAGACTAGATAATGATCTGAGATGTCATCGCTCTGCTGCAGAATTTCAACAGCATCAACATTGATTCCATGTGATAACAGCCAGCCATTTAGTGAGGACAGTCTACTAAGTATCTCATCACTCCTGGAACAGGAAGGGGGCCAGTGCAAATTACAGTGCCTGACATCGTACTTGCGAGTTCACACACCTCTTTAACGTTAATTTTGGTGATCTCCGACTGGCGGAGTCGATCATCATTATTGCCAACGTGAATAATAATCTTAGAGAATTTACGATTAGCATTAACCAGCACTTTTAAATTTGCTTTGATGTCAGGCGCTCTGCTTCCGGCAAACATATGGTGGCGGTGTCTCTATTTTCATGTTCCGTGTTATAGAATCGCCAATAACTAGGGCACATTCAACAGGATACTCAGTGGGTGTTTCACTGAGTGGGGAGAACCTGTTTTATGTTGTTATCAGAATGGAAGAGCGGTGTTTTGTCCCGCGACTACAGCGTCTCACCGTTACCCAATTGCCCTGCTGCACGGGCTCTACAACAGCCGGAACCGAACAATGTACAGGGTCACATCCAAAGCAGTATCTAAAGACATTGCACTCTTACAATTAACCTCGATTAAAGTTTGGATGCGTGTCTCTAGTTCTGAAATCTTCTCCATCAGCCTGACTATCTCCCTGCATTTATCACATGTAAATCCTGTGCTGGCAGAGAAGGCAATCTTTACATGTTACATGAAGTGCAAGTGACAATAAGAGGAGAAGATGACATGATTCACTGTGTTTGTTGACTGATCCTACTCACCTAAGGTTGGATGAACTATTAAAAGGGGTGAGAGAAAAATAAATAAAGAGCGCATGGATGGCACGCTAACAGGCTAGCAAATCACTAGTGTGTTGTGCTAGCAATAATGATTTAGATTGAAGCTAGCGATGTCAGGTTAATGTGTGATGTTAAATAAGCTCTATTTAGCAGTATAAACAACAAGGAATGATAGTAAATAATGATTTAAAACAGAAAGATATACAAAGCTTACGGACACAAGCCAACTCATCAGCAGCCAGCAGAATGCTTTGAATTAAAGACATAAACAGACGTGCTTCCACATCTTCTGATAACTTTACTTCAGAATAAATGTTATCTTTACTGATGTTTATTACTCTAACAAACAATAATGTCTCCATGTTTTTGTGACATATGCCATTTCATGACAGACAGAGATTTTTTAATATTTGCTCAGATTGATGGCAAAAATTGCATTATTAAAAACATGCAAGAAGAAAAAAAAAGGCAAATATTTAAATTGCCATAAGGACAAAATATACTCTTTACTAAAAAATATTGCAAAATAAATGAAATTATAAAGAAAATTCATCAAAAAAGTTAATATTGTTGGATCCTTGCAGTGCGCCTGTACACATGAATCCAAGGTAATGAAACTGAAAAATTCAAAGGGAGAGGCTTGATGAATTGTTTGGGCATGGAACTAATTTGATTTATTTATTTATTTTTCTAAATGAAATATAATTAGTGAACATTCAGGACATAACACCCATTGTGTGTGCCTTTCTTGAGCCCGGAGCAAGTGTTACTGATCTCTTCATGCTCTTGGTCTGTTCACTGATAAGAGCTGCTTTACAAACCACTCACTCGCATATTCTAGAATGACATCTGACTCACACCTAAACAAAGCTGCTCTGTAGAAATGAGGAAATTAAGTTCAACGTGAATCCGTCAATCTGAAAACATACAGACAAATGTTGGAATAAAATTAGCATACCTTGTACAATAACAATCATATATATATATATATATATAGAGAGAGAGTCAGGTCCATAAATATTGGGACATCGACACAATTCTAATATTTTTGGCTCTATACGCCACCACAATGGATTTTAAATGAAACAATCAAGACGTGCTTTAACTGCAGACTTTCAGCTTTAATTTGAGGGTATTTACATCCAAATCAGGTGAACGGTGTAGGAATTACAACAGTTTGTATATGTGCCTCCCACTTTTTAAGGGACCAAAAGTAATGGGACAGATTAACAATCATAAATCAAACTTTCACCTTTTAATACTTGGTTGCAAATCCTTTGCAGTCAATTACAGCCTGAAGTCTGGAACGCATAGACATCACCAGATGCTGGGTTTCATTCCTGGTGATGCTCTGCCAGGCCTCTACTGCAACGGTCTTCAGTTCCTGCTTGTTCTTGGGGCATTTTCCCTTCAGTTTTGTCTTCAGCTAGTGAAATGCATGCGCAATCGGATTCAGGTCAGGTGATTGACTTGGCCATTGCATAACATTCCACTTCTTTCCCTTAAAAAACTCTTTGGTTGCTTTCGCAGTATGCTTCGGGTCATTGTCCATCTGCACTGTGAAGCGCCTTCCAATGAGTTCTGAAGCATTTGGCTGAATATGAGCAGATAATATTGCCCGAAACACTTCAGAATTCATCCTTCTGCTTTTGTCAGCAGTCACATCATCAATAAATACAAGAGAACCAGTTCCATTGGCAGCCATACATGCCCACGCCATGACACTACCACCACCATGCTTCACTGATGAGGTGGTATGCTTTGGATCATGAGCAGTTCCTTTCCTTCTCCATACTCTTCTCTTCCCATCACTCTGGTACAAGTTGATCTTTGTTCCAGAACTGTGAAGGCTTTTTAGATGTTGTTTCACAAACTCTAATCTGGCCTTCCTGTTTTTGAGGCTCCCAATGGTTTACATCTTGTGGTGAACCCTCTGTATTCACTCTGGTGAAGTCTTCTCTTGATTGTTGACTTTGACACACATACACCTACCTCCTGGAGAGTGTTCTTGATCTGGCCAACTGTTGTGAAGGGTGTTTTCTTCACCAGGGAAAGAATTCTTCGGTCATCCACCAAAGTTGTTTTCCACGGTCTTCCGGGTCTTTTGGTGTTGCTGAGCTCACCGGTGCGTTCTTTCTTTTTAAGAATGTTCCAAACAGTTGATTTGGCCAAACCTAATGTTTTTACTATCTCTCTGATGGGTTTGTTTTGTTTTTTCAGCCTAATGATGGCTTGCTTCACTGATAGTGACAGCTCTTTGGATCTCATATTGAGAGTTGACAGCAACAAATGCAAATAGCACACTTGAAATGAACTCTGGACCTTTTACCTGCTCCTTGTAAATGGGATAATGAGGGAATAACACACACCTGGCCATGGAACAGCTGAGCAGCCAATTGTCCCATTACTTTTGATCCCTTAAAAAGTGGGAGGCACATATACAAACTGTTGTAATTCCTACACCGTTCACCTGATTTGGATGTAAATACCCTCAAATTAAAGCTGAAAGTTTGCAGTTAAAGCACATCTTGTTCGTTTCATTTCAAATCCATTGTGGTGGTGTAATCTGGAGCCAAACAGATTAGAATTGTGTCGATGTCCCAATATTTATGGACCTGACTGTATATATATATATATACATACACTAATGAGCCAGAACATTATGACCAGTCACAGGTGAAGTGAATATCGCTGACCATCTTCTAACAAGGTCACATATTAAGGTCTGGGTAGATTTGATGGTGAGCAAACAATCATTTCTCAGAATCAACGTGTTGGATGCAGGAGAAATGGGCAGGAATAAATATCAAAGCGACTTGACAAGAGCCAAATTATTATGGCAAGGTGACTGGGTCTGAGTATCTCTGAAACGGCAACGCTTGTGTGTTTCTCCCAGTCAGCAGTATTGAGAATTTACCAACAGTGGTCTGAGAAGGAACAAACCACAAACCGGCGATAGGGAGTTGAGCACCCAAGGCTCATCAATGCACAAAGGCAACGAAAACTATGCCGTCTGGTCTAATTCAACAGAAGGTCTCAGTCAGAGTGCCTATAATGACCCCTGTCCACCGTCGAAAGCTTGCATTGGGCACGCGAGCAATGGAACTGGACCTTGGAGCTGTGGACAAAGGTAGCCTGGTCCGATGAGTCCCGTTTTCTTTTACATCACTTGGGCACCCGGATGCACTGTGGGACGACAAGAAACCGGTGGAGGGAGTGTGATGCTCTGAGCAATGTTCTGCTGGGAAACCCTGGGTCCGGCCATTCATGTGGAAGTAAATTTGATACGTGCCACTCACCTAAACATTGTTGCAGACCAGGTATACCCCTTCATGACAATGCTGTTCCCTGGTGGAAGTGACCTCTTCCTGCAGGAAAATACACCCTGCATTGCACACATTGTTCAGGAATGGTTTGAGGAACATGATGAAGAGTTAAAGGTGTTGCCCTGGCCTCCAAATTCCCCAGATCTCAATCCAAATGAGCATCTGTGGGATATGCTGGACCAACAAGTTCGATCCATGGCGGCTCCACCTCACAACCTACAGGACTTACAGCAACTAACATCTTGGTGCCAAATACCAGAGGACACCTTCAGGGGTCTTGTAGAGTCCATGCCTCGGTGGGTCGGTGCTGTTTTGGCTTAGCTTTAAAACACAAGCTCTGTCATATTCTGTCAATGTTTCTGAAGAACCTGATTTCTGAAAAGTTTTGTTCTGTTATGTTTTTCTTTTCTTTCAAAGAAAGTATTTATTTTTTAATTTCTCATATCTTTTCAACTAAATCAATCTTAGACAACTGTCAGGACTGGGGTTTGATCTGTCCCTTTTCTCTTGCACAAATCTTTGTTTTGTTTTTTTTCTTTTTGCACGTGGCGGTAGCTCTCAGCTGATCACGCTCTATAATCAGTGAGGCCGCTCACGCTATCTCTGCTTGTTATTTTCTCTCTGATTTCTCCACTATTTAGGGTATGTTTTCACAAATTTTTTTCTTTGAGTTTTCCTCATACAGACAACACCATTGTCAAAACGATCCTCATTCACACGGATCCACGAAGATGACCAAAAATGCTGTGTTCTGCTGCCAGGCCATTAGATGGCGATGAAACACTATAGATTGAACATGTAATTTGCATGTGCATAATGTCATCGTTTTCACAGATTCATGTTTTTATTGTTTACACAGAGACCGGCACATAAAACAAATGACCAAAACGCTTAAAAAGCCTTCTGTTTAAGTTGAAAATGTTGTTGTGTAAACAGCCCCTTAATATCCTGTTTTCTTTCTTTCCTTTGCCAGTGTATTTTGTTTCCCGTACGATTCACACGTACCTTTTGTTCTGTAAACCAGTTTTTCGGTTTTAATTTGGTGTTTCTCTCTCGTGTCTCTGTCATCTGCCCAGTTGTTCCGTTGGACTGTTTGAACCCCTTGATCAACAGATATCCCGGTCATGTCTTCGCACATCTATAGTGACTCGGACTTCAGGAATTCCGGGAATTCAGTCTGGACTGATCTTTAACAACTGATTAATTCTAGGATTAATTCCATGTTTGCTTGCTGTTAACCTGGACTTCTCGCCTGCCTGATTCTCCTCCTTGCTTTTCCCTTGGACCAGACACTTTGTGAACTGATTATCTGGTTTTCAACTATTGCCTGGACTGTGATTATTCTCTATTCTAGCGAGTTGAGTCTGGCCCTGAGCTCTACCGCTCGTTGCCAGTTATTTGAACCTAATTAATAAATATTATTGAGCATTTTTCTGCTTTTGGGTCCTTCATCACCAGAAACCTGACATCAGGTTCTTTAAATAGTTTTCCAGGTCTTCTTAGGTAAATGGAAAACCTAATAAAAGAGGTTGTTCTACATTATTAAGCAAGTCACAGTTCTCATGCAATATGGGAAAGGATTTTTCTGAAGATAAAAAGCATGAAATAGTGCAATGACTTGCAAAAGGCATAAAACCAACTAATATTTTACTAAAACTGAATCGAGATTATCGAACTGTCAAAAGATGTGAGAGTGCTTTAGAGCACAAAAGAACTCGGTCAGAAGAAGGCTTATTGTGAACGTTTCTGTCATCAAACAAATGAATTGTATTAAAACGGCAGCTGTAAAAAAAGCCACGGTTGAGCAGCAAACATTTTGAAGCTGCTGGTGTCTCTGTCTGGAGTCCCAAGAACCTCTCCATGCAGACTGGAGGTTGTGCATTAAGTTGCATTTCAGCCAAAGTTTACTAACCAAAGCTCACAAATTTTCCACTATTTTCACTCAGTATAAGTATCATCTACCTTCTAATGCAATCATTGTAAATAGCTTCTCCTGTGTTTGAGAGATCGAGTTTCTCCACCTGTTCTGATACCTTGACCACAGATATTAAGAAAGTCAAAATAGCAGATCATCTCAATAATTAAATTTCCTGCTTCCTTATCTTTCCTTTGCTTCATTCACCTTGGCTTTCCTCATTAATGTAATGTAGAAAAGAGAAATGCTTCCATTTTGCTTTGTTCATTTTTACCCTTGCCCTGACTCTTCCATTATAATAACCATAAAATCGCATCATATGTAAAATCCATTAAGCTTCCATGTTTTACAGTCCTGAGTGGCATCTCAATCCGCAGAAGTCTGAGTCACTCACAATGCTCTGGTTGAAATGATTGACATGTTTGACCTTTTTTTGTTTTGTTTATGTTTGTCCTTGGAAGCAATAATGTAATTTGCTTATGGAGACAACCTATGAACAAAATGCAGAAATTGTAGCTTTTCTGCTGTGTGGTTATAATAACCAAACTAGTAAGATTTATATAAAATAAAAAAAGGGCATTGAATTATATTTGTATAGTTTGTTAAGGTTCAAGAGTTATTGAACAGAAAATCCAAACAAGTGTCTGTCAGGGTTCTGTCACTTCTGTCTAGTCTATTTCTTGGTTTTGTGACAGAGCCCTGACACTCCTGTTTTGTCTTGTCTGTGTGCCTTGTTTCCTGTGCTTTCATGTCATGTTTTGTCTTGTGCTGTGTTGCATGCAGCTTGTGTTTTTCACTGGATGCGTGCTTTCATGTTGTCATGTTTTGTGTGAACACGTGGCTTTGAGAGTTCTCATTAGCTGCATGTTCATTTCTTGTTTTGTTGGGGCACGTGGCTGGTGATTGTGTTTGCTGGCCATGTGCTCATGGAGGTCAGCTTGACCAGCTGCTGTCCCAGAGCTGTCCGCTGTCGTCCAAGAGTCCGCTGTCGCCCTGCCTGCTCCACGCAAACTCCCTGCACCACCCTGGCCCTCAGCTAGGACTCCAGAACTGCCTGAGCCTGCCTAGTCTGTCCGTCCGGCACCGCCCTGGCCCTCTGTAAGGATTCCAGATCCACCGGAGCCAACCTGGGCTGCGTTTCCCAAAAGCATCGTAAGCCTAAGTTGATCGTAAAAACGATCGTACGACTGATCTTAATATTACGGTCTGTTTCCCAAAAGCATCGTAGCTTAAGTAGCACTTGAAAATCTTCGTAGATCTACGAGTGCTCTGGAGTAATCGTACATCACCAAGTTCATCGTAAGAAGACAGATTTATGAGGACACCTGCAGGACAACCGGCAGATTACACCTTTAACTTTATTCAAATGCAATGTGATTATAATATAAGGTTTGATTGTACTTTATTGTTCTTTTTTTGTTGTTGGTTAAATTAATGTATAAATTAAATAATTAAAAAGTTCAGAAAACAAAACAAAAAATAGAAATAATTTAATCTAATAATTTTAATCAAAATTAAATGAATGAACAAAAAATAAATAAAAGAAATCCTTTTAATCTGTTAAAAATTACATCTTTGTTTCACTCTATCTCCTCTAAAAGGACATTAATTTCATCTTTTTGAAAGGAATCTTTTTTTATTTATTTTTTTTAGCTATTTTGTCAGTGCCTCCGCCTGTAGGTGCTTTATATAGACTTGTCTTGATTGCTAATCCACAACAGATGACAATTATTAGGTTAAACGTTCCATATAAGGTTATGTTTCAGCACTTCACGAATGGACAGCGACTCTTAAGTAGCACGTAGGGCGCATTCTCGCGCGTTCATGTTAAGTGCATTTTTGGGAAACGCTCGTGGAATTGCTGCGAGCGTTCGTAACCTTGCACGTAGAAAGCGCTCTTAAGAGCTAAGATACATCGTTATCGGGAAACCCAGCCCTGGTCCGTCACTCCGGCACCGCCCTGGCCCTCTGCCAGGATTCCAGATCCGCTGGAGCCCACCTGGTTCGTCCCTCCGGCACCGCCCTGGCCTTCTGCTAGCTGCGTGTTCTTGTTTTGTTGGGGCACATGGCACATAATTAATAATCAATAATTAATCATTAAAAATTAATCATTCTGGTTATGAGCCATATTACCTACACATTTTAAATCGCCCAAAAAGGGAATACATGGCCCGTATATTTGTATCTCTATATATAGATAATTAACCACAATGAATTGCAATCAATTATGAATATACAGATGGGCTATAGATCAAATTTGTGAATGCCTACAAAATTAAAGGTCCCATGACATGCTACTTTTTGTAGGCTTTAATATAGGCCTTAGTGGTCCCTAGTACTGTATCTGAAATCTCTTTCCAAAAATTCAGCCTCGGTGCAGAATTATAGCCACTACAAGCCAGTCCCAGAATGAGCTTCCTTCAGACAGGCCGTTTCGGTGTCTGTAGCTTTAAATACTAATGAGGAGGAGAAAGGCGGCGCAAGGTGGAGGGTGGGTGTGGCCTTGACCATCTTGCGCAACGGTAACGTGGCGTGCATGTTTACGTTGGATATAGCAATGGCACGAAGACACGCAGTCTTTCAAGCATTTCAGTTTGACCCAGAATCTGACCCAGATGGAGAAGCAACGGATGAAGAAGTTGCAACTCAGCGGCTCCAGCAGGACGTTTCCGAATGGTTAGTTTAAAATATTATGTCTGGATACGGTACTTTATTCGGATGGTTTACAGTTATTATCATGTAGCTAACGCGAACCTACTGTTGCCTTTTCATGAGAGATCTGTAACGTCTGTATTTATCTTATTACAATTACATCAAGCTCTGCGATCTTGAAATGCGGATATCGCGCGCGCCATATAACCAACAGGAAAACGGTTATCCAAATAACAAAGAAATGTACAACACTCGCGTTACAGTGTGTGTATTCACACACATAAACTGCATAGCTGCATAGCTAATGTTACAGCCACATTCTACGTGTAAAATCTAGGTAACCATAAACAGTAAAGCAACACACTTATATATCATTAGTTGACTTACTTGTCCGAGGTGTGTAGCTGAGCCAAAGAGAGTGATCCAGACTTTAGTTTCAGACGTTCAGCAAGCCCAGCTCTGTATTGACCCTTCGGTGTTCATTTGTACATCCAATTATTGAGAAATTGTTATGCTTCGCTCGCTCAAAAGCCATGATATCTCTCGTGGACAAACTAAAATCGCGCGCGCGTTCCTACTTCCTAGCGCATTTTCTCATGGGCGGAAAATATTCTCTGGGCGGGCAAAGCAGAGACAGGAGAGGTAACATTTCCTCCTTATGACGTCATAAGGAGGAGATTCAAGATCAGCGCGTATGAGCCTCCATTTTCTCAAAGGCAGAGAAAGATAGCAAAAGCTCGATTTACACCGATTGAAATTTTTAGAAACTTGGGGACCATATACAGGCTAGGGGAACTCATATTAATGTTAAAAAACCTCAGAAAGTGAACATTTCATGTCATGGGACCTTTAATGTCATATCGAATAATTCGTTCGTCCGCCAAAAGAATTATGCGAGTTTCTTATCGACTCTCAAGGAGGATTATTCTTCTTATAAACTCTCAAGAAAGGCTATTCCTCTGGCCATGAAGAATAAATTTCTTGTTTTATAAGATTACTAACTTGTAGGCTTAATCAACAATATAAAGCTTGTAGCTAAGATCACACATTTAAGAGGCTTTGTTCTATGAGCAGCAAACAGAGACAATCAAGCGTATAATGGGTTTTTAATAAATGAAACTATAAACATTCAACTACATCTAACGAAGAATACATATACGAATAGTATAATGAAAGTAAAGAAAGAAAGAAAGAAAGAGCAGATCACAGAATGGCAAACATATCACAAACAATTTTTGTGAACCAGCAAAGAATCAAAATCACCTTAAGCAAGGGCAGACAACCTTAACGCATTTAAACCTTGAAAAAGATAATACTTGCATTGATCTTTGTTGCTGAACAAGAATACATGTGTGTGAGTGTCCGTTCTCGGTGTGTCCGTTAGTTGGACGCGTTCTTTCGGTTCTTCCGGAGCTCGTATAATTCGCGGGAAGTTCAAATGGTTTACTTGTAAGAGTTGCCAGAAACTTAGTTTAAAGTCTGTTTCGCTGGTAGGTAGAGACGAGTGAACACAAAACTAAAACAAGGCAAGGAGCCGGAGATACGACTAATACAAAAAGCTAAGAAGCAAAAGTAAAAGTAAAACACAAAACAAGACGGAGAGCGGATAAACTTGAAGAGAAGACAAAGCAAAGACAAGACAAAACCAAACAAGAACACAAGAACTAAGAACACTATGATGGCGTGTGCATCCTTCTTTAAGGAGTTCGAAGGTCGTCCCTTACCTGGGTGTTTTCTTTGTCTCCGCTTGACGGCCTAATATGCATGGTTTATGACGGTGTGAGATTTTGTCATTTCTACTCCAAATGATGGCAAAGACAGTATAATACATTTTATCATAACCTACTACATATATTTAGCTTAGGCACACCGAGAGGTTTAATTAGGTACCAAGATTGGTATATCTGGAAGATACAAACAGAGAGATACATTCTTATTCTTTAAAATAAGCACTTAGAGTTCAACTAACACAACTAGGAAAGTCACAACTAGGCTAATAAAAGGGATTAATCATACATGCATACAGGAATACATGATATACACTTTTGAATCACTTATATTCTGAGTTAAATGTAAAGAATGTTTGTGTGTGTGTATTTGGCATCTCAGAGGTTGTGTGTGTGTATTTGGCATCTCAGAGGGCTTTTTTTGGCCATCTGGACTTCTTGCTTGCAGAGAAAGGGGGTTTGAATTGATAGTGATCTTTTTGAAGCTCACAGTGGAGTTTAGAGGTGTTTCTGTTAAACTTCCACTCAGCCACAAACGTGTTAAAGGGGCAATTTGATTCAGACTCATCGGCGCTAAGCTGTGATTTACATTTATGAGGTCGATGGTTAAAAGCTTTCCTGAATCTTAAAATGACAAGTCATCGTGAGTTTGTCCATACGCTACATGTGAGCACATGGATTGTCATGTTTCCTTGTGCCATGAGCTCTCCTGTCGATTGTTTAAACCCGCCCATCTTGTTACCTGATTATTGATTAATTTGCCCCACCTTGCCTCCCTCATTACCTGCTTTGTTTGCTCTCCCTATTTATTCTCCCTTTGTTTGCAGTCCTGTGCTGGTTTGTTGTCATATGTACACTGTGTGTTTCCCTGCAGTCAAGTCAAGTCAAGTCAAGTCAGTTTTTGTTGTCTGTTTTGTTTTATTTTATTATCATTAAATACCCATTGTCTTGCACTTGAGTCCTTGCTCCTTTCACCTACCCAAAACCTGACAGAATGAACCAGCCAACTGAGGACTCCGTGAACAATGGGCATCTTCCTTTTTCCATCTCCCTGCCCCTCCGCTCATCAGATGGTGTAGAGACGTAGCAAGCTCCTTTCTATTCGGAAAGGGGAGAACAGTGTGAAGGAGCTTGCTTACCAGTTCCTGTATTTAGCGGAGGGGTTCAACATCAGCAATGCAGTGCTAAAGGACATGTTCAACAACAGCCTTAATGAGCATGTCCTTGCCTGAGCGATGGGAATGCTGGGGATACTGTCATTCTGGCAGTTTGTGGGGTATGTTTACAATCGCGGAGAGAAGGGTCTTCCACCTCTTGGCCCACCTCTCATTCACCTCACAAACTGCTAAGTCCCCAGTCCTCCAATGATCCCTTCAGGGAGAGGGAGGAAGAAAAGGTTTGCCTCATCTGCCTCCTATCCAGTGGTGGCTGAAGAAGCTGCAGCGCCCCCAGAGGCAGCCAGCGAGGCTGCAGCGCCCCCAGGGGTGGTTATTCCCACACTGCGTCACCCTCGCAAGTGCAGAAAGTGGAGGGCTCCTGTTGCTTCCCTTCTTCTGGTGGTCTAGGAGGACCCGACTGCGGCTGTCCAAGAGGACCCGACTTCAGTTGTCTCTAGTCCGGTGGTTCAGGAGGACCTGACTTTGGTTGTCGGAATCGCTGGAGCCTGCCTAGTCTGTCCATCTGGCACCACCCTGGCCCTCTGCCAGGATTCCAGATCCGCTGGATCCCGCCTGGTCCGTCACTCCGGCACCGCCCTGGCCCTCTGCCAGGATTACAGATCTGCCGGAGCCTCTCTGGCCCATCCCTCCCATGTCTCTGGCTCAACCCTCCCATGTCTCTGGCTCAACCCTCCCATGTCTCTGCCTCAACCCTCCCATGTCTCTGCCTCAACCCTCCCATCCCTTCCTGGTCTCTGCTAAAGACTTCCTGGAGTGTCATGATGGCCCTGTCTTGGCTTGCCTCCCTCCACATGGATTGTCATGTTTCCTTGTGCCATGTGCTCTCCTGTCTTACCCTGCCCATCTTGTTACCTGATTACTGATTAATTTGCCCCACCTGTTCTACCTCGTTACCTGCTTTGTTTGCTCTCCCTATTTAGTCTTCCTGTGTTTGCAGTCCTGTGCTGGTTTGCCGACGTATGTACACAGTGCGTTTCCCTGCTGTGTGGTCAAGTCTGTCTTGTTTTCCCCCTCTGGGTATTTTTTGTTGTCGTGTTTTTATTTATTTTTATTATTATCATTAAATACCCATAGTCCTGCACTTGAGTTCTCGTTCCTTTCACCTACTCAAAACCTGACAGTATCTACATGAATATTATTTAAATTTGAATGCAACTAGAAGATAATCTAGGACTATCAACCAGAGCTAATATTATTCAACCTCAGAATTACATTTATATAACTCAAAAGACTCAACAAAGAAGATACAGAACAACACAAAACAGCTCTAATAAGTCATCCTTCATAATCTTTATCAACACACGACCAGTCCCAATGGATTTTATTTACAAGAATTTCATGTGACAATGCAATTGAAATGCAAAAAAAAAAAAAAAAAATGCCCTGGATTAAGCTGAGCTTAACGGTCTTGCTCAAGGCCGCATTGTCATAGCTAAAATAATCAAACCACCAATGATCTGGTTACCAGCCCTGAGACTTAAAGGGTTAGTTCCCCTAGGGTATTTTATTTTATCATCGTTATTTTGTTTTAAGGAGATACAAATTGTGCTTATCAACCTTGAATGACATTATATCACATTATTTTGGCAGTAAAATTTGGGGCGTTTTTTTTTCTTATAGTGGGCGGGTTTTGGTGAGCTTTTGGGCTGGAAATCACCGTCCCAATCTGGCAACACTGAGCACTTGTCACAACACTTCTACTATAATGGATGTCAGAAACAAATAAATCACTCCTGCCATGTGAACTGTTCTTGGTGAAATTTTGCAAGGTAAGCATATTTTTGGGGGGATATTACACTGTAAGAGCCCTAACTTTACAAAATTATGTTACTTGGTGCCATGAAAAAATCGTTTGCTTCCTAAAAGGAGCCAGAAGGCTTAACCCGCCTCGGCCACCTTCGGTGCCGTCTTGGGACCTATCCACGGTCCTGCAGGGCCTTAAGGGACCTCCTTTCGAGCCACTCCAGTCGGCTGATCTAAAGCCCCTCTCTCTTAAAACCGCTCTGCTGTTAGCAGTAGCATCAGTTAAAAGAGTTGGGGACTTACAAGCGCTCTCTACGAGCACTTCCTGTCTTGAGTTCGGGCCCAATGACTCCAAGGTTGTCCTTAGACCAAGACACGGATATGTACCGAAGGTGCTCTCAACCCCGTTCAGAGCCCAGGTTATTTCCCTATCGGCTCTTCCCACATCGGAAGACGATAGTGACGCTTACATGCTCTGCCCCATTAGGGCCTTGAGAATATATCTGGAGCGTTCTGCCTCTTTCAGACAGTCAGAACAGCTCTTTGTCTGTTTCGGGGGCCGCACCAAAGGGTTTCCGGTCAAGAAACTCAGACTGTCTAGATGGATAGTAGATGCCATCTCTCTGGCCTACACTTCTATGGGTCTTCTGTGCCCCATAGGTGTAAGAGCCCACTCCACAAGAGGTATGGCTTCCTCTTGGGCATGGTCCAGTGGAGTCCCCATTGAGGACATTTGTGCGGCGGCCGGCTGGTCTGCTCCGTCCACATTTGCAAGACTCTATAACTTAGAGGTTCCCGCCTTACAGGCACGAGTCCTCTCCGTCTAGGACCCTGGCTCTTGCGACCCAGACCTATATATGACCAAGGCTCCCCGTGGTGGCCCTCTGCACTTCACTATGTATGGTATATATCATTCTAAGGCCCGACATTCTGGTCTATAATGATTCAGACTACTCTGTTATAAGTCCCGGGGCTCCCCGGACACCTTCAGAGTAGTCACCAGCGAATAGCACGGCGTTTTAAAATGGGTTCCCATAGCGTTTGCAGTACGAGAGAACCGTTCTCGTAAGGGAACGTACTTGGTTACTTACGTAACCTCAGTTTCCTTAGAGATAATTCCGCTCATATCAGGTGCTTCGTTTTAGTCGATTTAACCTATCCTTTGGCGAATTTTCTCTGAATTTATACCCTTCAGCCACGCCCATTTTGGCGTGCTCGAGGCTACCAAGGCGTCAAGAGCTCTGATTGGATCGCGCGTCTTTGCTGATTCGCCATAGGTTTGTGCAGTTGCCGCAGCACAGCCAATCATCACGCTTCAGCCAGAAAAGGAGTTTTCCCATTGCGTTTGCAATGCAGTACTCGTTCCCTTATCTCTAAGGGAACCGAGGTTACGTAAGTAACCAAGTACGTTTTCTTGTGCTGCACCATTTCACATGTAAGAGATGTTGCTGAAATGTTTTATAATCCCTTGTGTTTTATATTGTTTGAAGGATTGTTTCTAATTTTGGCTTATACACAGCATTGCTGGTTTACAAATAAATGTTCATTTATCTAAAAAAAGAAAGAAAGAAAATCCTGTTGCACTACCACACTTGACGCCATGTTTTTTGAAACATAAAAGCCTAAAATGCCATTATGTTATTATCGTTTGCTATTTATTTTTTATTTTATTTTTTTTTAATGCAGAAAGAATGTAATGTCTTTGGTTTTGTTACTTTTAGTTATTTGTGTTATTTATTTTTGTTTATTGTTAAAAAACAAGAAAACATAATTTCCTGTGTAAATATTTAATGGCAAATATTCAACTTCAATAAATAAAGAAGATTCAATATACAATATATTTTATTTTGATTATGTTTTTAAATAAATTAGTATTATAGTTCATATTTTCTGATTTTCATAGTATGTGTATGAATTCCGGTACTTTTACCATAAAGTGACATTTCAACCATTTGGTAGTGGCCGATATTAAAAAAATTATGGGATGTGTTAAAAAAAAAAAAAAAGGTAACTAGCTACATAAGGAGATAAGAAATGCAAAAAAAAAAAAAATATTAAATGCCTTTTTCTTGGTGGGGAGTTATATGTCTACTTTTTAAATACCATTATGGTAAAAATGGAACACTATGACAAGGGCTTTCTTACCTGTACGCAACAGCGTTTTGACTCGGCGGTTGGGGCGGAACTGACAGAATGGCAGTTACTTTTGGTGTCCTTTCGAAACAGCTTGCCAAAGTGAACTTTCCAGAAAAGTTTGCTCCGGCTGTTAAACACCTTTGTACTACAATTTGTCTTTGGCGATAACGTAATAGGTAGGTGTGGGTGGAGGCTCCTCCTTCTTTCACGTTGAAATCTTTTCTGGTTCATTTCACCTGTTCAGTCGGTTGAGGTCAGAGGTCCGCGAGTAAAAACATGAACACACTGGAGAGATGCTTTATAGTAGAAAATGAAGTTGTACTTCTGATGAAATGAGACACTGACACTATTTTTCATGTTTAAAACGGTAAAGCTACTTGATTTCAAGCCATCTATTGTATAAAGTGCTATATAAATAAACATGACTTTTTATTAGAAAGCCTAATTGCAGAGCAGGTGCAAACATATCCACATTGATTAGATGCTTTTCTTATGCTTTATTTAAAAATGCTTGCTGTTTTCTCAATTTTGTTGTGTGTTTATTTTGTTATTGAGAGGAAAACAAAAAGGAACTGGATGAATATCTGAAATCTGACTTGTAATGCAGCCTGAATTATAATACCACTGTGTTCGTTCGTTGGTCAGAGGAGAACGTCTTGGGTTACAACTGTAACCCCTGTTCCCTGAGAAGGGAACGAGACACTGCGTCGATGACGACACTTTGGGGAATGTCCCCCAGCACAGCGCCTCTGAAGCATGATTGAAACTAAGTCAATCGTGATGAACGGCATACACAGAAGCTACAAAGGGCACACAACAGCATTAGCTTCTGTGATGAAGCAAGTCGCTCCCAGGCAGGGGAAGGCGTGGCGAAGGGACGCAGTGTCACGTTCCCTTATCAGGGAACAGGTGTACGGTCATAACCTGAGAAGTTCCCTTATGAGGGAACCCGAACTGCGTTGATGACGACACTTTGGGGAACGAGTACCCACTGTGCCACAACGAGCCCTGCCTGTCCCAGTGTGAAGCTGCGCACAGGCACACTTAGGACGAGAGCACTAGAGTGCCTGGCGTAGAAGGGATGTCCAGATTGTAAAATCTGATAAAAGTATAAGGGGTGGCCCATCCAGCTGCATCACACACTTTTTGGATCGGGGCCCCTGAAAGGAGGGCTCTAGAGGACGTCATGCCTCTGGTTGAATGAGCCCTCGCGTCCAAAGGTGAAGGCAAACTGTGCTCCTGATAGGACATAGATATAGCCTGAACGATCCAGTTGCTGATGGTCTGTTTGGATGCGGGAAGCCCCTACTTGGGCGACCCAAACCACACCAGCAACTGGTCTGACTTCCGCCATGAAGAAGACCTCTGAACATAAATTTCGAGAGCTCTGACAGGGCAGAGCAAATTAAGTCTTTCTTTATCCGCCGTCACGTGAGGTGGAGCCTGCGGAACCGTAGGCCGTGCCACATTAGATGGCACATTAGGAACATAGCCTGGCCTGGGATGCAAGATAGCCTTAATATCACCTGGAGCAAACTCCAAGCACTCATGAGATTTAGAGAGCGGGGCTAGATGCGTGAGGGAGAATCACAGTGGACAGTGTGTCGTCTCTCGAGACGCGAACAGATCCACTTCCACTGGGCCGAACCTCTGACATAATGACTCCACCACCTTGGGGTGGAGTCTCCTTTCCCCGGGCCTCAGCCCCTGCCTCAACAGGATGTCTGCTCCCTGATTCTGGTCCCCTGGGGTGCATGTTGCTCTGAAAGACAACAGTCTCCCCTGGGACCACAGGAGGATCTGATTGCCAGTCTGCACAGAGGGATAATTGTTAGGACCTCTTCAAAATCACAAAATCAAATGACAAATCAACAAAGGATGCCTATGGTCTGATATGATTTTCATGGCTTTGCTAAGGCATCTGGTTTGGTAAATTTGTTCTAGCCCTATCAGAGGGACACCAAATAGTGCAATACTCGCAATACTCAAAACTCTCCTGAGCAAACTCTTTTGTTCCACTGTGACATTTCCAAACCAACAGGTGACAAAAAAAGTATTGAAGAGTCAGTTGATTCCATCTGAATCCTTCATTTACTGAATTCATCAGAGAGGTTATTCAATCAATATTAAGTAGCCTACTTATTACCTCCAGTAATAGATTATTTAATAGGCTATAGCCTATTATAGGATGGATTGGGAAATATATATTAGCCTCGATTAAAGTGTGGAGACTCCAAATCAAATCATGTCAGTATACAATTTCTTAAGAGAAAACGCCAAATTATAGATAAATGCTTAGTAATGTCATTCCAGCCTTGAAGGAATAATATCCGTTTAATATTGACCAATTAAGAGCACATTTACTGGGAATGACTAGTGTTTCAGTAAAATACATCATACATATAATTGTTTACAAACATTTTGAAGAACTT